>NW_023494787.1:5918693-6292985 GCF_904425465.1 Colossoma macropomum | reverse complement strand
TTCCTGGAGCAGATCTTCATCTTTCTGCTTCACAGGTTCCTGGAACAGATCTTCATATTTCAGCTTCATAGGTTCCTGGAGCAGATCTTCATATCTCTGCTGCACAGGTTCCTGGAGCAGATCTTTTTCTATCTTCTTCAGAGGTTCCTGGAGCAGATCTTCATATTTCAGCTTCACAGGTTCCTGGAGCAGATCTTCTTCTCTCTGCTGCACAGGTTCCTGGAGCAGATCTTCATATCTCTGCTTCACAGGTTCCTGGAGCAGATCTTCCTCTCTCTGCTGCACAGGTTCCTGGTCCAGATGTTCCTCTCTTGGCTTCTTCTCTTCTGTCTCTCGTCTTTCCTTCCCTTCTCTCCATCTCTTCTTCTTCATTTCGTCCACCTCGGTCGTTTTTCTCTCTTTTTCCACCTCAAACACCATCTCTATATTAGAGTGCTTTTCTTTCTTTGCTTCCGTCTTTCTTACTGTCTTTATTTTTCTCATCATCGCTTTCACTTTCTCTCTGAGGGTGCTATCCTTCCTTCTTTCCTCCAGCCTTCTCTCCACATCTCTCTGATGTTCTTCCTTCTGCATCCTCTTTTTCTGAATCATCTCTCTCTCCCTCTCCATCTCGTTCTTTCTTTTCTGCAGCTCTCTCTCCATCTCTTTCTTTCTTTCCTCCAGCTCTCTCTCCATCTCTTTCTGTCGTTTCTCCCTCTGCTTCTTCAGTTCCAGTTCTTTCTGTTCCATCTCCTTTCTCTTGATGGACGCCTCCCTCTCCTCTTCCAGCCTTCTGTTTGTTTCTCTCTCCCTTTCGTCCATCTTCCTTTTCTCTCTCTCCACCTCTTCTTGTTTCTCCTCCAGCTCTCTTTCCATGTTCTGCTGTTTGTCCATCAGTTTTCCTTGCGTCTTTCTCTCCTCCTCTCTCAATTCTCTCATTTCATCCTCTCTGGTTCTCTCCATCTCCAGACACCTTCGATCCCATTCTTCCTCCTGCTTCTTCATCTTTTCTCTCCACTTCTCCTCTCTTCTCTTAGCTGATTCTCTTTCCTCCATCATCCTTCTCTCCATCTCTCTCAGACGCTCTTCCACCTGCCTCCGTCGTTCCTCCTGCTGTCTCTCGAGCTCTTTCTGTTTCTCTCTCTCCATTCCCTGTCGTTCTTCCTGTGACAGTCTCTCCATCTTCTCAAGCTCCATTTCTGTCTTTCTCTCCATCCCTCGCTTCACTACAAGCTCTGGAAGCCACTCCTCCTCGCTGCTGCTCTCCATGGAGGCCATTCTCTGCTCCAGCTCCTCCAGCTCTCTCTCCAGTTCCTCCTTTCTCTCTCTCCATCTCAGATCTTCCATCTGTCTCTCTTTCTGGATTCTCTGAAGGAGGAGCAAGCTTTCTCTTTCCGCATCCATTCTGTCCACATCTCTCTGAGCTGTCCGGAATGCTTTCCTTCTCATGTTCTCCAACTCCCGTTCCAGCTCCTCCTCTTGCTCTTTGAACTGGAGAATCTTAGCGGCGTTCCTTCTCACCATCTCTTCCAAGCTTGTGGTCTTTCTCTCTTTCTGAACATCTCCGGTTCTCATCATCACCTGAACATCCTCAATCCGGAGCTCCATCGCCTTCTTCTGCACGTTGCTCTGCATCTCCGTGTGGAAATGGAAGGGAAGCAGGCCTTTCTGTCCAGCTCCTGTCCAGGACTGCTGCAGAGCGTCCATCTACAGCACACAGTAAACAGCAGTTTTAGAGCTGCACCGTGAGACAACACAGCACACAGTGATCATACAGCTGCACACAGTGGTGCTGGAAAGTCTGAGAACTCTTAAAATTCTCTGAATTTCTACAGAAATCTGATCTAAAATGTGATCAGATCTTCATCTGAGTCATAACAACAGATAAAGATAACCAGATAAATCAAATAAGACAATTATACAGTTTTCATTCGTTTATCTGATATTAAACTTGTGCTGATGTTCAGACGATGCTAAAGGCCTCAGAAACTTTGTGTCACCCACTGTGTTATGACTGCAGTCTGCTGTGCAATATTTTAAGCCTTTACTGCTAAGTAAAGTACCCCCATATGGCAACTAATACTTTCCACTTTTTCTACAACTTCAGTGGAAAAAAAGGGAATTTCTTTTCCAGAAATGAAACCAATTCAAATGTGAAATAGTTTTATATAAAAATATAGTTGATAATTATTGCCATATAGCAACAGCAGTTAAGTCTGCAATGCAAGCAGTGGAGTGAATGAATACACACTGAACGCTGCAATTTCCACATCATTACTACATTCCAAGTTCATGTTTTTTAATCAGTCTAATTATTTTTATGCTTTTCTATATGAACATTTATGCATTTATGATGGATAAATGCATAAATGTTCATACAGTGCAAAATGCAAATGCATTTTTATATGTGGTGCCATATGGCAACAAAATTCAGAGTTTTGCCCAAAATTATTCCTCTCTTTTCTAATTTTATCAATTTTGTTTCAATTTCATTTTCAATAAGAAAAGTAATGAAAATATTTTTTCCATTTATATTCCATAATTATTTTTACCAAAATTATTTACGTTTCTTGGATCACTTAAACGTCTTTATTCATCCAAGAACGTCTGTGATTGATCAGGATGCTCACAGCGCATAATATAACACTCAGAGATTGGGCTCATTAGCATATCACAACCTACAATATTAGTACCGCAGTCATAATTATGGATCGATATATCGTTCATCCCTGAGGGTTTACAGCACTTTTACTGAAGCCCAAAGTGAAGTTGTGCAGATCCTGAGCCTGAATGAATCTGAGTGAACAGCTTTAAAGAGTCTGATTGGACTGGAAGCCTCTCTGAATGTTCTCACTGACAGTAACGATGAAGAAAATCAGACGTCTCACCTTTTTAGCATATCTGCTCTCTCTCTCTCTCTCCAGAGCTCTCGGCTCGCTCAGCTGCAGATGTTTCTCCAGCTCTCGGAGCGTCTCCAGCTCCCGCCTCTCTTCCTGGCTGACCCTCACGCGCTCCATCCACTTCTTCTGCTGAGCTCTTTCTCTTTTCTCTTCCTGTCTCTCCGTCTCCCGCTGCCTCCTCCTCCTCTCCTCCAGCTTCCACTTCTCCTTGTTCAGCCTCCTCATCTCCCTCTTCATCTCTTCGAGCTCTCTCTCCATCTCTCTGCTCTCTCTCTGAAGCTGGCGGAGATGTTCCTTTTCTCTCTGCGTCTCCAGGATTCGGGTCTCGAAGCAGAAGAAGGGGATTTTGGGGAGGCAGCTGCCCCAGAACCCACAGGCTGGGGGACTGGACAGGGGGCGGAGCTTCATCTCCTCTGCTTCTTCACCTGAAGACTCACTTGGACCAGTAATGCTGGACCTGCACCAAAAAAAGAGAGAAAACTTTAGGATGGAGAAAACACGACCAAAACTTCACAGAGAGGGAGAAACTTCACAGACAGACAGAGAGAGGGAGTTAGAGAGACACAGAGAAAGAGAGAGCGAGGGAGAGAGAGAGAGAGAGAGAGAGAGAGAGAGAGAGGGAGGGATGGGAGATAGAGAAACTCAGAGAAAGAGAGAGAGAAAGAGAGAGGGAGTTTTAGACAGAGAGACAGTGAGAGAGAGAGTGAGAGAGAATGAGAGTGAGAGACAGAGAGAGAGAGAAAGGGAAAGGAGAGAGAGAGAGACAGTGAGAGAAACAAGAGAGAGACAGTGAGTGAGAGAGTGAGAGAGAATGAGTGAGAGAATGAGAGAGAGAGAGAGAGAGAGAGAGAGAGAGAAAGGGAAATGAGAGAGAGAGAGAGAGAAAGAAAGAGAGCGACAGAGAGAGAGTGTATGCATACATGAATATATGAATATATAAACATTACCGGAAGTGTCAGGTGGTCCGCGAGCCGCGGATTGGACGGTCCGAATCAGATCCGTGAAGATGTGTGAAAATGTTCTTCAGTGTTTGATCTCGTTCAGGAAAGAAACAATGTTTCTGACTTTTATCTCTCAGAGAAACGCACGCGCGTTTGAGCGTAAGTCCGAACCGCTGCTGGTTCTGTTCTGCTCTCCTTCCTGAATGAGGCTCTGATCCAAACACCTGCTCTCTTACACCTCACACTCTGCCCGTCTCTTTATGACGTCACTCTTTATGACGTCAGAGCGCCATGACGTCATAAAGAGATGTCAGGTTAAATATATTTGTGTATCTGAATCACGGAACTCTTGACAGACACGCAGTAGGACATGTAACAAAGTGATATGAAACAATAATAATATTATTATTATTAATAATAATAATAATAATAATAATTATTATTATTATAATAAAAGCACAAAATACAAAATGAATATTTTATAATATTTATTTGCCATTTGTTTTCTTTATGTCGTTTAATTCATATATTCCATAGCCATGTATAGATTATTGCAGTTCAAATTGCAGAAAAACTTGTTTTGTCTTCAAAATATGGCCTCACCCTTCACACATGACAGACCTCTTCTGTGGTGCTTGGAATTTTAGAAAATTGATTTAAAAAACAATTTTGTTGAATTGATGCTCAAGAAGGTTTAATTGATAATATAACTTATTTTATTTTAAAATCTAAATAAATTGTAACCCTAACATGTTTTTTAAGTGTATTATATCTGTAAATGCTAGGGACACAAAAATGGACGTTTCTGTAGAATGACCCACTAGTCACTGCCTCCAAAGGCAGCTCTCTTTTGGGGCAGCATTTTAACTGAAAAGGAATCTCAGCAGGCATCATATTCGGAACATCGCTTCAGAGCCATCATCCGTCATAAGCTTCACTGCACCGTACACGTTTTATCTGTTTACTCCCAGTCACTGGTTACTTTACAGTCACCTCCGACTGTAAAGGTGCATCACCTCAGTGTAAAAGGACGGCGTTGAATCGGCAGCAGCTGTTTTCCTGCATATTAATATTATTGAAATCCAAAATACATAAAAATTAATAAAAATTAATTACATGATTATGTCCAAAATCCAAATGCTCTGCATCATTGCTGACACATTGCTGCACCAAACACAGTTGTTTGTTATTGAAATTCAAAATACATAAAAATTGAATAAAAATTAGTTACGTGATTACATCCAAATATAACAACATAACAAATATCCAAAGGCTGTGCATTGTTGCTGACACTTTGCTGCAACACACACAGCTGTAGTTAGTGATGTATGTAATGTGACTGAAATATCATTGAAACTAAAAATGAATGAAATTAATAAAAATCTTACATGATTATGTCCAAAATTCAAATGCTGTGCGTTATTGCTGACACCTTGCTGCACCGTACACAGTTGTTTGTAGTGTTGTATATGATGCAGCTGAAAAATTATTGAAATTCAAAACACTTAAAAATTAATAAAAAGTAGTTACAGCAACATAACAAATATCCAAAGGCTGTGCATTGTTGCTGACACTTTGCTGCACCACACACAGCTGTTGTTAGTGATGTATGTAATGTGACTGAAATATTATTGAAATTCAAAATACATAAAAATTAATCAAAAAATTAGTTACGTGATTACATCCAAAATCCAAATGCTGTGCATCATTGCTGACACCTTGCTGCACCATAGCTGTTTTTAGTGTTGTATATAATGCAGCTGAAATATTATTGAAAATAAAATTACATAAAAATGAATCAAAAGTAGTACATTGATATATACAAAATCCAAAGGCTGTACATCATTGCTGACACCATGCACAGCTGGTTTGAGTATTGTATATAATGCAGCTGAAATATTATTGAAATTCAAAATACATAAAAATTTAGTAAGTAAGTAAGTAAGTAAAGTTTATTTATATAGCGCTTTTTACAACAGGTGTTGTCACAAAGCAGCTTTACAAGGAAATCAGCATTACAGAAAGAAATCTGGGACCAAGCCCCCATGAGCAAGCTAGTGGCGACAGTGGCAAGGAAAAACTCCCTCAGAGAAACAGGAAGAAACCTTGAGAGGAACCAAGACTCAGAAGGGGAACCCATCCTCCTCTGGTCGACACCGGATAGTAAACATTGTTAGTACAAAAACAGGGAAAACAGGTGGAGCAATGATTAATTCGATTAGTTTAGTTCATGCAGCAGCAGCGGCGGCAGGATCAGCATCAGTGGGGTCAGGTTGTGAGGGTGAGGTTTGCACGGCGTAGTACAGCATGGAGCTTGATGGTGGTCAAGCCGGTCCAGAGGGCTGGCGAGCAGTGGCACCCAATCAAGGCAGAAGAGGCAGTAGCATCAGACACACAGGATGGGCAGGTGTTGAACTCAGCAAAGGAAAGAAAGAAAGAAAGGAAAAACACACAGAGAGTCAGTTCTGTAATGGGTGATTGATTAATTTGATTAGTTTAAATGATTGATTAGTTCAAATGATTAATTTGATTAGTTTAGTTTATGCAACAGCAGCATCAGTGGGGTCAGGTTGTGAGGGTGAGGTTTGCACGGCGTAGTACAGCATGAAGCTCAATGGTGGTCAAGCCGGTCCAGAGGGCTGGCGAGCAGTGGCACCCGATCAAGGCAGAGAGGTAGCAGCATCAGAACGCACAGGATGGGCAGCTGTTCAACTCGGCAAAGAAAAGAAAGAAAGGAAAAAACACACACAGTCAGTTCTGTAATGGGTGACTGACAGAACTGAGAGTCAGTTCTGTGATGGGTGTCAGTTCTGTAATGGGTGACTGATCACAGATTAAAGTGTTAGCAGAGCAGCAGAGACTCTGGCAGGTATAGAACTGACAGGGAAAACTAATTACCAAAGGCTTGACTATACAAGTAAGTTTTTAGCTTAGACTTAAACACTGAGGCAGTGTCTGAGTCCCGAATATTAACAGGAAGACTATTCCAAAGCTGGGGGGCTTTGTATGAGAAAGCTCTCCCCCCCTGATGTAACTTTATTAATTCTAGGTACTAATAGTAAGCCAGTACCTTGTGATCTAAGTAGGCATGATGGTTCATAGTGAGAGAGAAGTTCACTCAGGTACTGAGGGGCGAGTCCGTTTACAGCTTTATAAGTCAGTAAGAGAATTTTATAATCAATGCGAAATTTAACTGGTAACCAGTGTAAGATTGATAAAACTGGGCTGATATGGTCAAACTTTCGGGTTCTAGTAAGAACTCTGGCTGCAGCGTTCTGGACAGGCTGAAGCTTGTTAAGGCTTTTGCTGGGACATCCAGCCAGCAGGGCATTACAGTAATCTAGCCTTGAAGTAATAAATGCATGAACTAACTTTTCTGCATCCTGTAGAGATAATGCATTTCTCAATTTAGCAATATTGCGGAGATGCAGGAAGGCTGTTCTAGTAATATTAGTTATGTGTGCATCGAAGGACAGATCAGGGTCTATCATGACACCAAGGTTTTTTACAGGTGAGCTTGATGCAACTGAGAAATTGTTAAGTTTAAGTGTTAAATTAGACAGTCCGTTTCTAGCCGCTTTTGGACCAAGAAGTAGAACCTCTGTTTTATCAGAGTTAAGAAGGAGAAAGTTACTCGACATCCAGTCTTTTACGTCTTTTATACAGTCTTCAATCTTGCTAAGTTTAATTTTATCGTCCGGTTTGCTTGCTAAGTATAACTGAGTGTCATCGGCATAACAGTGGAAATTTATGCCGTGTTTACTGATAATGGTGCCCAGTGGTAGCATATATAATGTGAATAATACAGGTCCTAAAACAGAGCCTTGTGGAACACCATACTTTACTTTTGCGAGGGCAGATGATTCACCGTTTATATTAACAAACTGATAGCGATCATTGAGGTAGGACCTGAACCAGGAAAGAGCTATTCCTGTTACCCCTACAAGGTTTTCTAGTCTGTCTAGTAAGATAGCGTGGTCTATGCCACACTAAGAATGCCACACTCAAATGCCGCACTAAGATCGAGGAGGACTAACAAGGACACATTTTCTTGGTCAGAGAATAGTAATAGATCATTTACAATTTTTACTAGTGCTGTCTCTGTACTATGATGTGGCCTAAAGCCAGATTGGAATTTTTCATGGATTTGATTCCTATGCAAATAGGAACTTAATTGTTTTACAACAACTTTTTCCAAGATCTTAGATATAAAGGGGAGATTCGAGATGGGTCTATAATTTGATATTTCGCAGGGATCGAGGTTGGCTTTCTTAATCAACGGTCTAATTACTGCTAGTTTGAGAGTTTTTGGGATGTATCCAAAGCTAAGAGAGGAGTTTACTATTGACAGAACAGGCTTGGTTATTTCTGACAAAATTTCCTTGAGTAAACCTGTAGGAATTGGATCTAACATACAAGTAGTTGATTTTGTGGAAGAAATGATTTTAACTAGTTCATTTTCTTGAATTAAGGTAAATGATTCCAGCCTCTCTGCAGGGATTATAGTATTCTCAAGATTGAGGCTAGCATTATGGGGAAGCAGGTTTGAGGAGTTTAATTGTATATTCTGAATTGTCTGCCTAATTTTTTCAATTTTGTCACTGAAGAAGTTCATAAAATCGTTGCTGCTATAAGCTAATGGCATCTGCGGTTCACTAACTGTTTAGTTCTCTGTTAGTTTAGAGATTGTGCTGAATAGTAATCTAGGATTATTTTTATTGTTTTCTATGAGAGAGGAGAGATAGGCTGAGCGTGCTGTAGCAAGTGCTCTTCTATAGTCTATAAGGCTCTCATTCCAGGCGGACTGAAAATTAATAAGGAATAGTTACGTGATTATATCCAAAATCCAAAGGCTGTGCATCATTGCTGACACCTTGCTGCACCATACACAGCTGTTTTTAGTGATGTATATAATGGTATTGAAATTCAAACACATAAAAATTAATAAAAAGTAGTTTCATCATTATATTCAAAATCCAAATGCTGTGCATCATTGCTGACACCTTCCTGCACCAAACAAAGTTGTTTTTAGTGATGTATATAACACCGCTTAAACTATTATTGAAATTAATAAATAAATTAAATAAATAAACAAATAAATAGTATGTGAGACAAATACATGGGTGAAGCAAATACAGTGAAAGACACTTATAACTACTACATGTGATTATTAATGCATAGCCTGTACCTGTAATATGTTGTCTGAAAATAACTGAAGTGCTACACTTTATTAAACAAGTATACAATACCTAATTAATACTATAAAACCTTTAATTAATACTACAAATACTATAAAAACTTTAAAAGTGTGAAACTATTGGCCATTTTCCTGTGGCTCATTTCTATAGTAACAGCATTTAACATAACCTATAACTGTTAACGCTCTGCAAATAAAGCCATAATGGTTTATTGTACTTTTACAGGCAAGATATGCTCAATACTGTTAGGACAAGTATGGGCAAGTACATTTTAGCTACAGGTTAATTCAAAGTCCTCTTTCAAAATTAAAGTGGTGTGTAATTCTAACCAGAATTTAGAGCAAATAAAAGAATTAATCAGATGTGTATAGGCACAGTGTTTATGGAGCTACTGTCTGTTGTTAGCATGAACTATAAAATATCTATTTAAATGCACTGAAACGATTTGTAGGAAAACAAATGTGTGCACGGATGTGGGCGCGATTTAGAAGTGCATGCTTTTTCTTCCGATTGAAAAACTTGTCTCAGTTCTAAGGTGTGCCTCACTCTCTGTGGTCGTACTGTTATGAATATGTAAGTCGTTACTGACTACCATAGTCCGATCAAATGTATTAGCGCCGAAAAGACGAACATCGAAAATAAAACTTCCTTTACCGTGGCCGCTTTGTTCCCTCAGCCAGCGCCTCTCCGCTGCTGTAACGTTAGTCCCTGAGGACAGAAGAACTCCCTGAGCATAGAATCAAATCAATATTTACAAACACAGAGTTCTACTGTACAGTGAACAGCCGATATTTTAAACTGGACCGTCTCCCGTTTTGAAGAACCAGCGCGTTTACACAGTTAGCCCGCTAGCAAAGCTAACTAACGTTAGCCTCACCGAGTTACAAACGCAGCCAGTCAGGTCGCCTTAGACAAGAAAACCGCCTACATTTTACCACAAGAACAATTTCTGGAGAGCTACAAACACAAATATGTTAAATACTTTACACAAATACAGCAAATCAATCAAAACTGTACAGTCAGAAGTCTGGAATCATTTACAGGTAATTCAGTTTGTCTGCTTGTAAAACCTTCATTAATAAACACAGAGAAATCTTCGGTGTTTGTGCAGAAAGCAGGAAGAGTAAGCTAGTTAACTACTCTTGAACCCCCTTCAGCTCTCCTTTCCAAGCCAAACCCCCAAAACACATGAAAACGCACAACAAAAAAGTCCTAATTTTACAGTAAATAACTTACATTTTTATAGCAGGTTAGCTGGGAGCTAACGCGCTAACCGCGCTAGCTCCGAGCTAAAGTGCTAACCGCGAGCTAACGTTAGCTAAGTACTCTGAACATTTAACCTCTTCATCTCCTTGAGACCACGAGTGGTTCCAAAACGCACTTCGTCATATTCTTCATAACCTTCATATTTCATAAGCTACATTCAAAAGGTGGGGGTCGTATGAGAGCTGTAACTGTCCTCTATCCAGTCAAACAGATGGGTGATGTAATTTTAAACCCTTATAATAAAAGAAGCTGAACTCACAATTTTTTTTCTACTGCAAGTTGACCCAGTTTTCCACAAATCTGAGCTATAAACTATAAACAGATGGCGTCTCTTCAGTGATCTGCTCTGTAAAAAATATTTTTATAAAATAATACAAACAGCGTCTAAGATTTTTGGCTTTCAGCAGTAAATTGTAAGCATATAGCAATATGTGTGATCATAAAACACATGTTCTGTTAATTTGAGGGGAGCTTTAACAAACAAATAAATAAATAAATAAAATAAAAATGTACATTTATTTCATGCAGTTACTGAATAATTTGTCTTGCATGTAAATTCAGATGGACCAACCAAAATATACCCTGGGGAATAAGAGGAGTAGCTGGTGCTTTTCAAGTGTTGTGCCATAATGGTGTAGTGCCTTAGTTCACGTTAGCGTGCTGTATTGACAGCAGTGTTAAGTCCTCTCATCTGCACACATCACCCTTCTGTGTAGGTCAGTAGAACTAGAAGAAAACAGTTTAAAACCGGTGCTGTGGTTGTTCACCTGAGGTGATGTTTCCTGGTTCATATGAAGGTTTACTGTCAGAAGAGCTTTACATTAGTTTGGCCTGTAAGTAGCTTCGTTTTGATTGTGTGTTTCTTAATGTTTGTTAGAAACGTTTCTTGCTGATTACAGATCTTGCAGTTGTGGAGTTCTTATTATTATTTATCAGTTTCTATAGTAAAACCCATCTATTCCAGACAGGCTGTTATCGGAGTTCTGTGACTGCTTACAGTGGAACAACTTCCAAAGTGACAGAGCTCATTCAGTCTGCAGATGGAAATGCTGATTGTGCTATTATTCCAGATTGTCAGGTAAAGAGGTTTGTTGTACAATTTCACACAACAAACTGTTATATCTGGAAATGTGTTAAAGAAGTAAATGACTGCTGAATGCTTTTCCTCTTTCTTCAGGCATCAGGAAGTGGACGGGTTTTGACCGATGCAGAATTTTAGGAATGTTTATTGATGGTAAGTTTTTAGTTTAGAACAAGTATTTTGAAAACTTTATTATTATTATTATTATTAGTATTATTATTATTATTATTATTACTAAGGTCACCGAATAAATGACACCATCCAGTATTTTAAATACAATTTTGAGCAAAAATCCTGCAGTAGTCATAGTACTTATTGCATACAGAATCAGAAATGCTGTTTATCAAGTTAAACTGCGAAACAGTGTCTCATACACAGTTGGCTTGATCTCAGGAATGTATGTATTTTATAAAGACGTACTGAATGGGTTGACACCTAAACTTCAGGGACATACACAACTGTTTTTATTCTACATGCTGCTTAATTTTTTCATACATTTTTATCATCTCTCATTTAAAATAAAATGTCTGAAAAATTACATTCTATCCCACTTGAACAGGAAGATGTCAGATTTAGCCTGCATTTCAGTGGCCTCTTCACTTGGCCCAAGAATTTTTCATCTGCCATGGTTTAAAATTCATGCAGAAATATTGTGAAAAATGTATTTAAGAATGTGGAAAAGACAGCACTCTTTGACTCAAGGCAGATGGTCTGTGGAATGACACACAAAGACTGCAGATAATGACCTGTCACAAAGATGAAGCCTTTTTCCTTCATTCATTTACTGTTTTTATTTATTTAACCAAAATCAACATGGAGTTTTCACTCTGAAATGGCTTTTGGCAACACCTATTGATTATTGAGTAGAAATATTACGCATATTATGCATGTTCTGCAATAAATGAGTGAGGCATCCTGCACGGCCACATCTGGGCTGGGGACCAAGGTGGGTAGTCAGCCATAACTGTGTGCCATATATGAGCCAGATCTGGCCCACACCTTTTAAATATGTACACATTACAGTATACGGGCTAGAGCTGGAGCACATCCATTAGTTTTACTGATTTTACAGTGTGTGGGCCTCATCTGGGCCACATCCATTAGTTCTTCTCATTTTACAGTATATGGGCCAGATCTGGGTTGGGGACCCAGCCAGAACTGGGCCAGAACTAAACCAAGGATGTGGCCCACAAGATAGATTTTGCTAACTGGGTTATTGCTTTTATAAACCGGCGACCAACATAAAATATATTAAAATGCACAATGTTTTAGAGAATTATTTAAGATATTTATTAATAATAACCGACATAAACAAGTATTCCGGCAAAAAATATAGTTCCTTAACAATGTGGTATCGTTGCTAAGCAACCACTGACCGCTGAATGAGGAGAAGAACGTTTGGTTGCGGATCACTATAAACTGCAGACATTTCATGATTTTTAAAACTTTTTTCGTATAACAGTGAACATATGATAACACAACACTGTCTAATGCAAAACCTTCAGTTTATAAGTACTCTTTGGTCACCAAATTACCACCGCGAGTCTTCTGTCAGTCTGACGATGCCACTTTTCTCAGGTTGGGGCTGAATCTGAAACGGCTCCCTGCTCCCTACATAGTGCACTGCGTAGGAATTTAAATACTGATTCCTGCAGCCCAACAATGCAAAATATCGCTAAAAATGGTAATTAGGGATCCATCCACATTCATACTCGACAAGCAGTGCAGTATCTGACAGCAGAATCTAGAATGTCTAAACTTAATGTTATACAGGTCACTATTTAGCTAGGGAGTAAGGAGCCATTTGGGGTTCAGCCTGGGTTTGATGCTACTTCTGACTGAAACATGGACATTTGAAGCATGTAAGCCATTCAGGTGACATTCTTCAGACTTTTATATTGCTGTTTTTCAGTAAATCATAATCATCATCAAACCACACACAGTCATTCATTCACCATGCTGTCCGAATAGCTCCTTCTGTAAGATCAATGCGGTGGGGCTGGGGGGGGGTTGTATTTAGCATGGCACCTCAGACCATAAACACATTTCAGCAGCCGGTCAAAGCAGCCACAGTGCCTCAGCAGCTTAATGAAGATGCCTGCAGGGAGGCTATATCATTTCTTGTTTACTGTCCCGATGAAGCAAGTGTGTTTCAGAAGATGATGACCTTGCAGCATCGCCGGGCCTGGTGCATGACCCACAGCGAACTACAGATGTTTAAAGGACGTTCCCATGTTGTGTCCTTTTAAACTCCAGTGTTTACTTGGGTTTGACATAAGCAGTTAACAGTGCATTGACCATTGGCTTCATGTATTTGCAACAGCTAAATCAAGACTTGAAGTCCAGCACAAAGCGATCTTCATCCACACGACCGAACTGCATCACCTCCTCATCCGCTGTGGAGACACAGAGAGACTCATCAGACCCCCAGCATGAGAGAGAAAGACCACCAAGACAGAAAGAGAGCAAAACGGCTAGAGCAGAGGGAGAGAGAGAGATGGATAGAGAGAGAGAAAGGGAGGGAAGATAAAGACACAGTCAGAGAAAAACATCCATCCAAACACAGACACGCTGAGAGAAAACGCTGCTGAACTCACGACTCGCAGGACAGGCGAGCTGGAAGTTCTTCACTGAACCCTTTTTGACCCGTCCATTGAAGTCCATCACATACGCTTCCTTCTCCTTGCTCCACGTCGGCTCTTTAGTCTCCAGCTTAATCAGATTTGGCCCCTGATTATTACTCTTCATTTCCTTTAATAAAGAGCCCTTTAACGAGAAATAAACACAGAGATAATAAGAAACAATCTTTTAAGACAGATCAGGTAACAGCACTACAAATTTTGGTTGAAAACTCTTAAGAAAGCCCTGATCAATAATGTAGTAATATTTTAGTGATGATGTAATATAGAGGTGCCCGAAACAGAGGGGCTACAGTCTGCAACTGTAACGATACAAAGTCACCCATACGGTAAGTGTTTCTGATAAAATGGCCCTGAGAGCTGTGAGAGGACGAGTGGGCGTGTGAGAATGATAATCTGTGCTGCTGTAGATCAAACTTACCTCACCAAAACTAACACGCTGAGAGTTCCCGTCCATGCTGGGAATGACGGCGGACATCTGCTGTGACTTTATGAACCCAAACACAGACTCCTAAAAGAGACAACACACAACATGTGTCCAGTCATCTGTGGCACTGGTCAGAAGCCAATACAAATGTATATTTATGTGTGGCCGACAGAGGGCACTGCAGCGCTGCAAACACCCCAGAAGTAAGTGTTCCTCATAGACTTGCATTGATTTTCTCTGATTTTTAAATGTCTATTTCTTTAAGCTCTACATCAGAATAAAATGTATGTTTTGACTTTTAATATGATAAAATATGTTCTTTTGAAAAGTCTTTGTCGTATTCAGTTTGTATCATTCCAAGAATGCTCATTTTCATTAGCGTCTCTATGGGAATCGTTACGTACGTTAGCACCAAGCTAACTGAGGTGCACTTTCACTTCTCCTCACTGATTTAATAGATGTGAGGATATTTGAACCGGTGAGAAACACATGTAACATATTCTTCATTCTGTTTACCTGTTTTTAGTGAAATCTTCAGAAAATATTTCATCTTAAAGTGTAAAACTGTGTTACTGATGGAGCTTCTTAGCCTGTTAGCTATCTGAGCTATCGACTGAGCTAAAACCTAAACTACACTCTTACACAGAGTCTGTTTAGTGAGATTTCACACATTTTACTGCATATATATGCAGTTTTTGGCTGTAATCCTTAGTTACCTACATTCACTGCAGTTCAAGGTTTCACATTCTGTCCCAATTCAGTATGAAAATATTAAGATTTTTTTTCATATCTGAAGTAAGCTATATGAATTGGGTTAGGTTATATTACGTTATATTAGTTATAAAATAAAACTTTTACATGTTTACTTATACATGAAATGTTTCCCCACTGATCATAAACCAGATATTGTTGCAGGAAAAACACAGCACACCTCAGAATTATTGTGCTATCTTCAAATTTCTGAGCATGTTTATGGGTCAGTGACAAGTAAGGCTGTTCTAAATGACAATTTTTAAATGTCTTTCATTTTTCATGTTCATTCATTTTTATTTCTGCATATAAATATATTTACATTTATATTTGTGTTCATATTCTATATTGAATATAGTGAGTGTTATCAAATCTTTTAATTGTCTGTTTGTGCCGGTCTGGTTGCTCCATCTGACTGACTGGTTGAGCCGCCTGACTTTTCAGACCAACTTCAAATCAAACAGGCATCTACTTAGAAACCTTTGTCCCTCAAATTGAGTCTTTTGTTTTCAGTGAGTTGAGCTCTTTTAAAGTTGCCAAAAATTTTGCAACATGGTTTTGATTTTGAAGTTCAAACTTAAAAACCATACCAGACTTTATTTCTTTATTTAACCTAATTACCTTTTTCGATAGTTTAATTGTTTAATCAACATATATTGTTAATCGGCTGCTCCACTATTTTTAGACTTTTGGAAGCTAAAAAAAAACGAAGACGAATTTTATATGGATGAACTGGCGAAAATAACGTGTTGTTGAATAACGTGACGTATGACATATTTATTAAATTCTTTTTTTGGAAAATAATGGACTTGGACATGAAAAATGCATGTCATTTCAATGACCCTTAGATTTCATTTTACAGTGCAGAGGGAGAACCAATACAGCGGCCGAGTGTGTGTTACAGTGATATTATCAGCAGTGTAGTTCTTCATAGATATCTACAGTGAGACTGTATATATCTATGAACTGATGAATAAACTGACACGCAAAATGAATCGTATTTGAAAACTGATAACCAAATCTCGCTAATTAAGCAGATATTTCAAATCTGTTTCAAATAAACAGAAACTCATCACTTAACATATAATAACACTTCCACATTTTTACCATGTCCTAACTTTATGTTGTTCTCCAAATTCTGTAAGCTGTGAATAAAGTTTTGGTGTCTAGTTTAGAGCATTTCAGTCTACACAGTCTGTTTACATGGACATCGCTTTTTCTGCAGTTATCTGATTATTGAAATGGTCATGTAAACAGTATATTAAGGAATCTGATGAAGAGGCTGGATTTCAGCTCAGTAATCAGATTTCTCAGTGCATGTAAACTCTTACTCTGATTTCTTTCGGAAGACATGAACGGATGTTAAAAAAAGCCGCAGCGTGAAGTTTGAGATTTATGTAATGTTTACGTCACGTCTTCTTCTGTGAGTTTATTGGCTGGTTGCAAAGCAGAAATCTGATTACTGTCTGACTCATGTAGACCTGGAGTTTTCCCATTATCTGATTACTCAAGTGCATGTAAACACGTTGATCTGATTACTGAAAAAATCTGATTATTAAGTGCATGTAAACACACTAACAGTTATTATTATGATAAGTGTCCCCAAACTTTTGGGTGGTAGTGTATTATCCTCATTAGACGAGAAAGTGTAATTAATGTTATTGTTATTGCGATACTGGAACTACAGAAGATAATTTAACACCTTGTTTTTTTGAGTGCTCACTGACATTACATTCATCTACCCTGTAAGTGTCTCTGAGCATCTGCTAAATAATGTCAAATATTTACATAAAATAATGGAAATGTTTACAGTAATTGTCTGATTTAGCTGTTGATCAATGATTCATCCTGAGTTCTAACCTGTCTTGCACTCTCTACACTTCATATATGGATTACAGTGTAAATGTGTTTTAAAATGCAGTAAACTCTAAATGATCTGTTATCAGTGTCGGTATTGATATCAGACACAACGAGATGTCAGTTTGGTTTAATCGTTCTCGTCCCAGAAGTTCTATATCAGTGCATCCCTAAAGCAGAGTGAAGTAGTTTGTGATGCTGTTTGTATCTCTGACCTTTTCATCGTCCTCAAGCTCCTGGAACAGGTGGTAGGTGGGGCCGCTCTTGTCCATCCTGTCACGCTGGATGCAGCACTGGACCATAGATCCCCTCGGAAACGACCGCAGCACAAATTCCTTTAGGTCGTCCGCCTGGCTGCTCGTTTCTTCCTCAGCCACATCCTCCTCCTCAGTGGGGAGTTTGGAGCCATCAGTGAAGATCTGAGTGTCTTTCTGTGGCTCACTGAAAGCCTGAGGCTGTAGGCTGGGTTCCTCAGGACTGGCGTTGATCTCCTGCTCCTCCATGTTGTCTTTGGTGGAGTCAGCTGTGGAGGGAGTGAAAGCTCTAGGTTCCTCCTCAAGTGCAGAGGTGGAAGCTCTAGGTTCCTCCTCAAGTTTTGCGCAGGGGTGGAGGGGCTTGACACTGATGAGCAGGCCTTCTCCATTCGGAGAAACTGGCCAGCTCAAACTCTGGAGATTATCTTGCTTGTTCTCCAGGTCAGTGTTTGCTTCTTTCTTTTCTTCTCTGGGGATCTTGTTTCTTCTTCTTCTAGCTCCAAAGCCCCTGCGCTGAGCTACATCCTCTGATGTAAACCAGTTCTGACCTGGAGCGAACATTCTTCTCAGCCGCTCTCTCTTCCGCTGCTGCTCTCTGTCCATGTGCTCCTGCCTGGCTCTCTGCATCTTCAGTTCCCTTTCTCTACCATCTTTCTGATCTTCCTCTCTCTGCTTTTCAGGCTGCTGGAGCAGATCTTCATATCTCTGCTTCACAGGTTCCTGGAGCAGATGTTCCTCTTTCTGCTTCACAGGTTCCTGGAGCAGAAATTTAATACCTCTGCTTCACAGGTTCCTGGAGCAGATCTTCCTCTTTCTGCTTCACAGGTTCCTGGAGCAGATCTTCTTCTCTCTGCTTCACAGGTTCCTGGAGCAGATCTTCATATTTCAGCTTCACAGGTTCCTGGAGCAGATCTTCTTCTCTCTGCTTCACAGGTTCCTGGAGCAGATCTTCCTCTTTTTGCTTCACAGGTTCCTGGTCCAGATGTTCCTCTCTTGGCTTCTTCTCTTCTGTCTCTCATCTTTCCTTCCCTTCTCTCCATCTCTTCCTCTTCATTTTGTCCACCTCGGTCATTTTTCTCTCTTTTTCCACCTCAAACACCATCTCTATATTAGACTGCTTTTCTTTCTTTGCTTCCTTCTGTCTTTATTTTTCTCATCATTGCTTTCCATCTGTCTTCCTCTCTCTGTCGTTCTTCCTGTGACAGTCTCTCCTTCATCTTCTCAAGCTCCATTTCTGTCTTTCTCTCCATCCCTCGCTGCACACCAAGCTCTGGAAGCCACTCCTCCTCGCTGCTGTTCTCCATGGAGGCCATTCTCTGCCTCAGCTCCTCCAGCTCTCTCTCCAGTTCCTCCTCTCTCTCTCTCCATCTCAGATCTTCCATCTGTCTCTCTTTCTGGATTCTCTGAAGGAGGAGCAAGCTTTCTCTTCCCGCATCCGTTCTGTCCACATCTCTCTGAGCTCTCCGGAACGCTTTCCTTCTCATGTTCTCCAACTCCCGTTCCAGCTCCTCCTCTTGCTCTTTGAACTGGAGAATCTTAGCGGCGTTCCTTCTCACCATCTCTCCAAGCTTGTGGTCTTTCTCTCTTTCTGAACATCTCCGGGTCCCATCATCACCTGAATGTCCTTGATCCGGAGCTCCATCGCCTTCTTCTGCAGGTTTCTCTGCAGCTCCATGTGGGAATGGAAGGGAAGCAGGCCTTTCTGTCCAGCTCCTGTCCAGGGCTGCTGCAGAGAGTCCAGCTACAGCACATAGTAAACAGCAGTTTTAGAGCCGCACAGTGAGACAACACAGCACACAGTGATCATACAGCGGCACACAGTGGTGCTGGAAAGTCTGAGGACTCTTAAAATTCTCTGAATTTCTACAGAAATCTGATCTAAAATGTGAGGTTATCTTTATCTGTGTCATAACAACAGATAAAGATAACCAGATTAAACAAATAACACAATTATATAGTTTTTAATTTGTTTCTCTGAGATTAAACTTGTGCTGATGTTCAGACGATGCTAAAGGCCTCAGAAACTTTCTGTCACCCACTGTGTTACGACTGCAGTCTGCTGTGCAATATTTTAAGCCTTTACTGCAAGTTGTTCCCATATGGCAACAAATACTTTTCACTTTTTTCCACAACTTCGATTGAAAAAAAGGGAATTTCTTATTCAGAAATGAAACCAATTCAAATGTGAAATAGTTTTATATAAAAACATAATAGATAATTGTTGCCATATGGCAACAGCCATCCAATCTTCAGCATACAGCGGAGTGAATGAATACACACTGGACGCTGCAATTTTCACATCATTACTACCAACCCTAACCAAGGTCATTCTTTTTAATCAGTCTAATTATTTTTATGTTCCTTTGTATGAACATTTATGCATTTATGATTGTTATGCTCATGTTGCTCCCACTGTGTGCAGATTGCAGATCCATTTTTATATGCTGCTGCCATATGGCAACAAAATTCAGGGTATTGCCCAAAATTATTCCCCTCTTTTCTAATTTTATCAATGTTGTTTCAATTTCATTTTCAATAAGAAAAGTAATGAAAATATTTTTTCCATTTATATTCCATAATTATTTTTACCAAAATGCTTTCAGTTTCTTTGCACTTGAATGTTTTTATACGTCTGTGATTGGTCAGGATGCTCACAGCACATAATAAAACACTCAGGGATTGGCTACAGGCTCATTAGCATATCACAACCTGCAATATTAGTACCTCAGTAATAATTATCAATCGATATATTGTTCATCCCTGAGGGTTTACAGCACTTTTACTGAAGCCCAAAGTGAAGCTGTGCAGATCCTGAGCCTGAATGAATCTGAGTGAACAGCTTTAAAGAGTCTGATTGGACTGGAAGCCTCTCTGAATGTTCTCACTGACAGTAACGATGAAGATCGGACGTCTCACCTTTTTAGCATATCTGCTCTCTCTCTCTCTCTCCAGAGCTCTCAGCTCACTCAGCTGCAGCTGTTTCTCCAGCTCTCGGAGCGTCTCCAGCTCTCGCCTCTCTTCCTGGCTGACCCTCACGCGCTCCATCCACTTCTTCTGCTGAGCTCTTTCTCTTTTCTCTTCCTGTCTCTCCATCTCCCGCTGCCTCCTCCTCCTCCTCTCCTCCAGCTTCCACTTCTCCTTGTTCAGGCTCCTCATCTCCCTCTTCATCTCTTCCAGCTCTCTCTCCATCTCTCTGCTCTCTCTCTGAAGCTGGCGGAGATGTTCCTTCTCTCTCTGCGTCTCCAGGATTCGGGTCTCGAAGCAGAAGAAGGGGATCTTAGGGAGGCAGCTGCCCCAGAACCTGCAGGCTGGGGGACTGGACAGGGGTGGAGTTTCATCTGCTTTGCTTCTTCACCTGAAGACTCACCTGGACCAGTAATGCTGGACCTGCACCAAAAAAAAGAGAAAACTTTAGGATGGAGAAACAAACACAACCAAAACTTCACATAGAGAGAGAGAGAGAGAGAGAGAGAGAGAGAGAGAGAGAGAGAGGGAGTTAAAGAGACACAGAGAAAGAGAGAGAGAGGGAGAGGGGGGCTGAGAGAGAGGGAGGGAGAGAGAGAGAGAGAGGGAGAAGGGGGAAGAGATAGAGACAGAGAGAGGGAGAGGCGGGCTGAGAGAGAGGGAGGGAGAGAGAGAGAGGGAGATAGAGAGACACAGAGAGAGAGGAAGATAGAGAGGGGCAGAGAGAGAGAGGGAGATAGAGACGGGCAGAGAGAGAGAGGGAGATACAGAGACAGAAAAAGAGAGAGAGGAAGATTTAGACAGAGTGAGTGAGAGGGAGAGAGATAAAGTGAGAGAACAGAGAGAAACAGAAGATGCTGAGAGTGTGTGTGTGAAAGAGACATAGACAGAGAGAGAGAGAGGGAGAGAGAGAGGGAGAGGAAAAAGAGACAGTGAGAGAAACAAAAGAGAGGGAGCAAAGAACGAGAAGAAAGAGAGAGAGAGTGAGTGGGAGAGCGACAGAGAGAGAGAGTGTATGAATATATGAATATATAAACATTACCGGAAGTGTCAGGTGGTCCGCGAGCCGCGGATTTGACGGTCCGAATCAGATCCGCGCGACTCAGATGGAGCAGAAATTGTTTGAAGATGTGTGAAAATGTTCTTCAGTGTTTGATCTTGTTCAGGAAAGATACGTTTCTGACTTTTGTCTCTCAGAGAAACATACGCGCGTTTGAGCGCCAGTCCGTAAATAAATGTGCAGCACATTATATGAAGGTTTATGTTGACACTAACAATTTAATGTTTTTCCTTTGTACTTTTAAGGGGAATCTGACTAGTTTTAAATTTTTGTGTACTTTTACATTAAAACTCTTTAATTCTGAATACGAATTTAGCAAACATTGTTCCTTACATCAAACATAGTGCATAGTCTTTTTTTTTAGAAAGAGTACAAAGCTACACTGCTTTTTTTTAACTATCAGGCATGTTTGTGGCTCTGGCCACACCCACTCAGTGATGTCACAGTGAGTAAAAGCACATACACTAATGAATCTGACAAAAGTAAAATGAGAAAAGACAAAGTCAGGAAAACGTTCAGCATTACGACAGTCCAGGCAGGAAGTAGTAGAAGTGAGAATGATGAGCTTTCAGTCTTTTCAACGGGCTTGAAAGTCTCAACCTGAAGAGAAGCAGTGAAGCAGAAACTTCCTGCCATGTGATTTAGTGAGGACTTACTATCAGTTCCTGCTTAGTGATGGTAAAACCTGATTACCAGTGAGGACATTGCTGAAAAAACAATGACCGCTGCACAATAAGAGGTTAAGAGTGGGTTAATATTAATAAATTCTAATGTATTTTTAAAATAGTTTCTATTGATTGTGTTACATTAAACTGGAATAGACCTTTATCTGCTGTTCAGATGCTTTGATTTCCACATTTCAGAAACTGTGCGAGTAAAAAATATAGGTACTTTTGCTATAATGCTTGATTCAAGTTAAATGAAGTTGATCCACAGTGTTTTACAGAGAAAATGGTGAACAGAGATGAGAAAAACACACATCCTTACAACTCAACCTCCCCACAATCCACTCACCACATTTAGAAACACACTCATATGGCAAACAACCAGCTGAAAGAGTTTGTTATTATGTTTTCTGATCAGAATGTGAATTTGTTGTGTGTATAGAAATCATATGGTCATATAAATGCCTTGAGGAAGAGTGTGTGAGAGAAAAATACAGTGACACTGTATTTTTGAAAGTCACACTGAGGCGTACACTACACCGAGTCACTGAACTACAAAAACAGTACATGGAGGAAAAGGTCTGAAAGGACTCGAATGTATCCCAGCATGCAATGGGTGGAAAGCAGGGAAATGGTCCGTCACAGAGCTAACAGCACACTTGCATTCAAACGTAAGGGAAATTTAGAGTCCTCAGTTCATCAAATGTGCATGTTTTGCAAAAAGAGAACATGCAGAAAGAACCAGGGCTGAGGATGAACCCAGGAGCCTATCCCAGGGTTCATTGGGCGGATGGTAGGAAACACACTGGACAGGCTGCCAGTCCTTCACAGGGCAGACACACATTGACACCCAGGGCCAGTTTAGTATCTCCAGTTGGCCTGGCTACATGTCTTTGGACTGTGGGAGGGAGAACATGCAAACTCCACACAGAAAGGACCCTGGTCACCCGGCCGGGGAATTGAACCCAGGCCCTTCTTGCTGCGAGGCAACCCCATGCTGCCAGCTCAGAAACTTATCAAAAATTAATGAATGAATAACAGGTGTCTAGATCAAGCACATCGGCAGGTTTCAAAGATCCACCTCCTGAGGAATATGTATATATGGAATACCTTTTCCTGTGTTTGTAATTTTTTCAACTGGGCCCACCTGATTTCTGAGCTACTGCAACCATTCATGCACTCCGCATGTTTATTCCCAGTTGAAGCGAAATAAATATTTAGTGAGTTCAGACCAGGCCTTCAACATGATGGTGGTAGTATGAGGGAAGACTGATTGAGGGAGGGGAGAACTCTGAGAACTTGGGCTGGAGTTGTGGGCAGCTTCTGCCTGTAGCTAGAAGGCCAGACCCCACCCCCCCTCATAGCTGTAGCAGGACTGAGGAACAGGGAGGAGACGGGGTGGCGGTGGGGATTGCGAACACTTCGTCACGGGAAGGTGTAGATGTGAATTTATAGGGCGTTGGATTGGAAGGAGGAGGGGTTTCAGCCATGCTCCTCCCCCCAAACTTCAGTTATCACATAACTACATTTATGTTTGAGACCCTTAATTCCACTGTGGTTATTTTGTTATTTGATTTTATGATTAGTTTGTGAAATTATAAGCTATTTCTTGATTTTTCCACTGACAATAACAGAACCAACAATGAAAAATTATTCATTTTCCCGTTTTCAATACTGGTTGTTCCTTATGAAATTAGTATCCTAGGCATTCTCATACTAACAGTGACACTGACATCGTGTGTGGGCGTAAGGAATGATGAAAGACATAACAGAGGAATGTGTGAGAGGGTTTGAGTGTGTTAAAGTTAAAGTTAAGGAAAGAATTTACTTTCAGTTTGTGCTGAAAGTATTTAGTTCAGTGCAGCACTGGATTACAGACAAAGACCAGAGACCTCAAACAAGCTCACACCATGGAGGAAACCTTTCCTTTCCATTTTCCATTATCAGCCTGCCTGCTCTCTCTGCTCAGTACACTGTTTTTCCTGTTGGACGTGGCGCTGGACGTGTGGGCCATCATGTCGCTGTATCAGGATGGGCAGTATGTTTATATGGGAGTGTTGATAGCTCTGCTGCTCTGCTCTTCTATCCTAGTTCATGTTTTCAGCTGGATCTGGTACTCGGACCCTGAAACCAGCACAGGCAAATTTGCGAGCATAGACAAATTTGCGAGGGAGTACGGTTTAATAGGACCACTGCACGTCGTTCAGCTGGGACTGTTCCTCAGGTATGGACAGATTTTGTAGCTTCCTGTAGAATTAGTAGTTTTCACAGTCTGGCAGAATCGCTGTGAAGTGATTTTAATTCTGTATAAATCTGGAGTCTGTGCAGTTTTTACAGTCAAACAGTCAGAACTGTGGAGTGAATGGCTTTCTGTAACCGGCTGAACCCAGATCTCAGTAATAGTCCACCTAATATTAGCAGAATAACAAAACCTGCTAGTAGACACAGCCATGCAGCATGTTGTCATTGTCATTAAGTGTGTCCACGGGCATAACTCTAATGCCACCACCCAGGCTGTGGGAATTTGGGGAAATTACAAAGATACTTTATTCTCTACAAGACAGCCAATCAGATCTCACTCATTACATTATACATGGAAAAGAATGGAAAGTAACTTATGAACAGTTTAAAAGGTGTTTTGCTGGGGCGGCTGGGTGGGTTCCATTACTTACTTTACTTAAGAATGGATCTAGGCTCATTTTCTAGACAGTCTAAGATGCCACTGACAGACTGTATGTTGTAAAACTGGTTTGGTCTGTAAAGAACCTGAAGCTGTACTAATACAGTGATCACATCTGATATTGAAAATTATGGAGAGCAGAAGTGTTTTTACTCACTGAGGTATCCAAGAAATCCCTTAATGTTATTTAGTCCCAGTGTCAAGAAAAAAACAAGTAAAAGATAACTGAAAGGAAAAATTAAATTACAAAAAGAAACATTTAAATGCACTGAAATTTCAATTTTTACCACAATTTTATTATTTTGGTACTGGTAACTATTTTTAAAACATACACTGAATATACTGGAGGGACTTTTTACACAGTCCTGAATATACAGATGAAAACAAACCATGAAGCTTACATAAAGACACCGATCAGCCATAACATTAAAAGCACCTCCTTGTTTCTACACTCATTGTCCTATGATAACCACTATGGTGGTGAGCAAAAATGCCTGACTCTCTACATCCAAATTAATCCAAGGTCCTCAGAAAGATCCACAAACAAAAAAAAAAAACACTATTTATTTCAAATGACAGAAGAATAGAACGTTTAGACGCTCAAAGCTTAAATGAAAATAAGAAGTCCAAACATAAACTAAGGATTATCTTAAACAAAGCAGGAGCAGTGTTTGTAGCAGCCTGGACTTGAGGAAGTGTGATGGTCTCTTCCTGCTCTGACCACACTCTCCAGGTAGCATCACCCGCCTCATTCTGCCAGTGGCTCATCTAGTCCAGCCACTAGATGGGGTTAACTCAAACAAAAAAAAAAGGAGCATGAGACACATACAAACCCAGATACACATCCGGCTCATAAATGTTTTACGCTTGAAATAAAACATTTGCATAACAGTATTAGAGGAACCAGTAAAGTATTACAGAGAAAAAATAATTACATTACATTTTCCTTGATCCGGTCTTCTTCTAACAGTAGGGAGAGCTTTGTAATTAGCCGCTCTATAATGGCTGTTTTTGTCTTGAGCTTAACTCAAAAAACCAGGCCATGCACTCATCAACACCCATCCAGCTCTTTATTTCCTGTCATTTCAATATATGAGACACATGCAAACCCAAATAACAATTTTTGCTCCTACCGTCCATTTTATCAGCTCCACTGACTATACAAGAGCACCCTGTAGTTCTACAATTACAGACTGTAGTCCATCTGTTTCTCTACATACTTTGTTAGCCCCCTTTTACCCTGTTCTTCAGTGGTCAGGACCCCCACAGGACCCCCACAAAGCACCACTATTTGGGTGGTGGATCATTCTCAGCACTGCAGTAACGTGGTGGTGGTGTGTTAGTGTGTTGTGCTGGTGCGAGTGGATCAGACACCGCAGTGCTGTGTCACTCCTACCTTGTTGGTCCACCTTGTAGATGCAAAGTCAGAGACAATAGCTCATTCATTGCTGCACAGTTTGTGTTGGTCATCCTCTAGTCCTTCATCAGTGGTCACAGGATGCTGTTGGCTGGATATTTTTGGTTAGTGGACTATTCTCAGTCCAGCAGTGACACTGAGGTGTTTAAAAACTCCAGCAACACTGCTGTGTCTGATCCACTCAGACCAGCGCGACACACACTAACACACCACCACCACATCAGTGTTACTGCAGTGCTGAGAATGATCCACCACCCAAATAGTACCTGCTCTGTGAGGGTCCATGGGGTTCCTGACCACTGAAGAACAGTGTAAAAGGGGGCTAACAAAGTATGCAGAGAAACAGATGGACTACAGTCTGTAACTGTAGAACTACAAAGTGCACCTATATAGTAAGTGGAGCTGATAAAATGGAAAAGTGAAGACAGTTGCAATCTACTGATTGTAGATCTGTTTTGTATTCATTCATTCATTCATTTCCATGTAGGTTTGCCAGTTTGGTAGAAATCTCCATCTGCAAAATTATACAAAGAAGCGACCGCTCCCAAGAAGGAGTAGCTGTGTTTCTGAAGCACGACCTCAGCGTGCTGCGGCTGTTTGAGATGTTTTCTGAAAGCGTCCCGCAGCTTGTTCTGATGATCACGTTCACCATGCAGAAGCAGGGGCTGCAGCTTTTTACAGGTCAGATCAACTTCTAAAATTCCTCCCTGTTAAAGAACTCACACGTCCATGTTCCATCCATACATGCAGTCTTTCTCTAGCAGAACGCTTTACAGAATGCGGATCCCAGTCGTTTTATTTCTGGTTACTTTTTATTTAGTTTTTTATTTAGTTTCAGTTTTAATTTTTAGCATTATGGTAAAAGCTGTGATAGTAGGTATTTGACAAGGGCAGGATTAACAGTTTAAAATCTACAGTTTCTAAATTGTTGTGCATTGTTAGTTTAATTTATTACAGACCAAAATACAGTTACTATACACTGTATACATCGACAAGCATTTAATGCATCAAAGCAATAGACTCAGAGATGCAGAAAGTGTGTCACTTTTAGCTTTTTAGCTTTTAGCATTACTTATACATTACTCCATTCCCTCCATTC
This sequence comes from Colossoma macropomum, assembly GCF_904425465.1. NCBI lineage: Eukaryota > Metazoa > Chordata > Actinopteri > Characiformes > Serrasalmidae > Colossoma > Colossoma macropomum. Next base: position 6,265,808 of record NW_023494787.1, on the reverse strand, counting down.
AGCTCTATTTGGTTTTTGTTTGTGTTGTTGTGGACATTGCAGTTTTAGTTTACTGCTAGTTTTCATAGTAATAGTTTTGGTGAACGATAATAGCCCTGTCAACCTAATAAGAAATTGTAACACACAACAAAATATGTACTTTAGTAGGATATTAATAAGCAATTATTCCAAATAATATGTATTTTGTTTACAAGTGAATGGCCACACTTTTAGGATAGATCGGGTGTAGGTTTTTTGGGGGTTTTAGGGATAAACATCTGATGGATTGTGATATAGTATAGTGAGTAACACCTCTGCCTTCTATGCTGTAGACTGGGGTTCAATTCCCCACCCGGGTAAGCACCCTACACTATATCCTATATAGTCCTTGGGCAAGACTCCTAACACTCCCTCGCCTACTTGTGTAAAATGATCAAATTGTAAGTTGCTCTGGATAACAGCGTCTGGCAAATGCTGTAAATGTAAATGATTGGCTTCAGCTGGCTGGCTAGCTAACGTAACATTACAGCTTACGCCACCAGCTACTGTATGTGGGTGAAGTTACTGCCAACATTCTCCTCTTCGTACTTGCCAGAGATACAGACATTAAGGCAAAACTGCAAGCGCTACGTTGCCTTGAGTTACATTAGTAAAGTCAAGCATAAAACATAGAGCTGTTATAGGAACAAAATCTCCATTTCTGACGTTTTTCAGTTTTGGACATAATTTGAAAATTACCCGTTTCCTTTTACCTGACAAAAATGATCCAAATGACAATGGTTCCATTGACTGACATTAAAAGTAAAGTAGGTTTTTTCTTTCTCCTGTAAAGTTGCCGTTTTGGAGATACAGGGTTTTGCTCTGACAGCAGTGATAGGTTATGCATAGCACAGTTACACAGCATAGAACTCCACCCAGTTTATCCTCTCACATCCATACAGAATGCATATTGTTTGAAACAAATACCGCACTGTAAATTTAGGAATTTAGATTAAAAAAAACTATGTCATTCAGTACAATTTCTCATTATGTAGAATGGATTTTTTGTCAACATTTCAATGTAAAGTTTGTCTAGTCTCAACAGTAGCTATGAAAGAATGCATCTGTGGGCAGTTCTTATTTTGGGAATTAAGAAAAATTCAAGACATCTGCATGTGTTCACCATTTATCCATCTAAAACACCACAGAGAGCACTAGAGTGGAGGTAGATGTTAGAACTGTGAACTGAATGCGCATCAACATCTGAAATTCTGTTCACTGTTCATCTGCCTCACTCCAGAAAGCACTGTGCAAAAGTTTCAGCCATGAAATCTGTTTAAAACTATATCTTGATAATAAGTGTGTTTTTGCCTGTAAAAACGCTAAACATTTGATTATATTAAAATAAACGTAAATACAAGTGGCAATAATTTCCTCTTGTTTTTTTCCTCTCCAGGTTTTAAAATAGCTGGTTCACTAATGTCCATCGCCATCAGTGTGTTGTTATACCATTGCAACATGCGTGACTTTGTTCCTGAGGATCAGAAGATGGGATGGTCCTCCTCTGCAGTTTTCTTCCTGTGGAACCTGTTCCTGATTACCCCTCGGGTGCTTGCTGTTGCCCTCTTTGCCTCCATCCTGCCCTGCTACATTGCTGCTCACTTCCTGTCCTGGTGGGTGCTGCTGTTTCTCTGGGCCTGGAGGCAGAAGACGGACTTCATGGACAACGAAGGAGGTGAATGGCTCTATCGGGCCACTGTAGGACTCATCTGGTACTTCAGCTGGTTTAAGGTATCAAAGGGAAAGACTAAAGTCAAGAGCATCATCTACCATGTGTGCATGGGGGCCGACATTGGGCTGCTATTGGGCTTGTGGTTTTGGAAAAGATCTGTTGATTCAGCTCGTCTGAATCCTCTGCCATTTAATCCGTATGTGCTGATTGGTGCATTGCCTGCACTTTACATCACTGGACTCCTACTAAAACTGCTTTATTACTGGAAGTTCCATCCCAACTGCCCAAGTTTGAGATTCAAGGACAGAGATGAGACACCACAGATTCAGTTACCTAGAAGAGCTTCAGAAGCAGATGATTCGGTTGAGATGGTTTCCGCTGACTTGGAATACCAACAGACTGTTTCTGGCACCTGGAAGAGGATGAGAAACATGGTTATTAATTTTTACTACTAATTTAGACTTTATAATATCTACAGCTAGATTCCTAGACCCAGATTAGGCCTAAGCCTAAATGAGGTGTTTAATGGTGCGACACAACTGGCATCACAATTTAGTCATAATGACATAATGCCAATATCTGAATGTAGCTACATACAGACTGTATTTTTATCTGTTACTGCGCTTCCCAAACAACAAAAATATTCCTGGTGCTGTAGGATCCTTTTATAGTGTTATATTCATACTGTTAAGGGACAGAATCAGTCAGACGTTCGTGGTAAAAATAACCAAAACAGGCTTTACTGTTGAGAGGATTTTCCAAAGACATGGTCAAAAAACAGGCATAGGTCAGAACCAGGACAGATCAGACACACAAAGACAACAAACACAACAGACGACAAAAATCCAGGCAAACAAGTCCAAAGAGAGAAGGCAAAAACAAAGTCAGAAAGAACAGAAATAAAGTCCAGTTAACAGTGAGACAAAGTACAGGAACCAACGCTCAGTAGCTCTAGAAATAGAAGCAACACCTCACAATGAACTAAACTAAAGCCCAGATACTATTTAACAGATCACATAAAACAAGAAACAGGTGAGGCATATCAGTATTCAGGTGAAGCTGAACAACGACCGGTGGTGATGGTGCCACAGTCATGTGATCTCCCAGGGAGTTCTGGGATTTAGAGTCCATGGGAGAAGCAGGATCAGAGGGATGTGTGACACTTACTATAAAGGGATCCTACATTAATCCTATATTAATGATGTTTTTTCAAAGCTATGTTGATGTAGAAGCTTTTTAACAATCTATTTTTTTGGGAGGTTATTTTATAAATAATATGCTGCCAGTCAGTGTTTAGTATGTTTTTGTGTTAAGTTCTCTTATTATTCTCTTATTATTGGTTCTGGTGTTCAGCTGAAATTTTATTTAGTCTGGGTCAAACTGTGAGTGAGTCACGACAACAGAACCTTCACTCTTATACTCCATATATATATGTATGTATATATATATATATATATATATATATATATATATATATATATGGAGTAATTTTTTTGTTTCAGAAAAAGATTGAAATGTGTAATATACACCGATCAGGCATAACATTATGACCACCTCCTTGTTTCTACGCTCATTGTCCATTTTATCAGCTCCACTTACTATATAGGTGCACTTTGTAGTTCTACAGTTACAGACTGTAGTCCATCTGTTTCTCTGCATACTTCGTTAGCCCCCTTTTACCCTGTTCTTCAGTGCTCAGGACGCCCATGGACAGAGCAGGTACTATTTGGGTGGTGGATCATTCTCAGCACTGCAGTAACACTGACGTTGTGGTGGTGTGTTAGTGTGTGTTGTGCTGGTCTGAGTGGATCAGACACAGCAGTGCTGCTGGAGTTTTTAAACACTGTGTCCACTCACTGTCCACTCTATTAGACGCACCTGCGTTGTTGGTCCACCCTGTAGATGTAAAGTCAGAGACGATAGCTCATCTCTTGCTGTGCAGTTTGTGTTGGTCATCCTCTAGTCCTTCATCAGTGGTCACAGGACGCTGCCCACAGGACACTGTTGGCTGGATATTTTTGATTGGTGGACTATTCTCAGTCCAGCAGTGACACTAAGGTGTTTAAAAACTCCAGCAGTCTGATCCACTTGTACCAGTGCAACACACACTAACACACCACCACCACATCAGTGTTACTGCAGTGCTGAGAATGATCCACCACCCAAATAGTACCTGCTCTGTGAGGGTCCATGGGCGTCCTGAGCACTGAAGAACAGGGTAAAAGGGGGCTAACGAAGTATGCAGAGAAACAGATGGACTACAGTCTGTAACTGTAGAACTACAAAGTGCACCTATATAGTAAGTGGAGCTGATAAAATGGACAATGAGCGTAGAAACAAGGAGGTGGTCATAATGTTATGTCTGATCGGTGTATTTATGTAACAGATTTGTGATGAACAGTGCAATAGTAGCCCCAGGGTTGAAGATTTCAGTAAATGACTTATGTTGCACCAGTTTGATGCTAAACTCAAAGCAGTGAGACTTTTTTACAGGCTGCAGTTATATTGCCATCTACTAGTCAGTCTGCATTATCATTCATACTCCCATATACCCCCATAGTTCTACCTAGGGATGAGGGATGTGATGCAAAAGTTTGAATACCCATGGTCGACATTTTTTGTTGATTTTCTAAGTGAAAATAAATCAACATATTCTCTACAGGAAACAAACTTAAATATGACAATTTCTGCAGATTTTAGTGCACATTGACTATTTATTTGCTGAGATTAACACATTGAAACAAACATAAAATATAAAATGTACCACAACTTTTGCACAGGCTACATTTATTGTTCCAATATGTTACATTCATGAAATAAACAGTAATAAACATGGGAATCAGCAAAACATGTAATTTGGCCAGGGGTGCCCTAACGTTTGAATATGACTGTATATTAGAATTCATCCATTACATGTTTTTCAGAGGTCTCAAAAGTGCAGAGGCTACTGCACATTTTAGCAGAGTTAAAGCTCCTGTGTACACTTTTTCATGATTTTCTTGTTTCCTGTTTTTATTCTGAGCTAGTAGAGCAACAATCATGTTGGTCTTTTCTGTTAAGAGTTTTTTTTAAAAGACATTTTCTTCAGTTTGACTTGAGCAAAATAACTACTAGTAACTAGCAAAGATACTTTCTCTGGATAGACAAAGCACTTTTTGTAAGTCGCTCTGGATAAGAGCATCTGCTAAGTGCTGTAAATGTAAATGTAGCTAATGTAGCCTAAATATATCAAGTATTTACATGTAATATTTGAAGGTTCACTACTAGCGGCTACATTTTGCTGTTGATGTTTTGATGTATTTAAATATAAACGCTCTCTGGCCCTCGGATTTGTTGATATTTTTTAATATGGCCCTTTTAGCGGTTGAGTTTGACCGATGAGGACCATTGAAATTCTGCATTTTGCTAAATTCTTCATGTTGCTCCAAAAGTGTTTTGTTGCCATCTTGTCCGGGCTGTGTTACACACTGCGTGCTGTTTCCGGGACGCTGCTTTGTTTTTGCTCATGCGCAGATGAAAGAGATCAGGGTGAGTGTTTACATGGCCTGCAGAACTGAGCTCAAATCCAACTCTATTGTCAGATTTCTAGACCTTAATCCGATCTAAGAAATCACAGTGTGCTGTTTATAGAACTACTTGAATAATCAGATAACTGCCGAAGACTGATAATGATCAGATTATAAAGCGCATGTAAACACACTCACTGTGGGAAATACTGTGTGTGTGTTTGTGTGTGTGTGTGTGGGTGTGTGTGTGTGTGTGTGCCTAAGGCATAGTCAATGACGCAGGAATGTAGACAGAAGGTGTGGACGTTCCAGAGCACTTTCTGTGCGCCGAGTACTTTGCTCTTCTCAGGTGCAGCAGTGAATTACAGGTCAAGATCAGGAGGTGTGATACAACCTTACACCATGGCAAAAGGCTGTTCTCCCAAGTGTCCACTGCCACCCATCCTGCGTCCTCTGCTGGGTTTCATCTTTTTCCTGGTGGACGTGGTGCTGGACGTGTGGAACATTGTGTCATTGTATCAGAAAGGGGAGTATGTTTATGTGGGGCTGTTGATAGCCCTGCTGCTGGCCTCCTCCGTCCTAGCGCAGGTGTACAGCTGGATGTGGTATTCGGACTATAAGGAGACTCTGGAGAGCAGAGTAGAGAAATTTGCGAGCAGTCATGGTTTAATTGGACTTCTTCACGTCTTTCAGCTGGGAATGTTCCTCAGGTTTGGGACAGATTTAGTTTTCTCTTTGCCTCCTTTACATATTAGACAAATCAGTACAATCAACAATACAAACAAAACAAGCACTATTGTTAGCTCACTCTTAAAGGGGAACTCCACCGAGGTTGTAAAATTACTTAATCATTTAATGGTTTAGATGTGAACCAAATCATTCAGAGTGGTTCGGTGTGAAATGCGTTTTTCCAGAGAAATTTACAGAGTCAGAGTTGTTCACCATTATAGTACTAGGAACCAGACGTCTGATGTGTTTAATGGCTCTAAAAGCTACATCCCGTTAGGTTATTACACAAAATGGTCATGAATGCATGGCTTGAGACCTGAGACATTGTTTTGTGATAGTTTTGTTATAAAGTTTTGGCCTAAAACGTATTTTTAGTGTAGAGAGAGAGAGAGAGAGAGAGAGAGAGAGAGAGAGAGAACCTGCCGGCGCCGACGCAGAGCAGCCCAGGGCAAATGGAAAGTGCTGGTCTCAACAACAAACTACTTGCTACTCTGCTCACCAGTTTACAGGGTAGGATAGCAAGGTAGTTTTTTTTGTTTTTTTGCATGTCCCAAGTTAGACAGTCTGTTCTAAGCTAACGGCTAACAGTGATATATGCAAGGTGGCTCACAAACGTTTCTTACTTAGATTCCAGTTTCTGCTGTAGTGAAACTGCCGGTGTGTAAATCTGCGGCTCTGCAGTCAGACCGTTCCCCACAAGGCGTTCAGGGCTTATTGTTATTAGGTAAAAATAGTACCCAAATTTTAAATTACCATTATCAGTGTGACATATAAAAACTTACAGGACACATGTAAGTTCAGTGGTCATTTTGTTTAGCAGATAAAATGGTGATATTTGTAGTGTAGACATATGGACCTCTGGTTCCTAGTACTATAATGGTGAACGATTTTGTCTCTAAATTTCTCTAGAAAGGCGCATTTCACACCGAACTACTCTGAATGATTTTGTTTACATCTAAATCATTAAATGATTAATTAATTTTGCAAAATGGATGGAGTTTCTCCTTACAAAAGATGGTCCTTCAGTGGTTCTTCAGTAAAGACAGTGCTTCTATATAGAACCATGAACACTCAGAGGACCTTTTGCATGTTTAAAGGGTTCTTTGCATGGTGAAATGGTTCTTCAGACTGATGGAGAATTAAAGGGTTCTGCTATTGTAAAGATGTCAAGCTTCTAACAACAGAAGAACCATTTTGGTGCTAGATAGAAACATTGTCTTTGCTAAAGAACCCTTGAAGAACCGTCTTTAAGAGTGTAACAGAACTTCCAATTAACAGGATTTCCAATATTTTATTTCTCAGTGCTGGTGCTGTTAGGGCTGCATCTTTGGGGCTTCAGTCCTGAATATTCAGATGCTCCAAACAGGCTGACCAGCCTAGAATTACTGCTACAATGCGCTTTTCTTAACCAGCGCTGTCACTTTAAATGTTACGTCACAGCAAACCAAGTATCCATCAGCCTCTCCCCTGAACCCCCTCTGACATCACACTGAGCGTGAAGTTACTGTGGAGTGAAGGCCTGGAGAGGGAGAGGTGAGATAGTAGAGTGCTGTGATTGTAATTTGTTCCCTCACTGGTTCTAACGTCATAGAAACCTTCACTCTGTAGCATCACTACACTACACTACAGTACAGTAATGCTAATTTCTGTTAGCATTCTATTGGAATGCAGTGTTAAGTTAGTGCCAGGCTAACAGTGGTGTACATTGACTTTCCCACATTGGGTAAAACACTGATGGCAGCTCTAGTTTAAACTCTGACATTTGAAGCCTGTAATGTGCTTTATTGTGTATGTTTTAGTGTTTCAGTAAATCCTTCAGTAAATACTTCAACTTGAAGCCTCACTCTTAACACTGGAGGAGGCTTTAGTACAGTATGCTTCACTTATGTTAGCAATTCATAATGCATAATAAGCATGGCTATAACATGTAATGCATTTTTATAAATATTTATAGCCATGTTTATCAATGCATTATAACATGTTATGAATGTGTTTATAGATGCTTACAAACGCGACATTCATAGAAAGAGTTACCAAAATTTCTTCTGATTTATATCTATAAATCCTATGGCCAGTCAGACAATTACGTCATGTCGTTTCCAACATTCCACTATATTCATTCACTATTTTTACTTTTAACATTACAACTGTTGACTTCTATGTCATAAACTCAAAAAACCTGTGAAGTGTTTCCCACAGATGTACATGTACTAGTTAAGACAACATTTGTAGATTTATTAGCCTAGATTGTATATTATAGCATAAACAGTGTAATTCTTTACTTTCTGCCTAGATGCTGCACAACATGCATGAAAGGCTGCATTTATTAATATAGGAGCATATTTTGCACAGTGTGCCATGCGGCATGGTTTCGATGTGTTTATCGTGCATGTTCATATTACGTGAAGATGAAAATATGATGTATCGGTCAGCAATACTTGTGCAAAATAGACTCACCAGTGACGTTTATTGCTTGAAAAGAAAAGATACATGATGATCTTTTATCTGGGCGAACTGGTCAGTAACTTTTCTGTGGATGTCCACCAGTCCATGAATGAATTTATTTTCAACTGACATAACAAGTGAATTTAACCCCGTTGCCTCATGGTGTTGCATGTAAATGTCTTATTCCTGTCAATGTTGAAAAATCTCTGTCGGACTCAGCGGTGGTCATTAGTGTAGTGATTATGGTTTTTAGCAGTGACACTGAAACTGTGATGACCAACAGTGGCTAGCTGCGTAGCAATTTCTTACACAGCTCTATACTATATTACAGAACTCTTTCAGCACTTCATCAGCGTCGAAGGAGAACTTACGCTTTTCTCCTTCATCTCCAGAACTTCTCACAGTGAAATGCTGATGTCAATCTCCTCTTTTCTCCTGAGGGGGGGTTCAGGAGAAACAATTCAGAAATCAGTGATCCTTCATCAATATAATATTGAGATCTGCTCTAAGTCTCTGAGACATTTTTAAGAAAGGATTCTTTCCTCTGGGATAACACGAGTGTTAGCTCAGAAAGATGTGGTGACTCTACACACTGTAAAATATGGCTCATCAGATCAACCTAAAGAATAACTTCATGTAGTAACAAGCAATTGAAATAGTTTTTTCCAATTCAAATTTTCACTGAAAGAACTGTTAAGTTAAAGTATTTACTTAGGTTGAATAAAACTATAAACTATAAACTAGTTAATTTACTTGTTACCACATGAAGTAAATGATCTGACAAGCCATTTTTTACAGTGCAGGATTAAAGTACATGTTATCAGCAACGCTTCACCACTCAATAGCACATAATAGCAACAAGCAACAGAGGGTTATCCCAAGATAACAAAAGAGGATTTCCATCGGTAAAAATCTGAAGACAGCTATGAAGTAGGTTTTTTTTTTAATTAATTTATATTTTAATTCACTCATTCATTCATTCTCATGTAGGTTTGCAGGTGTGGTGGAGATCAGCATATGCAACCCTAAACAAAACAACAAACAGGGAGGAGCTGCATCCTTAAGCCCTGACATGAGCATGTTGCGCCTGATTGAGGCCTTTTCTGAAAGCGCCCCTCAGCTGGTTATCCTGATCTGCATCACCATCCAGGAGCAGGAGCTGCAGCTCTTACAAGGTCAGGTCAACATCTAAAACTGCCTCCTTTCCTTTTCTTTACAAAATCAGCCAATTTGCATTTATTCTCCTCTGGATGCTGCGTCATGATGTCACAGTAGACCTTAAAAAGCAGGCCACTCGAATCCAGCAGTGAAATTTTGCAGCTTTTTTAAATTGATATCGATAGCTCGAGTTGATTCTGCAAGTTGTGACATCTGAGTTTGTTTCTATGGCAAAAACTTCACTTTGTCCATCATCTTAGAATTAAGTTGACGTCAGAGCTGGTTTATGAGGAGCCTGGCCACTTCCTGTTTCCCCCATTATATCAAAAACAGGACTGCGAAACAGCAGAGGGTGCCCATGAGCGAGTTCTCAATGAATGGGAGTGAATGGAGCTCAACAGCTAAAAACGAAAAGTTAAAATAGTTTCTAATCTCTCGCCCAGAACTTTCCTTTAATTTTAGAAAGTAGAAGGATGTATTTCACTAAAAAGCAAAGAAAATTCACCTGTATGTTTCCTTTTTTCTACAGTAAACGGGTTTTGGGCAGCAGGACACTAACATTACTGCTACTGAGTGCTGATTGGTTGGTGAGTGGAACAGCTCATTGGCTGTTCGCACTCACAGACATCACAGATGTACATGAGGCACCATTTTAAACTCCTATAACTCGAGTTCAAAAGCTCTGAAAAATATAACAGCGGTGTTAAAATGTTTTATGCTGTTCTGTGTTCAGGAAATGAATATATTCTTTTACATTAAAAATGTTTAATCATTTATAAACTATGATTTTGGACTCGCTTGGGAGCGCCCTCTAGCGTTTGAGAAACCCGGAAGACATTAGAGAGTGGTAATTCTCCTCTCTACAAGTTCTCTGGCTAGACATCTGTAGCCAGTTGCACCAGCTGAATGTAAGTTTGATCGTAAGATGGAGTGTGAAGTCCATCCTGAACCTTACGTTGAGAGTAGTTAGTACAAACTAGTAACACACAGAATTTCGGTTGCGCCACAGACACTTACGGTACACTCTCCGCAGCTAATCAGTAACCCCACCCGACATAAACAGGAAACATTACACGCATGATCTCGACACGCAGTAAATCACTCACGTTTCTCTCTGTCTGTGCTAGATTGACTTCGCTTAACCCTTTAATGTCCTCACCAAGGAAAAAGTAATGGATTTTTTTTTTTATTATTATTTGTTTGGGGCAATAATAAAAACAATTGGTGTTTTTTTTGCGTGACCCTACAATTTTTTAAATATTCACGTCTACCAAAAGATTGAGATGGCACTTTGTGGCATATATAGTAACTCAAAATGTGCTCTACCAAATAGTTGAGCAGAACATCAAAGGGATAAGATGTGTCGGTCGTACAATTCAAAAAGAGACTGTGTTGTACAGTAAAGTGTCCTCAAAGCGTCCGTCTCTCATATGTGTATTTATTCAGTTCTGGTGCTTGGAATTGTTCCGATGTTCAAACATTTTTAATGGCACTTTATCAGTGAATGGCCGGTAATGTTAACGAAGCTGCGGCTAATGTAATCACTGTTTGAATCTGCTGAATGACAAAAAGGTAATGTTACCTGTGTCAGTTATATTTTAAAAAGGTCAGCGTTACTGTCCTTGTGTAAGTCTGCGGCTAGGATCTCTGATCGATAATCTACCCCATAGAACTGGTTGCTGATGCAACCTGAGATGTATTTGTATTTTTCTTGCAAGCTTCCCATCGATCAAATCGACCAGCGCTTTTAACTGATTTTTTATGGCAGAGCTTACACCGACTGCAGGGTATGTGTAAGCTTTAACTTATAATTTAAAGCTACATTGAAACATGTCACTTGGTGCGACCGGTTAAATCCTAGTAGCTCGTATATTTGAAGGTAGCGGCAGTTTACGTTCAAACTGGTGCAACTGGCTGCTGAAGTTTGCCTGAAGTTAGTTTTGCATTGACACTAAGCTAATGAAACTAACAAGTGATGGAAGCCTGTACTCCACCAGTTAGCATCATGCAAATGCCATTGCCTAAATCATCACACACTCACCTCTAGTCATGTTAAGTGATCTCCAGTAGACTTGCTTATGTGGTTTATGACACTGTATGACACACTGTTATCTATAAACATGATGTAAGATGGCCGCTAATGCTGTTTTGTCCATTTATTTTTGTCCATTTGTATAGAAAATAGTACATCAAACAGTGTCACAAACCACAAACAAGTCTGTTAGATATTATTTAACTACTGGACATGGGTTGAGTAAAGTGTGTGATGATTTAGACATGCAGTTTGATGCTCATCAGCTCTCAGGCTCAAACGAATCTAAACTGACAAGTGAATAGCAGTTTCACTAAAGATCAACTTAAATTTACTCTAATTCAGATGGCTGTACTCGTTTTATAATTATGTACACCAGTGAAGTAAAGTGCAACACGTATCTAAAAAAGAGTAACTTTACCAGAGAAGACAAAAAATTCCATGTGAATTAATGTAAAAAGGGTTTTATCCTAAGTGATTTTGGAGCCTTTCTATTGGTTCATTTGTCATGAAATTTTCACACAATGTAAAGGACAGCCGCCATGTTCAAACGACGTAGAAAACTAAGAATCGACAAAAATGGAGATGCACTTTTTTTTGGACAGTGACGAAATGTGATTTCAGAATTTATCTGACAGACCACTTTATTAAGATTAGTATATTTTAGGATATTAGATTCTGATACTGAGTAAGTCCTCTCTTTGCTAGTGTGTGTACATTTAGTAGCAGTCCTGTTAATAGAGCACACAACCAGTGTTCATAACTGATATCATTTCAGAATGTCTTTGTATCTCTGTAGTTAAACTGGTCTGAAACATGAGATCAGTGGAACGCTTTAGTTTTTGATACGTATGTCTGATGAAGTACATCAGGAGCTGTTTTAGTACTGATCACTTTATAATTTGGCACAATAGATTCAATTCATTTAAAAACACCATCAAAATATCTTCCATGTAAGCCCTACTTGCTTTACTGTAAGGCTGCTTTGGGACACACTTTATAAGTTAAATTATATTAACTGTTCAACATTGTCCTCGTTTTTTCTTCTCAGGTCTAAAAATTGCTGGTTCGTTTGGTGCCATTGCCTTTTGTTTACTGTCCTACCATCGCAACATGCGTAAATTTGTTCCTGAAGATCAGAAGATGGGATGGTCCTCCTCTGCAGTTTTCTTCCTGTGGAACCTGTTCCTGATTACCCCTCGGGTGCTTGCTGTCGCCCTCTTTGCCTCCATCCTGCCCTGCTACATCGCTGCTCACTTCCTGTCCTGGTGGGTGCTGCTGTTTCTCTGGGCCTGGAGGCAGAAGACGGACTTCATGGACACTGAAGGAGGTGAGTGGCTCTATCGGGCCACTGTAGGACTCATCTGGTACTTCAGCTGGTTTAACGTATCAAAGGGAAAGACTAAAGTCAAGAGCATCATCTACCATGTGTGCATGGGGGCCGACATGGGGCTGCTATTGGGTTTGTGGTTTTGGCAAAGATCTGTGGAATCAGCTCGTCTGAATCCTCTGCCAGTTAATCCGTATGTGCTGATTGGTGTGTTGCCTGCACTTTACATTACTGGACTCCTCTTAAAGCTGCTTTACTACTGGAAGTTCCATCTCAGCCGCCCAAGACTGATATTCAGTGTCAGAGATGCAATGTCACAGATTCAGTCAGAGGTTCAGGTGGAAGAGTTTGGGACCATCATGCCTGAACGTGAAACAGAACCTAAACAGATTTTCACTGGCATCCACAAACGGAGGAGGAACATGGCTGTTAATTTCTATTACTAATTTAGACTATTTACCATGTATGGGTGGTTTCCAAGACACAAGACTAAGCTTAAACAAAATTCATTATGTGAAACACAATTGACATTGTAATTTAGTCCTAGTCCAAGACTATGTTTAACCTAGCCCTATTTAAACTATATATAGACTATATATTTATCTTCCACACTATTGGTCAAACTACAAACACATTCCATGTGCTATGGGATCCTTTTATTGTGTTTTTCTGAAACTATGGTGAAAAAGATGATTATGCCTTTTACTACTCTACTGAATGTTTGTTATAAAGGTTTAATGCAGGGATGCACAGCTGTGGTCCTGGAGGGCTGGTGTCCAGCACAGTTAATGATTTACCTGCTCAGACACTTGAGTCCCTCAAGGTTCAGTTTTAGGGCCTTTACTTTTCTCTTTGTACATGCTACCTCTAGGTGATATCATTGGGAAGCATAATATAAATTTTCATAGCTACGCTGATGACACCCAGTTATACATTTCCATTCCTTCTGGTGATCAAGACTCTGTGGACAGACTAACCATTTCTCTTTATCATTTGAGAAATATCACTAAAGTTCAGCCTTTTCTCTCTCAGAGCGATGCAGAGAAACTTGTTTATTCATTTGTTACAGCAGAGTTGATCACTGTAATGATCTTCTTACTGGACGTCCTAAGAAAACTATACATCCTTTACAACTCGTACAAAATGCGGCAGCACAGATCGTAACAAAAAACAAATCAGGGAGATCACATCACTCCTGTTTTAAACAGAGCTGCACTTGCTGCCTGTATCGCTCAGGCACCACTTACATCACTGAGTGTCTGTCTGTTTATGATCTTAGATCTGCAGATACTGAACTTCTGCAAACACCTTCTGTAAAATACAGAAAACATGGAGAGACTTGTTCAGTTATTCTGCTTCTAAACTGTGGAGCTCAGTTCACCTTTTATTAGACAGTCTTAGGCTTCAAACGTTTTGAGGGATTTTGGGTTAAAATCTCTGGTATTCATTATGGCATTGATTCAGAAGAGCACCTGGGCCACCAGCAGCTAAACAGCCCAAAACATCAGTGATTCACCACCATACTTGACAGTTTGTATCAGGCACTTTTCACTGAATGCTGTCCTTCTTTTCACCAAACATGGTGAAAGTCTGCTTCTTTTGTAGAACTCTTCCAGAAAGCCTCCGGTCATTGAGGTGGAGTCTGGGAGTGGATTTCAAAACTTTAAAACCCAAGATTTAACTAAACTGCAGTTTCAAATCTGTAATCTTTCAGTTCCTCTCCACCTCCTCCTCACTGAACGTGGGAGCGATATGATTATGTGCCCTGTTTTTGGCAAATTTTTAACTGTTTTTCAAGCCTTTTCATTATTGCCATGATTGTGCTTAATGGTAATTTTAACTGATTACTAATTTATTATCGTCATTTCCTGATCTGTGCAGGTCCACAAACGTCTGTCTCATTTGAGTCGATGGCTCTTTGATTTTATTCATGTTGATGAATGATAAGGTGATTGTGAATGTGTGTAACCTTATATTTATACTGCAGGGAAACAGGAAATGGTCACAAATGTTTAAAAGAGCCATTTTGTCCTTTCAACAAAACTCAAACCACCTTGGGAGCCACAACATTTTATGTCTATTTTATTGAAGTAATATTGTACCATTTTGGCTGGAAGTGTGAACTAAAAATATAATACAAATGAAAATGCAGACTCACTTTGCTCTGCTTTAAGCTTTAGCTCAGCTATAGCTGCTTTTCTCGCATCTCGCATCTCCAGCAGTAGAACAGTTTCTTGTAAAATGTCTCTCAACATTTGACTTTTTATGAGGCTGAAGTCGCTTCTCATTCGCCAGCTTCTTGTTAAAATTTTTTCGTTCCACCTTAAATCGTGCCTGAGGTGCGAGAATGTAACTGCTGCACCACTTTAAGAGACTTTTTAGTGTTTGTCAGTTTCTCGTTGCAGATTAAACGTATCAGGAAACCAGCTGGAGTGATTATAAATTAATTCATCTCAAAATTATAAATGTTCGTCGGAAATCATTCTCTTTGCCGTTTCGTTAGCTACTAGCTAGGTGAGATTGTTGTCTGTGTTGCTATGGTGACCAGCAGTCTGTCTGCCGACTTTCAGGGTTAAAGCGTGAATTAGCAGTTCTACATTAACTGTGTTGAACGATCAGCAGAGCTTTATTTTTCTGCAAAGGAGGATTATTTTATTTTTACCTACAAATCTAATTCTGCTGTGGAGCCTCAACAGGGCAGTAAAAGAGCCACATGCAGTTCTGGAGCCACATGTTGCTGACCCCTGACCTACACAAGAACATCAGAAGTACAGCATTCAACAATACTCTTTCTGTGACCTGATTTGAAGAAAAAAGGAAATTTTCATTAACTCTCGTTTTCATTTATGTAACTGGTTATTTGTATAAATACTACTTTTCAAACTGTGCTTTTCTCAAGACTGGTATGTTTGAAGTAGGTCTGAAGTTTTGAAGAATCTAGGTTTCTGCAGTAGAGGCCATATCTGACAATGTGAAAGTAAAAAAGTACATAATGTCTTCATAAATTAATAAAATACATCAAGTCAGTTTTGTCTTTCTGTTTACTTTCAGCAATAATTGTGTTGAGCAATTTCAGCACATTTTTATGCCCTTTCAGTGATGTAGCGCTAACACACAGAAGTATGTTATTACCCGTCTTATGTTTTCTCTTTGCCACCATAATAAATTCACTTGGTCTAACCTGGCTGCACCCCTGAATAGAGCACGTTTGGGAGAAAGTCATAGAACAGAAGATTCCCAGCATGGATTTGCAACTGATGTTATGCAATCATGTCAACATGGACCAGAATCTCTAAGCAATGTTTCCAGCACTTTGTTGAATCCATTGTTCTGAAAGCTGAAGGGGGTCCAACCCAGTTTTAGAATGACAACATTCAGGCCTGTGCACAGCCATTTTGAGGGGTAGGGGCTCAATGGGAAAAAAGGGGCAACCTGAACGTGAGTTAAACTTTATTTAATTCACAGCATATTGCCACCATTCTGCTTTGACGTTTCAGAATGAAGGCACGTGTTTTTTCTTAAGGCAACCAAACATTTTACCTAATTTTCTCCCCAAATTTAGCCAGTGGCCAGTTCCACCTGCTAGCTAGGTCTCACAGTGCTGTCAAGCTGGGAGAGTGAAGGCTCGCAGTGAAGAATCTATGAAAGGTCAGTTACTGAAGTGAAATCTTCGCAGGTGGTCAGCCTGCACCAGAGGGAGCGCCCAGGAGCGATGAAGCTCATGGACACAAAACAACCCACAAGAGCTATTCCTGGGGAGAAAGATCTGGCAGAAGGGCTATTTAAAGCACGCTGAACTAGAGAACACTTGTACCATCTGATGTCAAAGGGGAAGGTGACTCAAACCCTCCCTGTCTGGGCACATGTCTGGTGAGTGTACATTCCCCACTCACTTCATTAGAAACATTGCCACTTTATGAGCTCCACTCGCATTATAGGTCCACTATAGATGTACAGTTACAGGCTGTAGCCCATCTGCACAGTTCATCGGCCCCCCTGTAGACCATTCTGACCACTGAGCTGGTCTTTTCTTAGATAGTTTTGGGTGCTGAACTGCTCTCAAACCAGTGTCATTGCTGTGCTGAGAATCGTCCAACACACCTAATACACCTAGCAGTGGTCTTGGCTTGGTTAGAAACTGACCATTGATGAAGGGCTAGAGAATGGCTGATCAATAAAGAGACTTCAGTGTCTAACTGTACACCAGCGAGGTGGAAGTGAGTGGTTTTATGAAATCACTAAGCTCATATGTAGTGTATTAGTCTTATTATTATTTGCTTTGGTCTTGTCACAAGGCTCCCATCAGTCCTTCTCCCAGGCCACTGCTGGGCAAGATTGTGTTCATGCTTAATGAATGGAATGGTGTAATAAGCAAGTCAGAGTGACACTGTGCAGTCATGGTCACTGGGGTAATTCCTTCCCCAGTTGCTTGGGGGCAGTGTTAAGCTCAAGTTTGAAGTTAAGAGGAAGAAGAAGACGAGAAGCAGACTTGTTTGGGGCTGTTTAGTATACTTGTGCTCTTCAAACATGTTAGGGATTGTATGTTCTTTGGCTGAACATTAGTAATGTATTTTTATTTTGTAAGCTTTTTATACATTTGTAGCTTCATCTTCTTCTGGAGAAAAGCATTTATGGTGATGTTCAGTCATGTATTTATCCTTGTTTCTGTTACCTGTTTCAGAAGAGTTTGGTCTGGATGCATTTCTAAAAGTGTTCCAAATCCAGATGGTCTCTTTTGTGGCTTATATTGGCCTCCGTGGTTCTTTGAGCCGAAGACCGGCTTGAAGTGGCCTTGAGGAATCCTGCTATGGTCATCTTCACCTTCTGTCCATTCTATCTGGACTGTTTCGGAGGGGAACTAAACTTCAGATGGATTGATAAACTGTTTCTCATGTGGGATTGTAAAAGATTTAAAGCATGGAATGGGAACTGGTGAGATCGATTGCAGAGGGACTGGTTTTGCTTTCATTTTCTTTGTTTATTTGTTATCCAAACATGGTGAATTTGTATATATAGTGGGAACTGGTTGTGGGAATATGCTTGGTGGATGTGTCTCCAATTGATTCTATACACCTTCAAGATAAAATATCATCTATTTCAGACTAAATATCGGTAAGCATGTGTAATTATTTCCTTTTAGGAAATGCACCCCCCCTTACTAATTTGTTATCGTCATTCTCTGGTCAGAACAAACCCAGTGAGTGTTACAAGTATCACAGTTTTAAAGCTGAAGAAAGCATGTGCTTTCAGTTTGTGTTCAAAGCGAGTACATATTCTCAGAAGCCTGTGGATTACAGACAGACACCAGAGACAGCGACACACAGCCTAACACCATGAGAGAAGGCTGTCCTTGCTCACCTCCACCCGTCCTGCTTTCTGTGGGTGGTTTGCTCCTTTTCTTGTTGGATGCTGTGCTGGACGTATGGGCTGTTGTGTCACTGTTTCAGACGGGGCAGTATGTTTACATGGGGCTGTTAATAGCCCTGCTGTTCTGCTCCTCAAGCCTAGTACAGGTGTTCAGCTGGATCTGGTATACAGATATCCAGGAGCCAGAAACCTACACACCAACATCGGATTTCCAGGAACCGGAAACCAAACAGAAAACCAAAGTAGAGACATCGAAATTGGACAGTTGGCAGAGATGTATGGCAAAAAAACGTTTAATAGGACTGCTGCACATCCTTCATCTGGGAATGTTTTTCAGGTATGTGACAAATTTTGCCATTTATTTGCTATTTGTATAGTTAAGATGGGTCAGTGTTGGGGAAATAACTGAAAGCTGTGCTAAATTAGTCCAACTGCTGATTAAGAGGGAATTTAATTCAGTAGCCAAGAAGTATAAAATGCCATTTATGTTAACATGTAAAACTATAAATGGTCTTTTGCTGGGAAGCTGAGTGGGTGCCATTACTTTCTGTACTTAAATGAATGTAGGACCAAGATTCACTTGACCAGAGGTGTAAGGAGTACTGAAAATTCCTACTCAAGTACAAGTACTGTTACTGTAATAACAATTTACTCAAGTAC
Organism: Colossoma macropomum; assembly: GCF_904425465.1. Lineage (NCBI taxonomy): Eukaryota > Metazoa > Chordata > Actinopteri > Characiformes > Serrasalmidae > Colossoma > Colossoma macropomum. Next base: position 6,246,891 of record NW_023494787.1, on the reverse strand, counting down.
AAGTAAAAGTATTAGTAAATAAAATTACTCAAGTAAGAGTAAATAAGTAGTTTGCTGAAAAACTACTTAAGTACTGAGTTATTTACTTTTTCATATTTCCGCTGTCACAACCTGAACATATTTCTGAGCTACTCGGCTACATCGCTGGAAATAATCTGTACAGAAAAACACTAAAGCTAAAGTTCTGAGAGCTGAGACTGATCACAGTTCACTCTCCTACTGAATATTTACACAGCCTTCTGTGAGCTGTGTAAGGAATGAGGTTCACATCAAACTGCATGTATTTCACGGTTAGACGATTATATAAGATGTCCTAGTTTATCTGTTTATCCTAGTTTATCTGTGTGCGACACCTGTTAACTAAAGCAGCTTTCGTATTGGTGTCTGAGCTGATTCGCTCATAATTTATTTTTACTCTGCAATGTTAAGAAAATTACAATAGCGAAGTAAAAGTATTTTATTAAAAATTAACTCAAATATGAGTAAAAGTACTATGATTTAATTCTACTCCAAAAAGTACCGCTACAGGGAAAACTGTACTGAATTACAGTAACGAGAGTAAATGTAATTCGTTACTTACACCTCTGCACTTGACCTAAATCTAAAATTCCTTTTACATATTAATAATTAATGTGAGAAGAGGTGTAATTATCAGGTTTCACATGGTTGTATCTGGGCACATTTTCTTTACTAAATAATTTTCAAAATATTTGAACAATATTTGAGTACATGCAGTCATCTCTGCTACTGAAAATATTCAATTTCCTTTATGCATCACATTACTTTTTGGTGAAAAGTCTTTTAAACTAGCAAATGTATTTAATGTAATAATTCTTTACGTACGACAGCAAATATCAGCATGTTAACAGAAACATATTTTAGTACATTAACAACAAATATTAGGGATGCATCAACATGGGAACTGTGTACCGATGCTGATATTGTATATTTTTGAGCGCATATCTGACTATGCCAGTTTAGAAATTTACCTGGATTAGCACTACTGAGAAATGTGACATCATTTTTTGGAAGGTTTAGATTTTGTAAGATTACAAATGCAGTAAAATGAATAAAACACAGATATTTTAGTGTAGTAACCCAGCGACGCCTAAACATTCTGTTCTTCTGGAGTAAATACATCAGAAGAATCTGAACATAAATGACACTATTGTAGATACACTACATGGACAAAGGTATTGGGACACTACACATTACACCTACAGGAGCTTTTATGAATCCCATTCTAAATCCATAGGCATTAATATGGAGTTGGTCCCCCTTTGCAGCTAAAACAGCTTCCACTCCTCTGGGAAGCTTTCTACCAGATTTTTGAGAGTGTCTTTGTGAATTTTTGCCCATTCATCCAGAAGAGCATTTGTGAGGTCAGACACTGATGTTGGACGAGAGGGTCTGGCATACAATCCCTGTTCTAGCTCATCCCAAAGGTGTTCAGTGGGGTTGGGGTCAGGGCTCTGTGAGGGCCAGTCAAATTCCTCCACACCAAACTCACCCAGCCATGACTTTATGGAGCTGCTTTGTGCACTGGGGCTCAGTCATGCTGGAACAGAAAACGTTCTTCCCCAAACTGTTCCCACAAAGTTGGAAGTGTACAATTGTCCAAACTGTCTTGGTGCTGAAGCATTAAGATTTCCCTTCACTGGAACTAAGGGTTCTAGATCAACCCCTGAAAAACAGCCCCATATCATCATCCCTCCTCCACCAAACTCTACAGCTGGCACAGTGCAGTCAGGCAGGTAACGTTCTCCTGGCATTTGGCAAACCCAGACTCATCCATCAGACTGACAGATAGAGAAGTGTGATTCGTCACTCCACAATACATTTCCACTGTTCCAGAGTCCAGTGGCGGCGTGTTTTACACCACTCCATGTGACACTTGGCATTGTGCTTGGTGATGTAAGGCTTGCATGCAGCTGCTCAGCCATGGAAACTCATGCCATGAAGCTCCTGGCACACAGTTGTTGTGCTGATTTTAATGCCACAAGAGCTTCGGAACTCTGCGGTTATTGATCAGCAGAACGTTGGTGACTTCTATGCACTATGCCAGCTGTTTGGTGGAGGAGGGATGATGATGATATGGGGTTGTTTTTTAGGGGTTGGCCTAGAACCCTTAGTTCCAGTGAAGGGAAATCTTAATGCTTCACAAACTTAACTTGTTGCAATGGCGGCATCCTATTACAGCACCACACTCAGATTCAGTGAGCTCTTTAGAACGACCCATTCTTTCCCTAATGTCTGTAAAGGCAGGCTGCTTGACCAGGTGCTTGATTTTATACACCTGTGGCAATGAGACTGAATGAAACACCTGAATTTAGTGATCTAAGAGGTGTGTCTCTTTTTGTCCGTATAGTGTATGTTAATTAATTATTCCTCTTATTCATTCTTTCATTCTCATGTAGGCTTGCAGTCTCCATCAGGAAATCGGTGAAATCCAAGAAGTTAGAGAAATCATCGGAGGAGGAAATCAATGAGTATTTAGATAAGCTCATGCTGCATGATGTGGGCATGCTGAATCTATTTGAGACGTTTACTGAAAGCGTCCCACAGCTCGTTCTCATGATCACCCTCATCATGCAGGAGCAGCAGCTACAGCTTTTTACAGGTCAGATCAACCTTTAAAACCATCTTTCTCTTTGTAGAGTTGACCTCTCCATGTTCCGCCTACTAAATGCACTCTTTTGTAGCTACTGTTCAGTTTAAGTCAAGTTAGTGCCAACTTGGTCAGATGTGACCAGAGCAAGGACACTTCATTAAGTGCTCAATGGTCAGGACCCCCACAAAGCAAGTACTATTTGGGTGGTGGATCATTCTCAGCACTGCAGTGACAATGATGTGGTGGTGGTGTGTTAGTGTGTGTTGCGCTAATCTGAGTGGATCAGACACAGCAGTGCTGCTGGAGCTTTTAAACACTGTGTCCACTCTCTGTCCACTCTAGTAGACCTTCCTAACACACCACCACCACATCAGTCTTACTACAGTGCTGAGAATGATCCACCACCCAAATAGTACCTGCTCTGTGAGGGTCCATGGGGGTCCTGAGCACTGAAGAACAGGGTAAAAGGGGACAACAAAGTATGCAGAGAAACAGATGGACTACAGTCTGTAACTGTAGAACTACAAAGTGCACCTATATAGTAAGTGGAGCTGATAAAATGGACAATGAGCGTAGAAACAAGGGGGTGTTTCTAATGAAGTGGCCAGTGTATGTGTGTAACATTAACGGTTCAATAAAAAAAGCTGTTATTATTATTATTATTACTGTTATTATTATTATTATTATTATTATCACTACATGGAAGCTGATAATTTAAAGCCAATTCAGCAAAGGAATCCCTGTGTGTTCAGTAATGAGTATTAAAAGTATTTTTTTATGTTATAAAACATTTCATAAATATTATTGGACCTTTTTTTCAGGTTGTAAAATTGCTGGTTCACTCGCCTCAATCACCTACTGTCTGCTGTCCTACCATACAAGCATGCGCAAGCTTATCTCTAGAAAACAGAAGATGGGATGGTCCTCCTCTGCAGTTTTCTTCCTGTGGAACCTGTTCCTGATTACCCCTCGGGTGCTTGCTGTCGCCCTCTTTGCCTCCATCCTGCCCTGCTACATTGCTGCTCACTTCCTGTCCTGGTGGGTGCTGCTGTTTCTCTGGGCCTGGAGGCAGAAGACGGACTTCATGGAGACTGAAAGAGGTGAACGGCTCTATCGGGCCACTGTAGGACTCATCTGGTACTTCAGCTGGTTTAACGTATTGAAAGGAAAGACAAGAACCACAAACATCATCTACCATGCGTGCATGGGGGCCGACATTGGGCTGCTATTGGGCTTGTGGTTTTGGCAAAGATCTGTGGAATCAGCTCGTCTGAATCCTCTGCCAGTTAATCCGTATGTGCTGATTGTTACATTGCCTGCACTTTACATTACTGGACTCCTCTTAAAGCTGCTTTACTACTGGAAGTTCCACCCTCGATTTAAAGATGAGACGTCACACGCTGAGCCGCTGACTGAGCTACAAGCTGAGCCACAGAAGAAAATACCACATAAAAGAGCTGCAGTACTGAATGATTCTGATTCTGTCTCATCTGAAGAGTCTGAACCTGCCAATAGTAAGACAGATATGTCGCCTGCAGCACTGGATGAGCAGAATTCAGAGGCTGAACAGACAACGAAACCCCAACGAGTCATCGCTGATGTCCACAACAGGATGAAAAACATGGCTTTTAATTTCTAAAGACTAATTTAAAGGTGATACATAACATGTATGGCTAGTTTCCCTCATCTAAATTAAGCTTAAACCCCCTGTGTTTTCTGTCTAAGTAGGTTATTCTTGCTCATGTGGGATCACAGTATACCCGTCTAAAATATGCCCTATAAATGAATTTCCAGTGTGTGGCCTGAATGGCCGATGTATTGTGATGTAATCTGGGTGGTCCTAAACTTGGGTACTGTTTGCGTAAGTATCACCCGTTTGCATTAGGCTGACGTGGCTCCTTCGTCACAGCCTTCTGGTGTTGGGGTCAGAGGAACTCGCCTAGCAAACGCTAACAACCAAGCGGAGGCTAACCCAGCCAGTACAGCTAATGTATCAAACTAGCTCATCAGTCCTTCTGCCTGCCTGTTATCCCTTCATTCAATCATCAGGTCATCAAACCGGCCATGCTAGCATTACATGGACGCACATTCCACAGTTCACTGCATGCATTATTATTATATTTGTCATTTGGCAGACGCTCTTATCCGGAGCGACTTACAATACATTTTTACATGAGTAGGTGAAGATGTGTTAGGAGTCTTGCCCAAGGACTCTTGTTTGTATAGTGTAGGGTGTTTACCCAGACAGGGGGTTTGAACCACAGACTACAGGTAGAAGGAAGAGGTGTTACCCACTACGCTATACCACTATACACTACTAATTATTAGACACTTACTGTTTCAGGCAAAAAAAAAAAAAGGATTATTCTCTTGAACAGACACAATGCTTTGAACTTTATTTTGTATCAAAACAATGTTTAATATAGAAAAGAGACATGTGACTTTGTCAAGGGGGAAATGCAGATGTGCAATTATTAGGCAACTGCAGATGCCTTTACAAATTTAAATTTTTCTCAGTTTACGAGACAAGTTTATGGTTAGCAATATAAAATATAAAAATATTAAACCTTTACAACTTTCATCTTTACATTATCAGTTAGGTCCCTTTTTGACCTGCAGAAAAAGTTGCCTAATAATTATGCGCACATTCATTTAACGCTGCACTGTGTACGATTTTTGTTGTTCAAATTGAACAAAGTATCATTACTGAGTGAGGAGAATCAAAACAGGCTAAAATATGGTGAGTGTGCGCTGCTGCAAGTCGCCCTGTAAAGTCAGAGGTGTATAAAATAGTCGCCCTGTAAAGTCAGAGGTGTATAAAATAGTCGCCCTGTAAAGTCAGAGGTGTCGGGTCAGGAGTTTTTCCACACGACGTACGTCTTTACGAATTAACGTCACACAGGCTCATAAAGAAGGTACGGCTCAATGTTTAAGCCTCGGGTGCAAAATCAACATTATACTGATGAAGATGTGATGACAGTAGTGGATAATTCACTCAAATCCTCTGAAGACGCGTCCTTCACCAAGTTTAAACTGAGTTCTCGTTGAATTCTTGTTTAATCACCAAATTCATCCACTACAAAATGTTCTTCCATGCACGTGCAATTACACATTTCCTCCAGAGAGGTCTCCAAATCCCCAAATCTTACATAGTGCAGCTTTGATGTATTTCTCACTTTGAGCTACACCCTCTCACATGAAGCACTTATATCCTCTCAAAAATGTTTCTACACAATGATTATTTAGGTCAATATGGTTTGGAAAAATGTGCCTGGAACAAATATATGATCGTAAAACCAAATTACCTAATAATAATGTACACACATTACAGTAAATAAGAACCTTTTTTAAGGTGTGGCCATATAAGAGCTGGATAATGTGTTTAGTGAGTAGACACTGAGCTTTACAGCACCACCTGTATATGTAGCACCCATTTCATTTCAGTCAGTTTTCACTGCTTCACTCACGCTGCTGTTTAGTTCTGCTTCTGTGCTGTAAGCAGGCTGGGAGTGTTTGACAGTGATGTCAGTCAAACCTGCTCATTATAATAATAGGCCACGCCGAAGTTCTCAAATTGGTCTGATAAGCATTTTTTAAGCAGTGTTTTATTTTCATTTTTTCCATTCACACTTTACTGGATGCTTAACACTAAATTTTAGCAGCATACAGATATTTTTAATATTTTTACACAAAGTTTATGGAGTTTTGATAGTAAAATAAATGGCAAATGAGCCAGTCTAAAGATTATATGTAGACTATATAAAGGGCTACTTTTTTAACTACATTCTGGTGCTTCAGGATCTTTTAGACCTTTTTATGGTGATAGATTTTATAAAGATATATGATGATGGACTTTGTTGTTATTAGTGTGCAAGTGGGTTTAAACTATATTGATGTCTTTGTAGTTATTCTAGTATGAGGCGTTGTGTGTACAGGTAAAATGTTTGCTTTGTTAAAAACAATTTGCATGTAATCTTTTGATAAAAGGTCTGAAAAGATTAAAAGACATATTTCTGATCTGGGAGATCCAGCCTGTGTTTCCTTTCAGCAACGACACCAACGGCACATTCAGCTTTAAAAGGTTTTATTTACGTTGCCACAAACATCCTTATAGTACACAGGAAAACTTCTCTGGGCCAAACAGTATTCCGGTCCCATACAAAAGAGAAAAAAAAGTGAAAATTGCATCTCACTTGAGTACAATATTTATTAAACTTCCTACTTAGATTTCCTACGTAACACGGTCAAGTTGAGCCAGTTATGTCAGCATGAGGCTACACGTTCTCGCAACTTTGTATTTGACAGAATTCATTCACACTTAACAGCCATTCTAGTTGAAGAAATCATAGTATACACATAGTCTACACTGGACGGTTGGGCGTGACTAATTTGTCATAGCTGCGTATTTCTTTAGAGCACACGGTTCTGGACCAGAGGGACGACTTCATAGCGCTTTCGAGCTTAGTTCCAAAACATCCGCTTCTTCAGCACAAATTAAACGCATGTCTTGAGCTTAAACTGGGAGCAGCGCATCAAAAAGTGACGTGCTTTCCTCAAAATCATGGAAAAAAAAAAACAGAAACAAAGCCGAAAAACATCAGAGATACTGTTTGCCACAAGGGCAGAAAGAAAACATCTGGACCTCACAGGCTAAATGCATGAAGGCCTCCTCATGAAAATGAAACACAAACACTATGATTTCCCTTTTAGGCTGGATGTGCTAAAGACTTAAAAGGTCCAACCCAAGACCCTAAGAACTGTACAACCTTGCTATAAGAGATGGATCTGTTTTACAGCTTCCTTGATTGTCCATGCGTTTAAGTCTCAAAGTGACTGAGTGAGAAAAAAAAAAGATCATTTTCTCATCACTTTATACTCGCAAAGGGCTCAGCTGTATCAGAACAGCATGTAAAAGCAGCGTTTATATGACAGCACAGGGAGAAATGAGAACGATGGACGCACTATGACACTTACGGAGAGAGATTCGGAACAGACTGATCATAGCTTCAGCACCAAATGACAGAAAAGATACATAAACATTAAAAAAGGCATAATAAAAACAAAACAGGAGCACTTCCACTCGCACACACACAAAAACAAACATTTGCATGTCTTGCCATATTTCAGCAAATCCCTTTACGATGATGCGTTTATGTAGAGTTTATAGTTAAAAGGCACAATATAAATAAGTACAGGAGGAAAAATAAACAAAAACAACGAACACCCAGACGCACAAAGGAGAGTAACACATTCGTAATTGTCAAAGCTGCTTGTGTAAAAATGCTTTTTCTTTAGGCTCAGTATTGTTCAGTCAAAATCTCACAGCGTCAACCCTCCCACTCTCACCGCCGCTCAAAGGGGAGATACACCGATTTTTCAAAATCTCTGCGTTATTAAAAAATTGTAAACAAAGTAATTCAGGGTGGTTTGAAGTGAAATGATGCTTTGTAGAGAATTTTACTGACTCAGATTTCTTTACAGTGGTGGTGACAGAGAGGCCACGATGTCCACAACACAAATATAACCACTTTAAATGATATCCAAAATGACCAGTGACCCTACCTGTCAGGTTTTATACACCAATCAGGCATAGCATTCTGACCACCTCCTTGTTTCTACGCTCATTGTCCATTTTATCAGCTCCACTTACTATATAGGTGCACTTCGTAGTTCTACAGTTACAGACTGTAGTCCATCTGCTTCTCTGCATAGTTTGTTAGCCCCCTTTTACCCTGTTCTTCAGTGTTCAGGACCCCCAGGGACCCTCGCAGAGCAGGTAATATTTGGGTGGTGGATCATTCTCAGCACTGCAGTTAAAACTCCAGCAGCACTGCTGTTTCTGATCCACTCAGACCAGCACAACAAAACACCCTAACACACCACCACCACATCAGTGTTACTGCACTGCTGAGAATGATCCACCCAAATAGTACCTGCCCTGTGAGGGTCCATGGGGGTCCTGACCACTGAAGAACAGGGTAAAAGGGGGCTAACAAAGTATGCAGAGAAACAGATGGACTACAGTCTGTAACTGTAGAACTACGAAGTGCACCTATATAGTAAGTGGAGCTGATAAAATGGACAATGAGCGTAGAAACAAGGAAGTGGACATAAAGTTATGCCTGATTGGTATACGTAATGTTAATGATAGTAAAATAGTGGAAAATATACAAAAAAAAAACAAAACATTTGTTTGCCTTACAACACCCTGCAGGTACCTCTCTGCCATGAATGGATTAAAAAAAAATTGATGCCAAACCTTTCTGTCATAAGGTCTCAGACATCAGACAAGATATTCAGAACCATTTCATGTAATTAAGTTTCTGTGAAGGAGCTTTTAGAGGCAGTAAACACTTCAGACGTCTGGACGTCACCACCACTGTACACACTTCTGCAAGTTTTTCTAGAACAGCAGATCAAGCCACTCTGAATGACTTTGTTGGCATGTTAATCAGGATTTGTGAAAAACTGGTGGAGTTCCCCTTTAACATACTTTCAGTTGAAAGATTGAACATTAATTACCGACCAAAAAACGTATTGCACAGACAATTTCCTCCCTCAACACGTGTCCTTAATGAGCTAGTTATGAGCTGGAGCTGAACTATTCAACTGGTGAGCTACACTTTCACTTGTCACTTTTTGGCTATTCAAAATAAAAGAGAAAAAAAATGGAGCTCTGCAAAATTACCCTACAGTGTCACTGAAGTCTGTGAACGAGAAGTAAATAGTTCTACTTTCTTCATGTGGTCAAGAGGTTTTGTACAGTACTCACCAGATGTATCACATGGTTAGTGTGACTGCCGTCAGCTGTATAACACTGTAGTGTCGACACACACCGTATCAGACACTGCACACGTTAAACTCAGCTTCTGGTTCACCAAAGCGTAAATGCTTAGCACGAGGGTAGTCTCAGTTCCCTCGGAAGGACACTTCGGACTATGCTCAACAAAATAGAAAAATTCCAAACGCCATTCAGGACATGCTGCTGACTGGAAAAATAACACCATTAATATGGTAACCAATAACAATGCCTGGTCCTGCTGTCCAATGCAAATTAAACAGCCAAAGATCCAAATCATCTGCTTGTTTTTGATAGTAAGGGGGTTTATGTGTAAAGGCATGTGGCAAATGAGGAACATTTAAAAGACACCGGAAATGAACTGAGGTCTATGGTAAACCCTGTAAGTACCACTTGAGCACAGGTGTAAAAAAGAAAAAATAAATTTGCTGAAGTAAATGCATGAAAGTTTGAATAACAGAAAGCTTCTCTAGTCAGGCTTCTCAACAGATCCAATTCTCTATAATGTTACGCTTTGGAATGAGTGCAAAATGACTTTTAAAGCAAATATATGCATGATCAAGAACACAAACGAGAGGATAAAATCTGAAAATAACAAAAATCACCCAAAAGCTTTCATGCCAGTGCAGACCTTTGGTCTTTCCTTTGGTGAATCCAGTTGTGATGGAGATGGTTACGTTAGCAGCCCTTTCGCAGTGGGCTGGCAGTAAGTGGGCCATGGTCATGTTCACATGGATCACGTCTTTAAAGATGTGTAGCAGTGCCAGGCTCAGCCCCAGGGTAACGTAGCTGCCGCAAAGTTAGTGGAGAGCCGAGGCTGAGAGGGGTAAAAAGAGCCTTCCGTCAGCACAGTCTTCTCCAGTTTATAAGCACTGACTTTACAAACTCCGCCTTAGTCAGCTCCCAGCAGGTGTCCGTAAGGTGAAGGGTGGATGTCCGTTATTTTGAGCCAAGGTGTGACCGAAGACCTCCTTGCAACGTGTGAGGTTATCTGTTAGCGTCCAGCTGCTCCAGCTCTATAAGAAATCCAGCTCCAGAGCTTGGTGCAGCGACACCAGGTCCCCATGAGCAGAGATACGCCAGAAGGGCATGTTGTGCTGCAGAAACACAGTGTTCGTCATTTGTATAGTGTACATTAGGGTGGATGTGGTTATTTAAATATATGGACATTGAAACTCAGCATTCATTTACTGAAGCGGGTATTGTAAGTAATGCAGTGGTACGCAGATCAGCATTTAGAGATGCCCAGATGGTCCACATTTTACCCTATCCCAGGTCCCAGCACACTTGAACCAAGCCTTTACAAACACTGAAAAGCTGGTACAGGAGTGTTCAGGGCTGGGTATGAGCATAAACGTGGATCAGCTTGATGGCCCTGAGGACTAGTTTGAGAACATCTACAGTAAGGAGTATGTACTTTGGAAAGAGACTTGTCTTGACTTGTAATTTTTTGTAGGTCTTTGACTGAGTGTCTACAAAGATTTGCAAAGAATGTTGTGGCACAAGCATTTAAGCCAAAAGACCACATCTTCGCAAAGCTGCTGGCAAATTTATATTTATGTCACAAAGACAGATCGCTAAACCAGTGGAATAATGAAGCACAGATCACCTCTTATGCTAGATAAATGCAATAAACTACATGTTAAACTTTGTAATTTCCATTTTCATTTATAACAATATGAAAAAAAAAAAAAACAATGGGATACTCCTATACAATTTGTTTTGTATATGCAGACGTTCAAACAGCCAAAATGGTTAAAATGTCCTCCCCTAGTTTTCAATTTGCATAAGGGAGGATAAAATACAAGTATGACGACCGCCTGCAGCAGTTACAACACTAAAGACAAGGTCAGAGTCCTTCAAAGTCAGAATGGTCATGTGTTTGACAGATGGTATGTGCCTGCTGTACCTGCTTAGCTGCAAACTCCTCCTCTCGGCCATCTCCTATAACCACATAGGTCACCTTCTTCCCAAAGCGAGACACAATACGCTCAAAGCAGCTCTCTTTTCCTGTAAATTGAAAGAGTTGTTGAGCACCCAGTATCCATAACAAACAAAAAAAGAAAAAACAAAAAATAAGATCCTTAAACAACAGGCTTATCTAGTGCTTAATCTCGGGGCTTATTATCTCATAATTACTACAATACTTCTTTGTAGGTTAGTTATAAGAGTGAGAAAATAAATTCCAGACCACTAATCAGAGACCCGTAAGCGTCTCTGATTAGGAGTGCTGAGTGCTAATCTAGAGGTCAAAGTAGACAAAAGAGGAATTTGATCCTAAATCAGCCCACTTACTCTAAAAAGCTTTGTGAATGTGGGCTTTGGACCATCTGAGAGGTCCTTAGAGTTTGAAGACTTAACAACCCAGATGCCTCATGCATGCAATAAAGAGGCACGTTGATTCATAAAGAAAGATTCAACATGGGCTAAAAAACTACACAGTAGGAATGGATCAGACTGTTCAAATATTCAAAGTCTTAAAAAACTAAAACGCTGTTGTTGGAAGAAAACCTCTTCTGTTCTGGCTGCTACTTCAGTGACTGCTATGCTGCTAACGTGTCATAGTATGTTACTTCCTCCTTGGTACATCTACATTCTCTCAGTACCGTGTACTGCCTGTGTTCTGTTTTTTGTATTTATTGTGAGTCTTTTGTATTTATTGCACTCTATTGTCTGCACTGTGTCTATTGTATTGTTTTACACTTGTGTTCCTGTGTTGGCCCTGGAATGTTGTTTTGTTTCACTGTGTACTTCTATAGAGCTGAAATGAGAATAAAACGTCTTGAACTTGATTCATTCGGCTAACTAACCTGTATCAGCTAACTAACTCTTCAAAAACTCACAGCTTTCAAGCTAAAAGGTGTGAGGTGAAATACGACATGACAGGCTAGTAACATTAGCTGAGCTGTTTATCTTAAAGACTTTATCTTGACGCCTTTGAGCAAATTTCAAGTCACACGTCACATACTTTGGATTTGTGATCTCGGTTACAGATCTGAACATCATACTTGACTTTGAATGTTACCTATTTTAGTGGCGCTGTAGATGCTGTCGACAGGGAAAACGTCTCCCAGGCCGTAGAGGAGAACTTTAGCCAGAGCCGGGACGAGCTGAGTGGTGGTGACCAAAACATTCATACATCTACCCCTGCACACAAGACCAAAGACCATCAGCACTCAACTCAGCTTAAATGCATGTCACCACATCAGTGCATATTTCACTACTGTGCCATGTTATCTCCCTCTGCGCCAAACCATGGTTGTTTTCACTTCATTTTGCATAGCCTAATTAAGGGAAGCATCTGAATACAGTACTCTTTTAGTGGTTCTCCTTTTTTTCAAGGGTGAGATCAACATGACATTAAGGCCCAATCCCTTTTCTTCTTTTTACCTCTACCCCTTGTTCTCGAGTGTCACCCTATCCCCTTGTTACAAGGGGTAGTGGTTGAAATCTTGCCCTATGAAATGGGAAAACACTCAAATAAAAAAAAAACAAAAAAAAAAACATTGCTTCATTAACAGGCTACTAGCAGTGCTTTTAGGCGACCCAGCCCGTCTTCAGTGATAGTAGAGATGGAAAATGTTCAGCAACCTCACTGTTGGACTTTAGTTACATTTAGGGCATCATATGCCTTCAAAGAGGGGGTATAAGACAATTATTTATGATCAGCCACCGCTAATTCTTTGGTGATAAATCGGATTTGGCCTAAGCTACAATGACACAAAATGCTATATGTGCTGGAGGCTGCTTTGCAGCTGTCAATGGGAAATAATCTGAGAGAGCATTACAGCTGGATATTTGAGACAGTTTATGTCTCAATGAAATCACTTAAGAGGTTGCATAGCAGAGTTAAGGAAAACCATATGACAGAACAAAATGAGATGAACAATGACAGGTGCCTGGTTAATCCTATGTCTTCTAAAGCACTTCACTCAGAGGGATGGTAGTAAGAACACTTCTTCAGGGAGCAACTTTAAGTTCAGTGCTGCCGGTCTTACTGGCTCGGGTCCAGAGCCGCAGGCCTCACCTCGACTGAATGAGCAGGAGAGATTTGATGGCGGTGCTCAGCCAGCCATCAGTCACGGTCTCAATCTCAGAGCGCACCCTGAGCAGCAGCTCCCTCTTCAGGGGACTCAGCAGAGCTGCAGAGAGAGAGAGAGAGAGAGAGAGAGAGAGAGAGAGAGAGAGAGAGAGAGAGAGAGAGAGAGAGAGAGAGAGAGAGAGAGAGAGAGAGAGAGAGAGAGAGAGAGCTGTCAGCCAGCCAGAATTGCTAATGCTTTTTAGTCTTCTCAACCCTTTTAGAGCTGATCTAAAGTCATTCATTGTTGCTTAGAACTGAATGGACCACATCTCAGAAAACTACTTTCTTTAAATATTTGTGATGTTTCAAAACAAACTGTCCACTCTACACTCCGTACATATGGAAATTAAGCCGCCAAAGCAGCCCATTTTGAATTGTGAAGTCTGGAAAACCAACGCATTTACATCTATCTGCCTATTCAGCAGTTTAGCTCTGCCCATTCATCAGTCTGAAGGAGTGTTTCAGCCCAGACTTTTTGAATGAAGCACAGTCAATCAGAACTGAGCTAATTTACATGCATCAGTCGTAAAGGTACAGTACCAAAAAATGGCCTGTTTAGTTCTAAGGGATAAAGAGAGTTTGTAAAATTATTAAGTAAAATGAGTTACCACTGTTTTCGGTACATAAAACTACACCCATGTTATAAATGGACCTCAGTGCGGGGAAAAAGGCAAAAACAAATGCAGGATACAAGCCCTTTAACTGGAGCTGGGCGATATGGCCAAAAATGTTATCACAATAGATAAATTTCATATCGTTCAATATCGATACATATCGTGATAAATGTCAAATCATTATTTCTTTCAAGTTTGAAGGCTGATCTCTGCTCCTGAGTGGTTAATTGCTGTTTTAAACTGTCCTTTATGGTCAGAACATGAGAAACACTCGCCAAACAGTGGAACATTTCACAAATCTGTCTTGGAATAGCACGGGAAAATTTCAGGTCAGCTATTTTTATCAGCTGGAAAAGTACAGCCGCAATTTTGTAGTAGTCATAATTCAAGAAAGAAAACATTATTTTAGCTATCTGGTGACGAGCGCTTGGCTATCCCGTTACAAATGCTAAACAAGTGGCCAACAACAGTGCAACAACGTCATCTTAGTAGAAACAGCAAACATTAGCTGGCTCGGTAGGTCAGTGATGGATCACACTGCCTCACTGCCATCACTCCTACCACATCCATATCAAAGCATGTCACAGTATTCAGACACCAGCTAGCACGACTGGATTTCTCTATTGTATCGTAGTAGTTTAAGGGGTGAACCGCAATATATCTGACGCTCGCTGAGTAAAAGCATCAAGTGCAGTGTGATTCTCTCACATTTCAGACGTTGCTAAGGTATATTTGGTGACAAATTTCACTCCTTGACCCATTTATTATACATTTCTTATATTTCTATCGAGGAAAGTTACATCGCGATAATCATCATTATAGTTTTATCGCCCAGCCCTACCTTTAACCTACCAATTCTTCTGTTACAAATGCATACAGAAATTCACCCTGGTATAACAGATAAGTCACTTGAGCTTCACCTTGCTAAAGCTTTATGCTTTACTTTGTTACATAATGTCAACATATTGTTGCATTTACTGTGTTTGCCATAATGTCAGGATTTTTCAGGCACAATTTCAGCAGCTAGCTAGTGACGCAGGCTATGACGTTAACTTAGGTAGGTAGCAGTGTTAAAAGAGGTCATGTTTAGGTCAGATATTTATCCATAAAAATCTCAATTACACAACAGAAAAACAAAAATAAACAATGTGTTACCATCTGTCCTACAATTTCTTACAAGGTTGAACTGGATTTGTTGACCTTCTGTTAAGCTTCTCCAGCCTCAATGTACTCATTGGTCAATAAAATGTACATTAAAAAAATACCATTTAAAACACTGAGATGCATTAAATCCAGTTAAACGTGACTCATTACGCTCTCTTATAACCACAATGAGAATAATTTATCACAGTAACGATGAATGGTGCTTAAACCATTGTTTTGGGTAGGGGAATATTCCGACTGGACATGAAAATAACGCTGAGAAACTTCATGTTTATTTCAAGTCTAGAGCTGGAATGTGGCAGGTCTCACCTCCTACGTTCCCTTTGTATCCATTGTAGATCTCTTTGAGGCGGCGGTACCTAAAGGCCAACTTCCGCATCCACTCCACTCCTCCTTGCACTCCTGCAGTGGAGCCCTGCCCCCCTGCTCCAGCAGCTCCATTGAAGCCATCACTCGCAAAGTTATAGTTGCTGGAGGAGGAGAGTTTTAAAAAGTTTTTTTTTTTTAATATCAAGAAATCTACAAACATTCAAAAGAAAATTTGCCATGTTAAGTAAAGTAAAAATGAACGTAAAAAAATATAGCTAAAGTATAAAATGAGCCAAAAAGAGATACATCTGTGAATGTGTGCATATGGACAGGGTCTGAGAAGACGTATAATCCAGTGCTGTTTCTAATATATTACCGATTATGACTAAATTACTAGTCTAGCAATACCTTAGATCTTGTCCGTTGTCATCAGAGGCTACATCTTCAACGTGGACCTGATCACACTCCTGAACTCAGAGACATAGGGCACAGGTAAAAATCCCCACAGATCCATGACAAAAAAAATGGTTCAGCCCAAAGAGAAAGAGAGAAATAGGAGTTACCTCCAGATCATTGAAAAACAGATGAGTGTCTGCTAGCTCAAAAATCAGCTCCTCCATCTGCAGCCCCAGGTTCAGGACTGTGGCTGGGTCCTGGAGGGAGAAAAACAAAATCTAAATAAAACAGCAGAAACTACCACAACACAGAATTTATCACAACACAGCTCTGGTTCATATTACCAGACCAAGCAGCAAAACTGGCTTTTTAACATGTTTTTTTTTTTTATGTACAAATTGCCACATTAGGTAAAAACAGCTTTGGAAAGTTTGTAGATAGGGACAGGAAGATACTTGCTAAATAACACTAGTTGTGAGATGATGAAAAATACTGATCTATGATCTGAAAAAACAGATTAAAATTAGATATTTATATCCTCCTCCAGCAACTATATATAAAAAACAGTCTATTTCTTGAATTCTACATTGCGCCCCCCCACCATTGCTCAGATTTCATCCAATCTGTGTGATAGCATCCATCCCCTCAGAAGAATATAATATATGAATATAAGATAAGAATATAAGAGAGCTCAGTTTCCTTAGAGCTGATTCAGAAAGATACGTAACTGCAAATTCCAAAGAAGTTACCCTCTGTGTCTACTCTTTCCTACCCTTTCTGCATTTTCAGTACCTTGCCAAACTTCTGTGCAAATGACCCCGTGAGGAGAGAGTGGAAAATGATGATAGTTTCATCCAGATCCCACAAGAAGATTCTCTGTTGAAGATAGGAGAACAAAGGATTAAGTTAAATTACCCTTTATTAATCCCACAACGGGGAAATTCACCTCCGCATTTAACGCATATGTGCAGTGAAACACCTACATTAGGTACACTAGTGAATGCACACACACTAGGGGGCAGTGAGCACACATGCCCAGAGCAGTGGGCAGCCCTATCCACAGCACATGAGTCATATCCTGTCAGTTCAGGGGATTGAGCCTCCAGCCCACAACTGCCCCAAGTTCCAGATGAAGGTTTAGATTTAAAAAAGGGTTTACAATATCATTTTTTAAATCATTCATGTCCACACAGATTGTACCTCCAGGTCGTTGTCAGCAGACTGAGAACTGTCTGGTTTCTTGGCTTTGCCTTTAGCTTTGCTGGGAGGGTTCCTACGGGCGCTTTCATCCTGGTCTCGGGCTGCGGCAGACAGTGGAGCTCCGGCAGGCAGAGACGCACTTGCTGTGAGGGTCACATCTGGAGAGGTGGCTAAGAGAGAGAACTTGGGTCAGGTTTAAAAAGACAATCATTTTTCATAGCTCATTTTTGCCCTACATTTAACCTACTTTAGTTTTCTCCAACCATTAGCCTTCCTCACTGCACTTATTACATTAAATATTTTTAATCTGGCATATGGAATCACTTGTGTTGTTGGCATCAAGGTCCACGAGGCCGAAGTGTGCGTGAAAATGGATGCAATTTAAGTAAAACAGCAATAAGAAAAATACACTCTAAAATAATATTTAAAAAAACTTCCACTATTATTTAAATTCTATTTTTTAACTTCACGGCTATGTCCTTGCCATCGCATACTCTGCCTTTCTGCTAGTATGCGATTGTGACTTTGCTGTATGTACAAGTAAAGACTTGAACAGAAAACCTGTATCAGCATGTCACAGTGGCATTATCACTTTTCAAGAGTTTTTAAACTGGTATCTTCTGCACTCCGATTGTTATCACTGAACAGCTGGCACTGCAAACAAAATATCAGCTCATGGCACGCAAGTAAGACAACTGAAAATGTGGCTTGCATTTTAAAACACTTCAATGTGAAAAACTAAATCATTCTACATGACATCTGATGTGCAAGCGAGTGTTTTTCTGAAAGGTGGTTCTCATCTTTACTTTTTTTTCTGTATTTTTGTGCAATTCTTGTCGCTGTCTTAATTGTGGTTGCCAGTTCCCACTCTCCTTTGCCACCTGGGGGTGCTAATGTGCTTCAACTGCAGCACATGTTGCTGGCTATTCTTTTGAATTAACACTCACACTGTATCACAGGACACCTGAAGAGCACTGCTCACTTCTGTACATGTGCCCTAACAGACACACGTAATTGGTCAACAATGTTGTGAATAGAGAGGAACAAACCATTCTCCCTCACAATAAAGGCAAGCTCAATTGTGGACTCCTGGCTGAGGCTGGCTAGGGCAATCCCAGAAATAAAACAGAGGTCCCACTCTGATATGATGCACATATTTTGTCATGCATATTTTAAACTTACCTACTGCTTTTCTTAGGTTAAGAAATAGACTTGAACAGTTACTTGAATACATTTTTTGCCACAAAGTGTTTGGCCTTCTTTCAAAGCTGATTCAATATTAATTGTTGAAACAATGCAATAATCAGTCCTTTACTCAATTAATAACAATCAACTAACAGCTCTAGATTGAACCCTCCAGGCCAAATAAGTCACTAGGGAGCTCAGAGGATTTGTGTTTTACTGTAATATATTGTTGTCCAGTTTTCCCTTTTACTGGATTGTGGCATGTGAGACGATGTGGTAGAGCTGAGGGGTACCTGTGGCGCTGGGCAGGCCTGCAGAGGCACTGTTCTCGGTCTTGACGGCAGTGTAATTCGGGTCCACCACACCTGCTCCATCCCCTTCACTGCTGGGTGGAGCAGCTGGCAGGTAACTAGGAGGTGGGGCATAGTACTGGGGGAACTGGTTCTGTCCCAGAGAATTATAGCTGGAAAAGTCCTGAAAACAGAAAGGAAAAAGAAAGAACAGTCATTAAAATGTGTACATACTGTCATTCTGTCATACTGACATTCCAATGTATTGAAGTCAGTGATATTAATGATATTTATACATTCATGCCAGTCAAAAAAGATAAACAATTAAAACAAACGAGATAAAAAACGCAGAGTCCAAGTTTTTCATCTAGTAAACATAACTGCAGTTTCTTTTATTTGCTTTTATGGGTTACAATCACGCAAGTAAAATTCTACTTGAGGTATATAAATACCTGTTTCCATGTAATTTCCCTTGCATTACAATACTTGATGTGTAGTGTACTGTAATGTAACTGTCGATGTCCAATCTAATCATGAGTGTGGAGAAAATGTGATCACAAAATAGGGATGTCTAGCAGATGAGAATTATTTCAGAATTTCTTAACTCCAATATTAAGAATATTAAGAAGTTCTTCCATAACATGGAAATTTCATAACATGACATAGCTGAAAAAAAAACCCTTGGGAAAAACTTTCAAAGAAATATGTAAAAATACTTTATTTTTTATGTTTCCTTTCAGAAGGTGCTAAACACTCACCTGATGTGTAACAGTGGCTGGGGCTGTTGTAACAGCGGTGGCTGAGGGCATGTTAGTGTACACGCTGGATGTAGTGAAGCAGGAACCTAAAGCGACAACACAACACATCCCAGAAGACCCACAGAGATATGAGGAAAAGATACTGTTGCAGTAAATTGAGGAGTACTAAAAACTAAAATATTAAATCAAACGAAATATAACTTCTTTATGAAAATGAATGACACTTTTGATGAATGAATCATGAGAACGTCCTCCAATGCACAGCACTGTACTTGATGGGGATGTACATCATGACCGATAGATCTGAAGGTAGTGATTCAACTCCAACCATTTTGAAAATGTTATAACTGATTTTAACCCTTTAAGGAAGAGGTAAAAAAGTGACAACTAATGCTGTTTTATCTGATCTTTTCCATTAATCACGTGATTTAATGATTTTACTGTTACTAATGCGGACATGCATGCAGGGTTAATCCTTTGAAGGCAGATTTAAAAGAGCGGCTTTGTCAGGTTCATGAGGTGAATCAAATTAAGTAGTATTCAGTAAAGAACCCACTTATTTTTGGATAAAATAAAAGGCTATTTTCTAACTTAAAAATAACAACCGAATAGTATAATAGTGATATTAGAGATTCCATAATGTAACTGAAATGCTTCCTAAAGAACAGCAATCAAATCAAGGTCAGAGATGTACACCCATATAGTGTCTGAGGATGTTACAGTGTAATCTTCAAAAACACAGCTGTATGCCAGACTATAATCTTGTATAAAGAAGTCAGTGGCAAGCAGAGCGCTCGGCGAGAAGGCAGAAAAACAGAGGGAGTGCAGCAGCAGGCTTGCCTTGGCTGGGGTAGGAGTAGTGTGCCTGGCCCTGCTGAGTTGTGGTATAGGCTGAGCTGAAGTTGAGAAACCCCATCTGGCCAGCAGGGGGCACCTCGTGCAGCAGCCCCGGCTCGTTCTTAATGCCTGGCCACATGGCACCTATGGTCAGGCACGGACAGAGGCGTGGGCGGAGAGATGGAGCAACAGAAGAGCAAACAAAAATGATAAAATAAAAATGAATAAATAAATGGGAGGAAAAACGCAGAGAAAAATTAGAGAGCAGAAAAGAGGTGAGTTGGAAAGTGAATGAAGGAAAGTTGCAACGTGAGTGTATTAAATGGTTTAAACGCAGAGTGAGCATTCGTGTTACAGTGGCATGGCAGTGGAATCAGCTGGCAACTGAATTAATGAATGAAAACATGGGTGATGGAAAGAAGAGCAGGACAGACCGAATGGGGGCAGGCCGTACGTCTGGCCTGTTTGACTGAAGGTGCTGTACACAGCTGACTGGCCCAGAGAAGGGAAAGCCACCTGGCTTCCATAAGCAGTAACTGCAGGGCTGAAGGACATGACAGAGAGATCTGTATTTTTATCTAAATACATAGGGTGGGTGACATGGTAAAAATATAAGATCCCGAGAAGTGAAGACATTTTACAATACATGTCATATATCACAATATTTGGCTTTATCTAGGAATGCATGATGATGTTGGAATTATAGTGGTATTGGCAGAAATCTTTTTAAATATTCTTAAATAAAACAATTT
Source organism: Colossoma macropomum (assembly GCF_904425465.1). NCBI lineage: Eukaryota > Metazoa > Chordata > Actinopteri > Characiformes > Serrasalmidae > Colossoma > Colossoma macropomum. Next base: position 6,225,895 of record NW_023494787.1, on the reverse strand, counting down.
CATATATATATATATATATATATATATATATATATATATATATATATATATATATATATATATATATATAAAAAAGCTATTGGCATCAGTCCACAATTTCAGTACTGTGCTTCCCTAATTTTTTCAGGAACCAATATTTTTCATGTGTATCAGCTGAGATTGATACACAAATCTTTATATAATATAGAAATTGGGAATGCATCCACCTGGATTAGCATTACAGAGAAATATGCATTTTTTGTATTGTTACAAATAGTGTAAAATGTATAAAATGCAGATATTTGGCATAATAACCCAGCGTCACCTAAACATTCTGCTTTTCCAGAGTACAACAGATTTGAAATATTGGTCAAATCTAATAATTTTTTTTCAGCAATTAACTGCCAGTACTGATATGTTTTCAATATCCTCGTGCATCCCTAGAAAACGCACCAACAAAACATCAGTGTTGCATTTAAAAAAGGTGACGCAAAAGTCACACAACTGGTAAAAATTAGTGAAAAATAAGCCACAATGGGCTGACATCCAATCTGCTACTTGTTACTATGGGGTTCATACAGTTAGGTTGTTGTTGTTTACAGGCTCTCTATAATACTGGTCTAAATATATATTTTTCATGATCCATGCAGTTGTTTAGTGTTCTAGAAGCACTAGCTATAAGCATCATATACTTCACTGTCCATAAATATCACTGTCCATCTCTAGGTTCCTATATTAAAACACTTCAGTTCTTACTTGCTTCCTTGGTAGATCTGTGAGGTATATTCAGAGGCTGTGGCTGTGAGCTCTTTGCATGTTTCAACTGGAGGGGGAAAAAACATAACATTACATGTTTTCTGATCATATTTGAACTTGTATAATACGTATAACGCCAATACCACCACCACCACCACCAATAATAATAATGATATTATTAATAATAATACCTTTATCATTATAGGAGCTATCTGTGTCACAGGTCTTGGTTCTTGATATTTCTTGATTTGACTGTTCTTGACTTCCAGAAACTGACAAACATCGAGGAAAATTTACAATGCATGTATGTGACTAACATCAGCTTAGAATCAGCTTGTTGAGTTCCTAGAGCTCTGAGGAGAAAGCAGAGAGAACTTCACTCACTTGTATCGAGGTGAGTTGCAGATGTTGGAGGGTAGGTGGTGACATCTGACCCTAAAACAGCTGGATCACTCCTGTCAGGGGAGTTACTGTTGTCAAAAGAAATCTCACCCCTGCAAAATAACAACTATGGTACATGAGACATGTGCTAAACATGTGCCTGTGCTCTCCATACATACACCAAAACACTGAGGCCCAGTGACAGAGTTAAAGTAGTCTGACGAGCCTTCAAGTGCACTTACATTTAAATGTAAATGGTGTGCTCGCTATAGAACTAAAATGGGGGTTCCTTAGGGGTTATTTAGTAAAGGCAAGAGTTACATACAGAACCAGAACAATTCAAAGAAACATCTAAATGCTTAAATTTATGCTCTTTTTGTAGAGTCCAGTAACTGTTCACCATATTTGAGCACCTGTTGTATGGGGCTTTTTAAAGAACCTATTGAAAAATGGTTCTATAGAGCACCAAAAGGGGTACTGTCACATGTGAAAGAACCTTTTCTTAGTTCTATATAGAATCTTTTTTGCAATAAGTTTATAGTGTGTGAAAATGTCAAAACAAATATTACGCAGCAAGCCAAAGAAAAAAAAATGTGTAGCTGAATAGATAAAAACAACTTTATTACTTCAATTAGAGTTAAATGGATAAAAAACTGGGCTACAGTACTGGGCAAAGGTTTTAGGCATCTGACAAAATATGTAAAGCTATTTATTTGGCAGCAAGTCTTTGTTTTTTTTAACAAAACACTATAATTAGAATAATACAAATAAAAAAAGGACAATAAATGGTGATTTGATGTCTGTCGTTGTGTTAGCTTGTATTCTTCTAACGACAGATTTTTTTGTTTTACTGTATTCCTGTTCATATTTATTCTAATGTTAAATGTTATACAGTGTTTTTATTGGCAAAACACTTACTGCCCAGATAGTTTTAAACAGTTTTTCCATGTCAGTCTAAGCTGTCTTGCACAGTATTGTATGTGACTGAGATAAGCAGCCAAAAAGGACATTGCTGTGTATTGAAATTCATTGAGGCTGTACGAGACAATTTACAACACAGTGAAAGATTAAATGAAACAGAGATTAAATGAACTGCCATCTCTGTTTTCTGCTTTGGTTAGAATCTGTCCTTTGGTTCTATCTCACCCCCCAAAACCAAAAACAAATGGCAATCCGAAAAAAGAGGGGAAAAAAAATAAACAACGCACCTTGGATCCTTGTCCTGGGTGACTTTCAGGTCATGCCGGGCTTTCTTTGCCTAATAAACATAATGGATATAACAACTTGCAACCAAAATCTCTCTTATAATAGTTTTCTGCTGTACCACACAGCAGAAGACTATGATATGATAAACACAATCCGTGTACCAATTATTCAACAAGAACACCACTTGTCCTATAAAAATTATTATTTCGTTCAGTTATAACTTTCAGCGCAGTCTAAAATGCAACCAAGACACCATAAGGGGAAACTATATGTCCAAAAGTATCCAGACACTTTTTCTAATTGTTGACACAGAACATAATCTCTGCAGAAAAGCAATAGAATGCTCTGGAGCAGGTGCACATGAGCCTAAGATGACCATTCCAGATGCCAAATACAAAGCATGGGCTAGAGGGGTATAAAACCCAACACCACTGTTCCACTGCTTTACAGCACAGTGATGGGGCTCCATCCAACACCTTTGGGATGATCTGGGGTGGCATTTGAGATCCACTAATCCAACATTTAAAACTTAATTCTCCATGTCACACATTTCTTGCAGTCATTTTAGAATCATCCACAGTTGGAAGCTCAGTAAATGTGACGGTGCCATTCGTCATGCACTCACCGGAAGTTCCAGCACGTCCTGTGGCTCCTCCATGAAGGCAGTGAAGTCCTCACTCTCTTGCTTTGAAGTGTCTGCTCACTCACTCTCTACTGCTGCTTCTGCTTTCGTGCAAGCCCTGGAACAAAAACACAAAGGTACACTCAGACAGCGTGGATGCATCTTTCTTTATATACCCTTCCTCTTTTCTCATCCTGGATGACTCGACTTGCGATTGCCCTTATCATATGTGTGATCATGAAGCTGAGTATGACGGAGCACTCAGCAGCGAAGAAAGAAAGTGCATATCTGCTGGCCGCTAATCCTCTGCACTCTACGGACAGGTGAAGTCAGCCGTAGTAGGTAACACACGTGCAGGTCACCCTTCAAAGCACACTCACCTGATGCCTCTTTACTGTTTCTGCATTCGCTCAGGGATTACAAACCCGCGTCTGCTTACATGAGCTCTAACCTACTTTTAGGGAAAAACTAGCCACCGTGTATTCTTTGTGGACTATGTCAGGGGCATTAAGTGTTTATCCACAGGCTGTCATATCAAAAGGTGGACAGGGATAAGATCTAGCCCTGATTTCATTCATTCTCACAAGACAGACATTTATATAATTGGTGTGTAAGTAAAGGAGGTAAAATAGGTCAGGAGGTCATTTAATCACATTTACAAATGATGGGAAAAAAAGCTTATGTAACTTTAGGTTTGTAGCCCTGGGAACTTAACTTATCAGACATTTACTCACAAAACATAAAATGCATTATAACAATTTGATAACACACACTTACATATACACCGATTAGGCATAACATTATGACCGCCTCTTTGTTTCTACGCTCACTGTCCATTTTATCAGCTCCACTTACTATATAGGTGCACTTTGTAGTTCTACAGTTACAGACTGTAGTCCATCTGTTTCTCTGCATACTTTGTTAGCCCTCTTTTACCCTGTTCTTCAGTGGTCAGGACCCCCATGGACCCTCACAGAGCAGGTGCTATTTGGGTGGTGGATCATTCTCAGCACTGCAGTAACACTGATGTGGTGGTGGTGTGTTAGTGTGTGTTGTGCTGGTCTGAGTGGATCAGACACAGCAGTGCTGCTGGAGTTTTTAAACACCTCAGTGTCACTGCTGGACTGAGAATAGTCCACCAACCAAAAATATCCAGCCAACAGCTTCCTGTGACCACTCATGGAGGAGTAGAGGATGACCAACACAAACTGTGCGGCAGCAGATGAGCTATCGTCTCTGACTTTACATATACAAGGTGGACCGACAAGGTAGGAGTGTCTAATAGAGTGGACAGTGAGTGGACACAGTGTCCAGCAGCACTGCTGTGTCTGATCCACTCGTAACAGCACAACACACACTAACACACCACCACCACGTCAGTGATACTGCAGTGCTGAGAATGATCCACCACCCAAATAGTACCTGCTCTGTGAGGGTCCATTGGGGTCCTGACCACCGAAGAACAGGGTAAAAGGGGGCTAACAAAGTATGCAGACAAACAGATGGACTAGTCTGTAACTGCAGATACCAATACAGAACAAATGCACATTTTATATGAAATCTTACCATCATATTATGGGTTTATGTTTTATGTGCTCTACTACTAACCGTACAGTGCAAAAGATGTATAGACCCGAGAACCCTGCTTAAAAGTATCTCGGCCGTAAGGGTGCACTCAACATAACATTAGAATAAATACAACTAAACACAAATAAATTCAATAAAGACTAAAAAGAATTTAGAAAAATTAGTTATCTTGTGAGCCAGTCTGAAGAACAAAGTTCAGTTCCAAATTTCTCCTTGATGCCCCCAGCCATCACATCAGCAGCACATTTGATTTAAGGACATAGTGACTGAGCCAAACCAAGCTTTGGATGATAACCACATTTAATACCGGGCTTCCTCAGCCCAGTATTAATGGTTAAAGGAACATACTGACATAAATAAAACCACCACTTACTATACTAATATTATTTGTATTGATTCTAATATTATTTTTCTGAGCAAATAAACACTCACTCATAAGTTAAATTGCTTTTTAACAGTAAATTTCACATGTATCTAAATCTTTGGCACGGAACTATATGTCTTGGTTTGCAATTCTGTTGGAATATCAGCCCAAAAAGTTACGCTATTTGAGTTGTATGGCTTTGTCAAGCAGGACTGCCACACTGTGGCAGCTGCCTGAGTGAGAAACCACTGCAAGCTAAGACCAATGTACTATTGATTGTGTTAAAATTAGCTAATAGGTGAGCATGAATGATAAATTTCAGTCTCCAGGGAGTGGCTGCAAAGAGGATGATGTAGTTCCACAATTACAGATTTGTTAGCCTTTCTTTACCATGTTCATCAATGGTCAGGATCGTCACAGGGACCACCACTAAGCAGGTGGGGGACTATTCTCAGCACTGCAGTGACACTAACATGGTAGCGTTGCACTGGTATGAGCAGATCAGAGACAGCGGTGCTGCTGGAGTTTTTAAACACTGTGTCCACTCACTGTCCAATCTATTAAACACTCCTACCCTGTTGGTCAACCTTGTAGAAGTCAGAGATGAAAGCTCATCTGTTGCTCCTGTAGTCCTTCTCTGATCAGTTTCGGATAGTAGATAATAGAATATTCTCAGCCCACTAGTGTGATGTGTTTAAAAACTGCAGCTAAACTGCTGTGTGCGATCCACTCAGACTAGAGCAATACTCACAACCATAGCAGTGTCAGTGCAGTGCTGAAGATGCCCACCATACAAATAATATCTGCTCGATGGTGGTTCTTATCGTTGATAACCAGGGTAAAGGGAGGGCTAAAATATTACATAGAGAAAGAGACAGACTACAATCTATAACAGAACTACAATGTGCCCCTACACCAACTGCACACTTCATTAAAACTACCTCCTTGCTTCGACACTCAACGTCCATTTTATCAGCTCCACTAACCATACAGGTGCACTATTTAGTTCTACTGTTACAAATTGTCACCCATCTGTTTCTCTGCATACTTTGTTAGCCCCCTTTCACCCTGTTCTTCAATTGTCAGGACCCCCACAGAGCAGGTACTACTTGGGCGATGGCTTATTCTCAGCACTGCACTGACATGGTGGTGGTGTGTTAGTGTGTGTTGCACTGGTACGAGTGGATCAGACACAGCAGTGCTGCTGGAGTTTTTTAAACACCTCACTGTCACTGCTGGACTGAGAACCCAAAAAATACCTGCTCTGCGGTGGTCCTGACCTTTGGAGAACAGAGTGAAAGGTGAAGCATGCAGAAAAACAAATGGACTACAGTCTGTAACTGCAGAACTATGAAGTGCACCTATATGGTAAACGGGGCTGATTAAACAGACAGTGAACGTAGAAACGAAGGAGGAGTTTCTAATAAAGTGGTCAGCGATTGTTACAACTCAGTTACACAGTTGGCTTCTAGTTTAATGCTCCGAAATTCTCAGCTAGATAGACGAAGCAACATCAGCTTCTTATTCGTCAGTTTCTTGTTAACCTAGAATTTCCTCGTTCCACCTTAAATGGTGCAGCAGTTACATTAACCTCACTTAACTGCTGCACTATTTAAGGTGGAACGGGAGAATTCGAGCAAGAAGCTGGCGAATAGGAAGCCGACATCAGCCCCGTACTATAAAGTCTGTTCTGCTAAAGCAAACGGCCAAAATAATATTTAGATGTGTAAAAAATGCTGATGTGATTTAGCCACCGCGCACCGAAGTCCAACAATGCAACTTTTCTTTTAGCTCAGGATGCTAACGGCTATCTCCCATTCACTCAGCGTTAGCCTTAGTTAGTTAGCCTAGCCGCGTTAGCGCAGCGGGTGTTACTGAGGCAAAGTAAGCGGATTAAACTGATTTTTAAAAAAAGATATTTAAGATGAATTGTGATTAAACTGCATGCTGGGCTTTTAAAGGAGAGAAACGCTTACCATGACACCGAGGTGTTCGTGTTATGCTAAAGCTAACCGGCTAACGCCCTCGCGCGAGCTCTTCTGTGTTGTCAGGGACAACTGCGCAGCAGGAAGCTCAGACTGCGCATGCGCAAACCAGAAAAATAAATAAATTTATATATATATATATATATATATATATATATATATATATATATATATATATGAAGTGAATATGATGAAAAAAGATCACTGAAATAATAATTGAGTCTACACAATACAGTATAAAGCGTGCTAGAGTATAAATCAAGTATTATGTGTATTATTGTAATATAAATGCTTGTGGCCCACATGCACAATGACAGAGCTTAAAGGGGAACTTCACAATTTTTCAAAATGTCTACATAAGTGAAAGGTTAAGATTGTAAACAAAGTCAGAGTGGTTTGATGTGAAATGCTTCATTGTAGAGATACAGATTTCACCAGTGGTGGTGATAGGAACCAGGGGTGCCAATGTCTACAACACAAATATAGCCATTGTATTTACTATGCAAAACCAATCAGTGGACCTACATGTGTCTTCTGTCTTTTATATGTAACACTGATGATGGTGAAATAGTGATAAATCTGAAAAAAAAGGGTTTTATTGGGGACTATCACAAAACTATTATAAGGCAGCGTCTCAGTCATCAGGCAAATATTCATAACCATTTCATGTCATAACTTTCTGTGAGGGAGCTTTCAGAGGCATTAAACTCTTGAGATGTCTGGTTCCTCATCACTCCTATCTCATATTCCAGGGAGCTCATTCCTGAATGTAGAGCATAGAGCAAGTTAAAGCCCAGAGTTTTCTTTTATCAGTATCTGATTAATGAAAACATTCACAAAATATATAATTAAATATCTCTTCAAGAAAATTGTGAAAAGTACTAAGTAAGTCTTAAAGAAATAATCCTTAAAAATCAAATATTCAAAATCGTCCCACTCACCCCAAACATAGCTGATGACCACAGAAATGTTTGGTCTAATTATTATTGGTCTAATTGGTGCTTCTTTAGTTTTGCACTGGACTGTGGGCTACATAGACTTTTATTAGCCACATTTTAGCTACATTACCCATAGCTCAACTCCAAAAGTAAAGAAGCAAACGTCAGACACCAAATATGTCTTGGGTGAATGACTACATTTGGGATAAGGAAGAAAACTGTGTACATTACATTTTTCAGTGAACTATTCTTTTATTTCTGTGGTTCTGACATACAGGTTGTTATGAGGAGAGTAAATGTTTGGTTTTCTTGGCTGTGTTGCTGCAGAGACCGTTTGTTTTATAATAATCATTTAGGCTTATACTTATGGAAGGTGGTAAAAGACCTAGAAATGGATGGACCATCTACTTTCTATGTGCAAACAGTCCCAATACCAGTTCACCCAGAAAAGCAATAAACAAATCACCCAGATTAAAAGTTAATTAATTTATTTAACATTTAATAAAGATCACAATTAAATATTTCATTATTCTAGGGATTTAAAACATGGATCAACAGTATAGTACATCATGGCATGTAAATAAATATACATGACAAAGTATAAAATAAAGTCATCACTTCCAAATATGGAAGAAAATAAACTTGAACTGTATTGTGGTACGTTTCTAAAGAAGGTGAAGAGCAGTATTGGTCCAATATTGAAAAACTTACAAGTGAAATGCACATGCCTCGCTGTTTATGAAGGTGCCTCTAGGAAAGGCCTTGTCTATGTAATTTAACATGATACTACCTTCCCTAATGCAATCATCTTATCTGAAAAGTAGTCACTGTCTACATGTCAAGTTTATTGTTCAGTGTAAAGTGGCGTTTCATTGTACAGAGGTCCCTGTCCAAAATGGAAACTCATACAAGTGGGGAAAAAGGGAAGAAAACACACAGGAAGATCACAATGTGCATATATTAGCTGGACAGGCACGCACTGCCAATGAAAGCACGTTCACAGTCCTTTCTGTGCTAGAAGAGCTGAATATGACCCATACAGTTTCAGCACAGTCAGAATGGGCAGCATCTGCCACAAACAGCAAACCCCTCAGACGACAACCGTGATAAAATGATAACAATATGTAAATATTCATTATTACTGGTATAAAATATACAGCCCGTCCTCTGGTTTTAATGATAAAGTGATTTTATATTTCTATTAACATGCAGAAGTGACCTATCACACATCATAACATGGTATAAAAGTGCTGGCTTTGGAGAAAGACAGGAGAAGAAAGTACGTGTAAGACACAAAAGCTCCATTCAAGGGTCTATAAAGATCTACTTGTTCTACTGTGATGACGTGTACTCGATCACAGCTAAGAGATTCTGATAATGGAAGAAATCTGATATATTAGGGGAAGCAAGATGCAATAAAAATGCAGAGCTATCTTATTTAGTCCTCATTTGGGGCAAAAAGTTTGGGTTGCAGGTATTAACGCGTGCTCGGGCCCAAAACATGCCGCGCGCCGCGTTGCTACAACATAGCCGATTAGCAAAAGTGACGCTTGTCATTATTACTGAAGAAACTTCTTAAGCTAATATAAGCCTATAAGACGTCAGTCTTGTAAGTCGTACTTTTCTTGATCCTTTTTACCCCCAGTGTGCAATAATGCAAAAAAGTACCATTCATTTGACTTCTTGTCTTGAATATTCATCATAAATGTCCTCAAAAGTTTGATCTTATGCAAAACTCGCCCCAGAAAAGTCAGAAAGGCATCTCGCCCAGTAGCTGGTACCATCTTTACAGGGCCAGGAGGCCTAAAGCCTTCGTCATTATTATTGTTTCATATTTTTCTGAATGTTCAGGCACTTCTTCGCTTTCCATCCGTTGTGCTCAGTCCAGTTCTACAGTAGTCAGAGAATATAGTCCCTGATGCAAACTTGGCACACTTAGCATCTGCTCTAGAAGCAGTCCGAGATATGATCCTGCTGATATCCAAATAACCCAGCACGGACGATCACAGATGTCCACAGTGAGTCAATCCTCATTCATACAGTACACCTGACCAGAATAGCAGGAAATGCTAACAATCCAAACAGCTGAAAATGCTAACAACGTCCTCCTCCTTTGTGGTCCCTCATGTGTGCTAATAAAGCCTTCCTCAGTCTCTCCTGTAGTCCGGAATGGGGGGGAAGTGTGCATTTGGAGGAGCATGCTGGATGTTGGAAGCGGCTACTGGAAGGCAAGGTCAGCTGGAGGTCCGTAGGAAAAGCCCGGGAAAGCTCCAGCCGCCTCTCGGATGCTGCTGGTCACGTGCAGGTTGTCCGTGTTGAACAGGGAGGTGGACACAGGCAGGTGCGTGAACTCAGGGTCAAAGTGCCGGAGGTCAGTGGGACCAGACTGTGAATTTAATAAAAGACTTATATTTAGTGTATATATATATGGTTAAATATACTTACATCATACATTTGCTGTAAAAAAGGTGAACAGGCTAAAGTGTGTTTGAGGTTTGAATTAATGGTAAATATTGTTTTAGTTCATCTAAACTAAAATTTTGCTTTCCATTGTATGTATTTGAGCTGTGAAACTAGCGGAGTAAAACTAGTTAAATTGCTTATTACTACATGAAGGATGAACTGATCATTTTTACAGCGTACTCATCTTATTTACATATATTAAGGGTGTAAAATGTGTTCATTTGAAGGTGGCACTTGATTTTTGGAATGTCTGACTCTATTATAATTAATTGTAATAATATTCAGTGACATTCTCAGGCTAATTTCAAACAGAAAGCTACAAGAAAATTGTTTTTATTGCTGTTTTCTTTTAAAAATAATTCTGAATCATATCAAAATAATCACAATGAAGCAAATCATGATGCAAATGAATCTTTTATCATATCCTAAAGAGTTTTACAGAGAATCAAATTGCTGTCAGGTCTGAGATTTGCACCTCATGCATGCATGCAAGTGCACAAGCCGGTGAAAATGTTTCTCTTACCACTGACGGGATGAACGGAGGGGTGATTTTTCTGGCCATCAGGTCCTCCCAGTTGATGGGAGAGAAGAAGCTGTGGTACTTGAGCTCCAGCTAAAGAGACAAATAAGACAGTCAGGTCCCTCGCATTGTAATTACATGTTTGATATGATATTAGTATGATGTTTAAGACTAGACACTTACAAAGTCGTCCTTCACCCCAAGCCTCTTGGTCCGGTCCTTCTGCAGCAAACCCTCGAGCAGCTCGCGTCCAGCGTTGGACACGTTTGGTTTCAGCACCAGAGACTTGTGGAGGATGTTGTTGTACATCTCAGCTGTGTTACGACTGTAGAAAGGAGGCTATAGAGAGAGAGAGAGAGAGAGAGAGAGAGAGAGAGAGAGATCTAATTTAGACTTTAAGTCTCACTAATGTGGTAACAAGCAGTCTTAAGTGGAGTTACAGCTTTTCTCTTACATAGTTCTGTACTCACCAGTCCATACAGCATCTCATAAAGGACTGACCCAAGGCACCACCAGTCCACTGTGCGGTCATAGGCTTGTTTCTGTAGAACCTCAGGTGCCAAATACTGTGGAGAAATAAATGTATAATTAGATGATTTTAAGGTACAACTTTATTAGGACTGTTTAGTAAATAATTCAATTATTCAAACATATTATTGTGGTAATTTTTTTTAAAATAAAGAGAATGTCAGATGTGACTGGAGGAACTATTTACAATATTTAGTACTGAATCATCAATAAAAACAGATTTTTCACATTTGAAAAGAACCTTATATTTAAATATATGTAGTGCTCACTTTACTGAATATTATTAAATATTAATTTAAATATTCCATAAATAATGTATTCTTTTTATACAATTTATTCTAATATTCCAAAATCAAAGCTGTTTATTCACCTACAGATTTACAAATGCATATTTATATTTAGTAATAACAACTAAAGTATGAATTATCTAGAGCATATGCAGTACTAATTTACCTCTGGAGTTCCACAGAACGTAGTTGTTGTTCCGTTGGGTTCCAGTCCCTCCTTGCACAGGCCAAAATCAGTCAGTACAATATGGCCCTGAGAGTCCAGCAGGATGTTCTCCGGCTTGAGGTCTCTGTAAAAAAAACATGTGGTCAGATGCCAAAGCTGCTACACAGACAGCTAATTTGACCGCAAAGAAAACTGGGCCAGGTCAGTCTGTCTGCTTCCAAAGATGTCCACTAGGGGGCAGCATAGGAACATACCTGTAAACTATGTGGAGCGAGTGGAGATAGCCGAGAGCGCTGGCGATCTCAGCAGCATAGAACCTGGCCCTGGGCTCCAGGAAGATCCTCTCACGCTGGAGATGGTAGAACAGCTGCAGAAAAAAGGAGCAAAAAGCTCTGAATGAAGAACATGACACACCTACTGTGAAAAGTTACTGGTTACTATCAGAAGCAGCTCGTTGGTGCTGATGTTCTTAACTTTAATGTGTGTTAATTTGACTGTCAGTCATTTATACTATTTCTATGAAATGTTCACACAAGTTCTGAGGTTCTGATATGTCATTAACATGCTTTAACTGAAGTTAATCCACTACTGTTTTTCACCTCACCTCGCCTCCGTTGACGTAGTCCAGCACAAAGTAGAGCTTGTCGGTGGTCTGGAAGGAGTAATGCAGGCCCACCAGGAATGGGTGTTTGATGTTCTTCATTAGAACGCTACGTTCAGCCATGATATGCTTTTGCTAGAAAGGGAAAAGACAAATGACTGTCAATGTTGCCCACATGGACTAAGAATAGTTCATATCTTATCTGCTTTCGACTTGATTAGAATGGTTAATTCTAATTCTAATTCTAATGGTTAAGGCAGCAGGTCTCACCTCCTTCTTCTTCAGAATGATTTTCTTCTGTAGCACCTTCACAGCGTAGTACTGTTCAGTCTCCTTGTGTCTGGCCAGCAGAACCTGAAGAGGAAAAAAGTCTCAATGATAAATCTGAAGTCACTGAAATAGTGTGGAATTATTATTATTATTATTATTATTATTATTATTATTATTATACAGGAATAAACTCTGCTCACCTTTCCAAAACTCCCCTTGCCGATGATCTTCAAGTAATCAAAGTCAGACGGTTTTATCCTGTTGGACAAAGATACGTAAAGCCTGTAAGCTGGCTGAATGCAATGAACTGATAACAACTGAAAGAATGTGAATGAATGGAAGTGAAAGGAGATTTGTAGACTGGCTACTTACTGAGTCTCCTCGGCCAGCGAGCTCCTGGGGGAGGTCAGGCAAAACTGGTTCAAGAGGAGGGAGAAGATTGTGTTATTTTAGGCATTCAGGCATACAAGTTACATATGAAACCTGTGTTAATTTACCGTCGCTGTCCGAACAAAACCAAAACCTTGTATCTCCGAAATTTTTTACAGAAGAAGGAAAAAACATCCTTAACTTTCAATGTAAGTTGATGGAACAAGATTCTGGGTCATTCTGGAAGATTTCTTGTCTTTCTCAACATGAAATTCTGACACAATGTTAAAGACACTCGTGTTCAAATAATTGAGAACCTTGTTTGTTTTTATAGGGACAGCGACGATATATATGGACGTTTAAATCATGCTCACCTGGTCTCTCCCTGTTTCCTCATTCTGGTTCTCATCGATCTTCAGGAAGGAGTCTATCTGAGAACTAAAGAGAAGATTTTTGTTATTAGGTATGCAGGAGCTGATGCTATGACTTTGCCCACCAGTAGATGGCAGCATTGACAATGTTTGTGATTCCGACATGCGTTTTGAAGAGGTGTTGGGGCGGGAGGCTAAAACCGTACAGTGATAAGTGATAAGTAAACTGAGTTCCTCTTCATTAGAATAGGCTTGTTTACACTTGGCCGGCCTTCATCAGCCAGCCTCATTGAGACTGTTTAAGAAGGTCACAGCCTGCAGTGAAGTGTTGTGGTTAACTCTGTCTGAGCAACTCTGGCCATAACTATGAGTGGTCTGCGTACACTCGAGGGTCTGGAATATTCTCCCAGAGAAAGAAATCTGGCTTCTGGAGGCGACAGATGAGGTGGTGGGGGAATTTTCCACCGGAGCAACCTACATGGCCGACACCGAGACCAAATGAGCTGGTCCCTATTCACGCTTAATGCAATTAGTCGGCTATCCTAGTCTAGGGGACATGGAGGATTTACTCAAAGATGCTTACTGAGCCCAAGAGGCGGCGGCGGTAGCTGGGCTCCTTGGCTGTAAAGCAGGTTCTATTCTAGTGCTGGCTTTGTGTCGTAAGACAAGAGATTACACTATTAACGGAACGTACAGCCGCACTCTGGTACAGTTGCATGCTTCTAAAAGGATTACTGCGCTACTGAACACTGACCTGGGTTCAGTTGTACAGATACACTCATTAGGTCATTCTAAGAAGCCGAGATGAATGAATGAGCGGGAATTTTCCAGTGCGCCAACCGAAACCCTACAACGGCTCAGCCACGGCCAGGTGTTATCTGTAGCTCTACATTTAGGCTGTATTGACATTGTCTTTGCATGCACGGGTGCATTTGCATCCTATCTGAGCAGGAAGTCAGCTACTTACTGTTGGCAGATATGAGGGCTGGAGACCAGCTTCTGAATGAAGTCGTTTAAGCCCATCTTCCTCTCTTTGATAAAAGCTGCAGTAGAAAGAGAGGGATTTACGTCAGTCGGGGAGCCAGAGGAGGAGGTCAGTGCAGAACAACACCCCCCCCCACACTCCCCCACAACACAAGCAAATGTTGAAATGTACGCTGGAATCTCATCAGCATGTAATACTTGTACAATCCGTTTATAATAATCCCAATTATACTGCTTATACAAAAACCTTACAGACTGTGAGAGCCCTCCTGTTATGTATTTACACCACGCTTTTTGTCTGGATTATGCAACACTGAGGAAATTCCTGTCTGCTGTGACATTTACGGTGACCACCAAGCGTCAGTATGAAAACACTGATATCATAAGACAGTAAATAAAAACATAGCCATTCATAGATACAAAAAATGCAGTATGTGCATAAATATATATATATATATATATATATATATATATATATATATATATATATATATATATATGAAGCAAGGTTCTTTAAAACAGACACACAAACAAAAACAAGCTGCTAAAAAACTTGACCCTCAGTGGCTCAATAACTGGTCCAGTACAAATCAATGGGACTTAATGCCTCAGTCTGAATGACTGAATGAGAGCAAGCTCTCATTTTAATCCGCTCCCCACAATATATTATATTCCTACTATTATATAAACACCAGTCCATATATTTTAATCCTAAACCTTTATTACTACTATTATATAAACATTAATCTATTTTGTCCACCATCTGTACGACTACAATTAACATAAATAAACACTTAAATAAACACATAAATAAACACTTTCCTTCTTGTTTCAGTCTCAATTTAAATCATTAGTACTACTGTTATCATTTTTTCACCCTCTCTTATTTTATGCATTATTATTATTGTTATTATTATGATGTGCAATGTGACTAATTTCCCTGTTCCAGGCTCTAGCAGTGAATTCTGGTCAGTTCAGCTGTCCTGTACATACCGGTGAGGACGGACACGATGCCCCTCATCCTGCAGTAGGTCAAATCGCAGCGAGCCTCGGTCACAGCCATATTGATAAAAACACACTAATCAGATCCGGAAAGCGCGTGAGCCGGTTGTACAGACAGGCCGTGTTCCCCGCCGCGTCCTGCCTCTGTGTCCTGCCCGCTGCGGCGCTCCGCTGCTCTTTTATACGGAACACGTGGTTTGTGGGTTTGTTCGGTTTTTTTGCTTTGGAGGCGAGGCTGCAACGTCACCGGAGTATCCGAGGCAACGGCGCCCCCGTGACGTCACGGGCTCCCCGCAGTTCCTCGCTCTGCCTGTAGGGGCCGCAGCGCAGAGCAGCAGCTGCTCGTTACATCAGTGCATTTTAATCTCCAAGCTTATTATTGATAATTTGATTATTGATACTGTGATTTTCTCTTTGGCTACTTTAATCATGACATTTTATATAAAAGACATAAATATATAACATATATATATATATATATATATATATATATATATATATATATATATATATATACATATATATGTTATATATTTATACTTTTTAAAATACATTTTTTATACTTTTTATTTATTTCTATTTTATTTATACCAATATTGTTATTGGTATTTATTATTATACATTATTTATTACTGTATGTACACTATGAGTTAATTGTGCGTACTGTGTTACATTTGGAAGATAATACTAATACTAAATACATAAATAGTTACATTTGCAGTTGCAGTGAGAAGCTCTGCTCTGCTATGAATGTGCTGACTGTATCAGTGCAGCTAATCCAGCAAGGCAGAGTCTCATATACAAGTGGTGGCCTGTTTTATAGTGAAAACAGACTGTGAGTGATACTAATATGGCCTTGGTAGCTACAGTTAAATGACCCAGAGTTATGAAACCTAGTGCTGCACACACTAAATTTATTAATTAATAAATTAATTTAGTAGCTACACACATAAAAAGAGACATGCTTGACCAAAACAACGATATCACACAAAACAATGCATTGATGCATATTCTCCTATTTGGACTACTGCAGATAGATAGATAGATAGATAGATAGATAGATAGATAGATAGATAGATAGATAGATAGATAGATCACTTTATTAATCCCATAGGGAAAGTCTTCTATTGCAGCAGTACAAAGCACATTAAACAGCAAAACAAGAGCAAAATGAAGAGCAAAGTATTGTCCTACAGTATTTACAGATGCATAAATAGAAAGTAAAGATAACTAATAGAATAAAATAAAATAAAAATATACTGAAAACAATAAAAATAATGTCCAGTACAAGAATAAGAAGTAAATTGCATAAATACTATGTGGTTAACAATGCAGTGGTGACTGTGTACTGTAGCTATAACGTATAACAGCAATATGACATTTATAGATGCAAAGTGACAGTGCGATGTGCAATATTTGTGGACAAATAAACAAAGTGGCAGTGCAATATATTATATGTTGAAATGTATAATCAAAGTGTCAGTGCATAGTAACATGAGTGGTAATGTCCAGTTGGTGCCCTGTCCTGTCAGTGGCTCAGTATTCAGTATTGTCCTGGCACAGTGAGGATCTCCTGTACCGCTCCTCACTACAGCAGAGCTGAATGAGTTTGTTGCTGAAGGTGCTCCGCTGTCTGACCAGTAGGTCATGAAGGGGGGTGGTGTAAGTTATAAGTTATATACTGTAGTTATAAGGAGTGTTTCAACCTGGACAGCTTTCTGAAGTAGGCACAACACAGGGCAGCCAATCAGAACAGAGCTCATTTGCATACATCAGTCTGAATTAAACAGCATGCTTGATTCAAAGGGATAAAGAGAGAAGCTGGAAAATGGTCATGTAAAAATAAACTGTGTTCTGTGCATGAGAGCATGCAGAACATTAAAAATGAAAAAAAATGAATATATGAAAAACAGGGGTTTGGTCCCTTTAATTCTCACCACTGTAATGTCACTTTTCAAGCGAGAAAACGTTTCATCATAATAAACACTGATGACTATTTTACAACTCCAGCATTACATATTAGTATTGGCTCCACGCTGTGACCTTGACATATGACGTGATTTGACGTTTTACCTTGGCAGCATCTGGGATTATACAGCTGTGGCGGATGAAGTCTTCCCAGTAATAAAGCAGACCTATTTCACCGTCATAAATCCTGCCTTAAAGCTGCTTAAGATCAATTTCCGAACGATTCCTCATTTTCACTGATTAAACACTTTGAGGCCAAGGTCGTGAGAACGCTCCTCAGCAGTGGCTTACGTAAGCTGATGTGACGAGCCTCTCCTAGTTGCCCTGGCCACAGCTACAGATGTGGTCCACTGACCCTGTAAGTTATATAATTGTGTCATAACGGTTTGAGCTGTCCACTGCCCAATGGAGCATAACCACTCAGTGGTACAGTGGTCAGAGTGGTCTAATGGAGGTCTACAATGCTCTCTTGTTAGTGCTTTATAAGATTTGAGGTACTATTTGTTTTTTTGTTTTTTTGCATGTATATATGTATGACTGTATGTATGTATGTATGTATGTATGTGTGCATTTTGCTGCTGTTGGAACAAAACCTTGTATCTCCAAAATGGTAACTTTACAGGAGAAGGAAGAAACACACTTTACTTTTAATGTAAGTCAATGGAACCAGATGTTTTTCCAAGTGAATTTGGGTCATTTCTTTTAGTCCATTCATCATGAAATTTACATGCAATATACAGGGTAACAGGTCCTTTCAAATTATGTCAAAAACTGAAAAACGACAAAAATGTAGATACAAGGTTTTGTTCCGACAACAGCAATTTATTTTTGCTGAATCACAATTTACTTCAATTTTTTAAATCTCAAAATTCTGCTATAATGGATTTTTTTTAGCACTGATACACATAGGAAACTGCTATGCACCTACTGTATGAAACACATACATCACAACAGCTTTTGCTTTATGATAATCACACTGTGTAGCTATAAATGACTAGAATGAGCAGAAATCTCTAGTAGAATATATATTATGTCTTGCACTTTTACTTAAAACAATGGTTCGGTTAAAAATCAAATGTGCACAGTTTGATCTTCTCTTACCACAAAGGTAGTCCGTCAGTCAAAACCTGTTCGGTGTCTGAAGTCAGCTTTCTTAGTTTTGCCCTGAAACCATGAAGCTAATGTAGCTACCATATTAAAGAAGCTAATGCTGCACTTGACGTAACTCAGAAGCGGGAACTCAGAGCTTGGAGTTGTGTCATTTTCCACCTCTGTGAGATCAAACTACAAAAACATGGTCACCTCCTTGAAAATGAGTGTTGTTAGCAACAAGCTGGCCAGCTAATGTTAGTGATATACGTGATAATTTTAACATATAGAATGTATTTACTTGTGTAACCAGTGATTTATAATCACTCATAGATGTACCACTGTGTCTGTATGTTGACTGATCTACAGCAAATCTTATTTAAAAGTGGGGAAGTGGTGCTTTATTACTGCTGACAATGTTAGCAGTCATGTTGTTATGACATCTTACGCTGAATTCAAAGTTGCAAACACCCTCCTGACATTCTGAGCAGGAATTCCCAAGTTGGCTTTTCCTATTTGGAAATTTCGAGCTTTAGTTGAATGCTGCATTATTCCCCACCAATTAGCCTGGCGCTAACTGCACATCTATATCACATACTTGCCTAAAACTGTCTGAAGCTCTTAAGTAATCTGTACTTGATTATGTGGTTTCTGACACTGTATGACTCACTGTTTTTGTGGCAAACCATGATTATTAGAGCTGGGCCTTTTGGCCATAAATGCCTAAATTCAGCTAAAAACGTGAAATATCACCTCTATGATGATGCTAATTTCTGCTAGCACCCCTGTAGGGTTCTAGTAGTATGTGACCACTAAGCTAATGGAGATTTACATGAACGTTTTATGGTCTTTCTAGATTGAACATGAACTTTTGAAGCTTTTTCCTGTTTGCTGTTTTCCGCTTCTAAAATATGACTGAAACCTGTTTAGACTAAGGCTCATATTCACGAGTCTCAACCTTCTCTCGAGCATCCAGAAGACCTAGACTGATGTTTTTTTCCTCACTAAATTGGTCCAATTGTAAGTCAAAACATGATTGGTTGAGTCCTTAGTCAGTTCCTAATTATGTATTAGTTTATCTAATACATAATCTAGTGCATATGTCTAATAAGGAAATATTTTCTATTTCACAGAAATCATTAGGCCTTCTTTAAAGGCATAGAAGGCTCTGAGAGGTCCCTTCTGATTAAATACAAACATGGACAAAAATGCTTTTACTTTTGATTAATTTTGCTTTTACTTTTGATTCATTTTGCTTAATTCAAGCATATTTTTAAGGAATAAAATTGTCTGCCAATATAGTGAGATGCTGTTACTTGATAAAAGTACTTAAAACAAGCAAAAATGTCTTGTAATAAGTTAAAAAAAAATCTTATAATAAGCTTATAACAATCTCAACATGAGAAATATTAGATATCTTGGCTAGATTTAAAATCCTTTCACTTGCCAAGATACCATTTTTACAGTATGTCACAAAGCTAAAAAAACAATAGCAGCCAGTAGAAGCCTAAATTTATGTGTACCTTTGCTCTAAACTGGTCTTAAATATGTAATCAGTGAGGGGGTTTTATTCTAAACACGTTTGTTTGGTACTTTTTGCAGGAAGCATATACAGAGCTGGAAAGTCTCTACCAACAAAGCTATCTGATACTGGTGCTGAGCTGACTTTAGACAATGAGCTTTGAGAAGATGTGTTACACAAGAGCAGGATCAGGTCACATCATATCAGCCGACCTAATGGGCTTCACGCTGAAGGCCTGAGGCCAATCACACGCGGCCTCCACGAGTCAGGAGGCCAAGGCAGGAAGAGCCTTCTCGTCGTTTGCAAGTGTCAGGTGACGAGGAAAGTTCCCTTACGCACTGACATCTATTCTGGTTTCAGTTTAAACAATAGAGGCTTGACGGTTGAGAGAAAACTCCTCCTTAAACAGAGCGTAATTTCCCCAGCACTTCAAAACACAAACAGACAGACTGTGATGTTTATCACCTCTTTCCTTTTTATCACTGAATTTGAATGGTAGCTGGGTTAGTGTAGAAAACAAAAGCTTTTAAATGGCTCAGAGACAGCAGGCAATTTGATTCAATTAAGTTTAGATAGTTTGGCAAAGTTGCCAAAGCATAATAAACTTTACTGATGCGTTTAAATCTATTGTTTTTATCATTTTAGTTTTGTAAGAGCACAGTAGGCGACACCCACACTCCAGTGTGTTTTCACTGAAATAATGACTCAAGTAGAAGTAAAAGTACCTTTTCCAAAAAACAACATGATTAAAAAAGTTTCAGGTCCAAAAACTCCTCCAGTACTGCGGAACTTCTTAGTACTTGTAGCGTCATAGAAAGTGAAGATTTTTGACTCTATTCTTCTATTTTTGGGTTGTTTTGGTCTAAAATCAAATGCTAAATCTCTAAGTGAGAGGAGTGGGTAAGAGTGAAGCAGAACAGTTGCTGAAGCAACACAACAGAACGAAACAAAAAAAAGGGGAACAAAACATTAATGACCAAAATAGAATTGAGGGAAAATGCATTACTCACTAATGTACTTAAGTTCACTGACTGTAAATACAAGCCGTAGTCTAAGCAGGTTTCGGTTAGTTGTTAGGAATGGAAAACAGTGGCGGCAGCTCTATGCTAGAACTCTTTACTCAAAGAGTCACTGTAAAACTAATACACAGCTGTTGAAACAAAACCTCATACCTCCAAAAAAGTAACTTTACAGGTCAAGAAAAAACGTACTCAACTCTTAATGGAAGTTAATGGAGAAATATTTTTTTCCAAGTAATTTTGGACCATTTCTGTTGGTCCATTCAGCATAAAATTTTGACACAGCATAAAGGGCAACTGCCTTTTTCAAACTATTTTAAAAAATGAAAAATGTAAAATGAAAAACAGCAATGATATGTTAATGCCTGTTACAAGCTTTAAACATCCGTGTTTAATCTAGAACAGCTAAAAAACGTTTAATCGCTGTTATCTTAGAGAAATTATAGAGAAATTATAGAGAAATTAGCATTATATTATATATAATATTATATATATATATATATATATTATATATATAATGCTAATTTCTCTATATTATATTATAGAGAAATTAGCATTACCATAAAGATGTTTTCCTCCTTTTTGACTGAGTTCTGATGTTTGTGGCCTAAACTGAAGGTCCAGTTCTAATAGTCTCTGAGGAGCAGCCATCTCGATGCCTGAATTTATCTGTACCTTTACTTTAAACTGATCTGAAACATGCAAAGACTAATTATTAGGCAAACCAGTGTTTTTAAGTCAATCTGAAATCAAAACAGACCTTTTTATCTTGTATGTTCATGTTCCTGGTCATATTCACCACAATTCACTAGATCACACCATTTAAAAGAAGGAGAAGGAGAAGGAAAAAGAATTCTGCTACACCGTTCTCATTAACTTTAACATACTGAACTATAAGTGGCTCAAAATATTATTTTTAATATTTTTAATAAGGTAATAGCAGTGTACAGAGTCTATACCAAAGCTCTGAACTCAGTAAACTGGTCTAATTCTCTTTCAGTAGACCTGAGCTTTCAGCGCCTTCAGCAGCTCCAGTGTCCTTTACTCAGATCACGTCACTGTGTGTGGGAGTGCCAAATGTCTGGAAGGCCTCAACTTATATTACACCTCTCTCTCTCTCTCTCTCTCTCTCTCTCTCTCTCTCTCTCTCGCTCTCTCTCTCTCTTTCTCTCCTCTCTCCTTTCTCTCTCTCTTTTCTCTCTCTCTCTCTCTCTCTCTCTTGGGCAGAAGTTCCTTTTCAGTCACAGAGCGAATCTGCCGTCACAGTCAGACTTCCGCTGTGCTCTCTCGCTGTTGCCATGGAGACGGCCATCTCCAGTGTATTTGCATAACGCAGTCAGTGTAGTGTGTCTGTGGGTCGGGTTCCCTTCTGCCGCACTGAGTCATACACACACTGCTGCCGCGGGGACGCTGGGGGGTTTAGGTTAGGGGTAGCAGGGGGATTTCAGCAGGACTTCCCTCAGCGATACACACCCTCAGGGGAGGGTCCCTAAAGCCCCAACCTTATGACTTACACTCATACCCAGCCACTTTCACAGCTACAGCTGCCCACATGCAGGGGCTTGAGGGTCTTTATGTCTTTGATTCTCTACCTCTTTCTCTCTCTTTCTCTTTCTCTTTCTGCCTGTCGAATAGATCTCCCAGAAACTAGAGCCTATTTTTCTTCATAAGACCTGCAAAACTGAAAGAACTTCTGCCCAAAGCTCTACTTTGGGAATAAAGCCAATGGCCACACATTGTATCCCCCTGTTGTGATGTCAGCACTAATCAGCACTTATGCCTTTCAGGTGTTTAAACTTTGTTTAGATCAAAAGCATTTCAAAATGTGCTTTTAACAACAGTTTGGAAAAGAAAATTCATTATTTAGACAAAACCTTCATACAGAGGAAGACACCTAATAAATATGTACAAATTAATATACACAGAGCATCAGCACAAAGCTGCTTTATGATAAACTAAACATCTACAGGGATTTTTCTGCCTTTATTATACTGTCACAGTGAACTGGAGCTCTGGAGTTCTGCCTGTCGAATAGATCTCCCAGAAACTAGAGCCTCCCAAAATTTGTTTTATGCCATGATCTGCATCTGGGGACAAAATGTTAAACCTTTGGTGCTGGACTGCAGCAAAATCTGCTGCCCCCCCTCTAAAACCCACCACCAACTTTCTCTAGTCTGTGCTCTTTAAATGTCCTAGTTAAAAGCTACTGTTAACTAACAGAACTGTTTTTCCTTCACAAGATGTAACGTATGTAGATCTACATGCTTAAATGGAGTTTTTTGGGGACATTTAGCCATGGTAACTTATGCTACATCCGTGGACTAATGACAGGCTTATTGTCCATTGGACGATGTTGAACATCGCCCCTTACTTCGTCACAAGCTGTTGGAGAGATTAAGAAATTGCGCACTCAGTTTGTTCTCACCTTGATGAGTTTACATTCTGACACCCATGTAGCCTAAAATTGTCCCCAGATGTTCTTGTTAAGAGATCACGTCATGTCTACTAGAGGTAGTGGTTGTCTCAAGACAACCACTTAAGTTCTTAAGTTCTCAGTTCACGTTTACTCAATATAATTTTCTTTCAATGGCAATGAATGGCGGAGTGGAATGAAACATGCATCAGCCTAGGCCAAGGGTTGCAACCCAAATGTTAAGAAGACCATTTTCACCTTTCAACAAAAATCAAACCAGCTTGTGAGCCACAAAATGTATGCCCATTTTACCATCTTGGCTGTAAATATGTCTCAGTATGTGCTGATGTGCTAGTATAGACTAAAAAATATTTTTACTTACTTTGCTCTGCTTTAAGCTTTAGCTCAGCTATAGCTGCTTTTCTCACATCTCTGGCAGGAGACTTTTCCTCAAAAGTAGAACAGTTTCTTATAAAATGTCTTGTACGCTTTTACGTGACTGAAGTCGCTTCTCATTCGCCAGCCTCTTGTTCAAATTCTGCCATTTCACCTTAAATGGTACCTAAGGCACCAGAATATAACTGCGGCACCATTTAAGGTGGACCGGGACAATTTGAATGAATAACTGACTTGAGCTTCACGACTTTTTAGTGTTTGTCAGTTTAAACGTATCAGGAAACCAGCTGGAGTGATTATAAACACAAATAAGTCCATTCGTCTCCAAATTTTCATTGTTTGTCTTAAATCTTTCTCTTTGCTGTTTCGTTAGCTACTAGCTAGGCGAGATTATTGTTATTGCTACGGTGATCAGCAGTCTGTGCACCAATCTTCAGGGTTAAAGGGTGAATTAGCAGTTCTACATGAACTCCAGCGTTTAAGACCATTAATTGTTAAACTGTGTTCAGCAGAGCTTTATTTTACTGTAAAGGACGATTATTTTATTTTTACCTAAACATCTAATTCTGCTGTGGAGCCTCAACAGGACAGTAAAAGAGCCACATGCGGCTCCGGAGCTGACCCCTAGCGTAGACTGTCACAGAAAGAATGAGACAATGAATAAAAAATCAATAAAATAATCATGGGAAATTTCCAACACTGCGATGCTTGGGTGGCTTACCAACGCAATAAATGATACCACCGCCAAAACCACAGTGTTAGGGTGGATTACTTTAAATACTTGTTAAATACTTCAACATTCAAAATGAACAGGCCTGTGTATTTGCATTAGGATTTGTTAATTTAACTGTGGTTTGCTTATTGTTAGCTTATAGCAAGTCATTCAACTTGAAATATCAACAGCACAGTAGGCCAGGAGAGGCCCAACCTTTTGTCTTGGGGGACCAAAGTGTAATGTTTGAGGTGGGCCGAGGGCTAAAAAGACAAAACGATATGCATAAAATGAAAGTAGGTTTCAAATTGAGTTTTAAAAGTGTACTTTATAACATTGCACTATATTTTTGTTAATAAAATATTTTAAAAACAATTTTAAAAATAAAATAAGAACTTAGAAGTTATATATAGTATAAAAATATACTCTATGACTGGGTGAGTGAGGGTCGGGGGGTTAGGGTAGCTTTCTGAAGGGCCAAATCAAACCAACTCTGGCTGCGGGTGTGAAGTGAATATTTTATTTTGCACTCCTAGTGGCATGTAAGTCACAACAAACAGCAGAAAAGTAGCCTTGAAGCATCATTGATGCCTCTATGCGTCCCTTCCACGGCCATTTGCACAACTCTCTATATATGCAGAATGCATAACTGCCCTTTGTGCACACAGGAGCGCTACTGCAAGTGGCAGCAGGGCAATACAGAACCTGCATGGTTCCCTCTTCTGATCTAAAATGACCTTATGGCTATTATGGACCTTATGGTTTAAATATCCTTATAGTTCCACGCAAATTGTTCATCCGTACACTGCAGCCCACCATTGGGTTGTGCCCCACAACTTGATCACCGCTGACCAAGCTGTTCAAAATGTTTTTTTTATTACAAATGACCAGGTTTATTTTTCAAAATAAATTAATTTGGTCATTTTTCTTCATAAGACCTGCAAAACTGAAAGAACTTCTGCCCAAAGCTCTACTTTGGGAATAAAGCCAATGGCCACACATTGTATCCCCCTGTTGTGATGTCAGCACTAATCAGCACTTATGCCTTTCAGGTGTTTAAACCTTGTTTAGATCAAAAGTATTTCAAAATGTGCTTTTAACAACAGTTTGGAAAAGAAAATTCATTATTTAGACAAAACCTTCATACAGAGGAAGACACCTAATAAATATGTACAAATTAATATACACAGAGCATCAGCACAAAGCTGCTTTATGATAAACTAAACATCTACAGGGATTTTTCTGCCTTTATTATACTGTCACAGTGAACTGGAGCTCTGGAATACATATCTGTGCTTGTGTTTTCTGTCTTAATGTCAATCTGAGCCGAGCTGTGGATGTGTAATATCTGCTGAAGCTGGACGTGTGAGTCTGTGGGAGTTTAGTGGACACTCATCTCCATCTCCTCCTCCTCCTCCTACGTCCCACTCGCTCCTTCCAGCACATTTGTCCACACCTCCACAAAAAATGGTCTTTCAGATGAACGTGATTCACTCACGGACTATGACTCCATCGCGTGTCGTTTCAAATACATAAATTATCCATCAGAATTTACATATCAGAATTTACATATTACTTAGGCAAATGTGAACAAATTTCATTTCCAGTTTAATTCTTTGTGATGTGAGTAAATTGAGCTCTTTTGTGTTTATTTAGAATCCTAGTTTGTCTGTTTTGTTATTTTGATTCTCATTTTTATTCCATTTCCTGTCTATTTTAATGCTTTTTCCTTCACCTTCACTAAACTCATGTGTTCTTTCAATTCTGTGCTATTGTTTTCTGTTCATTGTTTTATTTACACTGTGAAGCACTTTGAGCTGCATCTTTATGTATGAAATGTGCCATAAAATTATTATTCACTGAAGCTACACACTTATAATGATGGTTCTTCGAGGGTTCTTTAGTATAGAAACTGGTTCTGTATAGGACCGTGAACACTCAAAAAACTCTGCATGATTAAAGGGTTCTCTGTGTCTTGAAAGGGTTCTTCAGATTGATGGAGAATGTGTTGAATATGGTTCTATATAGAACCCTTTTCTAAAAGGTTCTATATAGAACCATTTTCATTACTAAAGGCCCTTTGAAGAACCATCATCAGGTGTGTACTTTATTATTATTATCAATGAATTATTATTTGAGTTGTTGGATACACATTTAGATTTTTTATGAATCCATTCAACATAAAAATATATTATAATAAACCCTTCATAAACCCTTAATAAACATATCAGCCAAGGAAAATACACCCTCAGAAATAAAGGTAGTGAACTGCCACTGGGGCAGTGCCCCACTCATCACTGGGGTGGTTCCCTCAAGGGTACATCTCAGTACCTTTAGTCAGGGAACATAACTGTACCATAATCCACTGAAATGATATGTTCTAAGCTGTACTGACTCCACACACCCCGTCTCGTCTCCAGGCTTTTATTTTATTGATCTGTTCAGTTCAGTTATTCAGTTATGAAAAGGTACAAATACGAACTTTTCACCTGGAAAAACTTATTTAAGGCTCACAATTGGACCTTAAAACCACTGTTGTACATTTGAGAGAACATTTACATTGCTGGTAGCTTGAGGAATGAAAAACGTACCTGCACAGAACCTTTATTTCTAACAATGTAGTAACGGTACCAACATTAAAAATAAGTTTGGAGAAAATGCTGTTATTCATACCTGATCTAATGGCCTGACTGGACTATACCAGCTTTTGTGTCTGAGGTAAGATTACACTGTTAAATCCCTGATATTGCGCTGCTAACAGTCCCAACTGTTCAGACTGGCTGACCTGCTTTAAAGCAGACTCAGCGTAAACAGGGAGTTTAGCTTTTCCAGCTCCACAAACCTGAAACCACTGTGATTTTCTCCCACAGGCAGGAACTGATGCTGTACATGAAAAATGGGCCCTGATATTTTGTTGTTCTCCATCAGCCTCGGGTCGGGAAGCAGACCTCTCGCTGACCCCATCGGCTTCCTCATTCAATACTGACCAGAGGTCAATAATTGCTCAATTGACCTGTCCATGCTTTGTGTGATCATAGCAACGGTTGCTAGGTTGGACAAGCTTCACTGAATATTGACAAACACCATTCAACCTAATGAGAGATTGTAGTAGGGGAGTGCAGGGAGCAATGAACACAGACTTTTTACATTGCTATAGAAAGTCAAACAGCGTGAGCTTCTGGCCACATCACCGCATATCCTAGCCACAGTCTGGCACCAAAATTCAGAGTGATTTATCCATGTTTTAAAGAGATGTTTGCCAAAGAGTGTTTTCAGGGCATGTTAGTAATTTTTTTGGCCCCACTTTATATTAAGTGTCTCTAATAACTGTGTAGTTACACATGAATAACATATCGCTGCTGTCAGAAGAAAACCTCATATCTCCATTTTTGGTGTTTCTCAGTTTTTGACATAATTGTAAAAAGCCTCTTGTCCTTTACATTGTATGTAAATTTAATGAAGAATTGACCAATAGAAACGGCTCAAAATGGCTTGGAAAAAAAGTCTGGTTCCATTGACTCACATTAAAAGTAAAGTAGGTTTTTTCCTTCTCCTGTAAAGTTACCATTTTGGAGATATGTGGTTTTCTTCTTGACAACAGCGATATGCAACAACACTGTAACTACTGATGATTTAGCCAATGTTATGGATGGATTACAGAAGTACAGCCTAGGTAATTGCACATGTAAATCAACTTCAGTTTTGCCTCATGTAATTACACAAGTATATCTTTTTGATACACTACAGTTCAGAAGTCTTTTCCAGCAGTTAAAGGAAGTGTGTTTTACATAACATTACATTTATGTTTTCCATAATTACTGTGGAGTAACTGTAGCTGTAGCTGTAACAAGGTAACCTAATCACTATACCCTTCTGTAATTACACTGTAGCTACAAAGCAACTACACAGGAACGTTCCTGTAGTGTTAGTGTTAGTTACACTTTAAAATAAGTGGAGAGTTCCTGTGTAGTTGGTATACAGGTATTGTGTAATAATGCAGTGGTAGCATAGATGCTGCTGTTCCAGTCTGATTACAACTGTAATTACATTTATGTTATTACCCTTGTGTAATTACATGAGAGAGAATAAGCTGTTACAACTATTAAGAGACACTTGTGTAATTACATGAGGCAAAACTGAAGTTGATACACCTGTGTAATTACATAGGCTGTACTTCTGTATTCCATCTGTAACAGTGACTAAATCATTAGTAGTTACACTGTTGTTGCATATGTTGTTCACATGTAACTACACAGTTCTTAGAGACACTTAATGAAAAGTGGGACCATTTTTTTCAACACTAGTACTTTTTGGTCACTGAGCTGTTTGTGTTATTACTTTAATCACCATCTTGTTGCTACAACGTGGCCCCGTTTTGAAGCAGCTGAGCTAGGCTTTAGTACAGCCTCAGTACTGCAGGGTTAGTTTTACACTGTGTTACAGCGCAGACGCCTTTAGTAAACAAAGACTAATAAAGTAAATGTTGTCTTTTTGTTCCACATGTTTACACAAAAGAGAAAACATCTGAAAACAGGGGTTTTCTTTTACTTTATTAGTATCTTTCAGAAGTTAGTATATTAATGGAATTGACATTATCAGCTGGGAAAGCTTTAGTTATTCAGAAACAATGTTCCACATTTTATTTGCTGTCCTTCACTGGACAAAACAATAATTTGTCATTATTTGACACACAGTCTCCTGTCAGTTTTCACATATAATTGTTGTGTTTGTGTCTCTCAGTTGAGCTGTCTGTCTGTCTGTCTGTCTGTCCCATATATATATTGCTGCTGTCGGAACAAAAACTCCAAAATGGTAACTTTACAGGAGAAGGAAAAAACATACTTTACTTTTAATGTAAGTCAATGGAACCAGACTGGAATTTTCAGGTCATGTTGGGCTGTTTCTTTTGGTCTGTTCATTATGAAATTTACACACAGTGTAAAGGACAACAAGCATTTTCAAACTGCCAAAAACTGAAAATGACAAAAATCGAAATACAAGGTTTTGTTCTGAAAGCAGTGAAATGATATATAATGCAGTTTGGTTAGAAAATATATTTGTTCGTTACACCATAGAAATATACTGAATTAACTGTGTTTGCACTGACTCATCAGACTTTTCTAGCAGGTGCTAAACTGACCCTCTGTCTGTTACAGTGAACCCACCCATGGGCTAAACTGTAACACTGCACTTCCCGTCGTTTTTGCTGGAATTGTACATGAACAGTAGGTGCTAGAAACAAAATTCAAGTGTTCATTTGTAGCAGAGATGTATATGATGTTTGTATAAAAAGATAATTATTCCAATTTAAATATTTTTGAAGTTATTCCACAAAAAACAAAACATGTTAGGGTTGTGTCTTGCTTATTTGCAGCCTGTTTTAGGAGATGATGTGTTATTAATTTCTAATGTGATGTATGTTAAAGTTCACACTGTTAGGATACACACAATGTAGTTTTTAATTAATTGAGCTAATGTTAGTGTGGTAGCAAAATTCCTTTGTTATCCCTTTCAACCTGCATAGTTTTGACTTAATGCAGCACATTAAAGTGGAAACTCAATGCCAGTGACACTAAACAACGATCTCATTAGAATGAGTGAGGGTTTAGAGACCTCTGTAAAGCTTGTCCAGCCTAGTAACAGTAGCTAAGAAAGTGTAGTTTAGATAGGTCAACTGTGCATTTATTGAGCATTTACTGATCAGTTTTACAGTTTCTCTCAGTTGCTCAACCCCTGTGTGGTGTTGGTGTCTATGGGACCCATTTTCAATGTTTACCAAAAGAAAAAATGATGCGATTTATTATTATTTCAATCAGATTTCTTGGCCTATGCAATTTTCTGTGAAGAACATATAAAGTAACCCCTTTTTCAGACTTCACACTGTTCACCCCCCACACATTTATGTTACACATGAGGTGTTGGGGTGAAAATAGTAAAGGTACCAAAATTAATAATACATTATTGACTGTGTTTCCTCTCAAAACCACATCTCAACTGAGATCAATGTGGAAGTTTGGAGGTTGCAGCAGTTTAAAGAAGAGAGAGCCAAAAGGTAGAGAGAGAGAGAGAGAGAGAGAGAGAGAGAGAGAGAGAGAGAGAGAGAGAGAGAGAGAGAGAGAGTATCAGATCAGACTAAACTGGATTATGTCTGAGGTTATGAATGAGCGGATGGATAGATGAATGGGCGGGTGGATAAAGGGATTGTCATGAGGAACAACAGGCTAATATGTAGTTTCAAATTACAATTTACATTTCGAAACACTGCAGTGTCTTCAGAGCTTGTTTGATTACCCCAGCAGTAATTTCAATACATTTTTGTACTTAGAAAACCTGCTGACTCAAAACACAAGACAATATAATATCATAATACAACGTAATACAATAACACTAGCCATTCTCTTCTATTATAAGTGGGTCATTCTGCCACTGTGTTGGCTGTCTGGATAAGGATGTTGATATGCTGTCATAATGAAGGTCAGTAAAGTAAAAACACTGAATGCAGCATCATGTTTTGTTAGATTTAATCCTTGTCTGGTGTTGGTGTGTTTGTTACTCAGTGGTCTGGTGGACCCACCACAATATTGTTTTTTATAAATCAATACAGCCATAACAGTTTATGTAAAAATACCAGATGTTTAGATGTTTTGAGCATCCAGTATAGGGTTCTCCTTTAGCAGCTGTAGCCAGTCAGCAGCCCAGCGGAGAACAGAGTGAAGGACACAGCACCTCCACACTTTTACTCCCCGCGGGTTCACCCAACACCACATGTGTAGTATAAATGTGTGGGGGGTGAACAGAGTGAAGACACTGAAAATGGGTTATTTTATATGTTCTTCACAGAAAATGAGCGAAGGACAAGAATCTGAGGATGAAATATTAATAAATTGCATTATTTTTTCTTTTGGTAAACACTGAAAATGGGTCCCACAGATCTGAATACCACACAAGGGTTAAAGTAAATGAATATAGGACACATTCATTTTAATCCATTTTTACAAAGAGCATCAAAATAATTAATTCGCTGATGGGCAGCTGTGTCTATTATAAGCAACCTTCTATAATTTTATATTCTTATATTCTATATTTCTATAGCATTCTTAGAAAAGTATACAAAAAAGTGCCATCCAAAAGCCAGCGACTGCCAACTGAATCTTACTAGAAGTGGATTTGAATCAGTGGATTTTCTGTATTTTTTACTGTATACAGCAAATTAGTGTCCCTGCTGTTCTACAAATGCTACAGATATGACAGATAGAGATTATTAAAAAATAGTATTCCTGTTCTTGTTCCTCTAACGGCCTTCATATTTAAACACAGTGTTGGCTGAATGTTCCTACCTATGAAGGACTTCTTGCTGTTCTTCATGTCCGCGGGTGGCTGCAGAGCTTCTTCTAGTGTTGGGGATGGAGATCAGAAGCAGGTTTTCTTCTTACATACGAGTCCTTATGAGTGCATCGCTCCACATCTGTGGTCCAGTTCAGAGCACCGGCGAGTCGTTTCCTTCACTACACTTCACTATACCTTCTCTTCTCTCCCTCTCTCTTTCTCTCTCTCCCTCTCTCTCTGTGTCTCTCATCCCTGTGGCTCTGTGACGCACCTGTCCTCACCTGTTCCTCCGTCGACGCACTAACAAAGCAATTCTCCAGGTGTCAGGTAACAGGGCGTCTTACCAGCATCTCACACCCCCCCAGGGGAGACGTCTCCAGGTTACACGCACAAACAGAGTTATAAAAATCTCTCCCTCGTCTACAGACAGTACAGAATGTTTATATACTTAGACTTAAAACACTTTATTGTCCATTTTATTTACATAAAATAGATTTTTCTTCTTGTAGAAACACTAAATTATACATATAAAACACAATAGAGCTATAAATGAAATATACTTTACATCCTGATTAACTTTTCAGCACATCAGCAGACCCTTCAATTTGCTGCTACTGCTACTGCAGGGGAATTCCACCAATATTTTGAAATTTCTGCATTATTCAGTCATGTAGATGTATTTAGAATGGTTTAATGTGAAATGGTTCATTGTAGAAAAGCTTACCACACTGCAAAAAGTGGTATTGTGTCAAATGTAATTATCTTAAATCTAGTTAATATATCTGTTTCTCATTTTGAGACTGTTGTAAGCTTATAGTATGATTATTTAACTTTAATTAGACCCTTTTTACTTGTTTCAAGAGATTTCAGTGAGCCAAATTGTCTCAGTATAGACTATTGGCAAATAACTTGAAATAACTACAAATAACTAGAAATGTGCTTGAAACAAGCTAAATTATCTGCCAATATAGTGAGACAGTTTGACTTACTAAACTTGAAACAAGCAAAACAGTCTAAAAATAATCATATAAAAGCATACATCTCAAAATGAGAAACGTTAGATATATCGACTAGATTTAAAGATAATTACACTTGACAAGATACTATGTTTTTGCAGTGCAACTCAGATGTCTTCACAGTGGTGGTGATAGGAACCAAGGGTCACCATGGCTCCAACACAAATACAGACATTTTTATTTACTATCCAAAACCACCAGTGAACCTACATGTGTCTTCTGAGTTTTATATGGAATGATGATGATGGTAAAATAGTGGTAAAGTTTTCTTTGGGGACTATTTTGCTTCACAATGCCCTGCACAATCCTCTCCACCATGAATGGATTTAAAAAAAACTATGTTTTGAGACAAAATCTTCTCAAAACTATACTAAAACAGTCTCTCAGACATCAGGCAGCGTATCATAACCATTTAATTCAATAACTTTCTGTGAGGGAGCTTTTAGAGGTGGGCGTCTGGTTCCTATCACCACCACTGTGAACAATTCTGACTCAGTAAGTTTCTCTAGAACAGAAATGTTGAGAAATCAGTTGAACATCACAGACAGAAAATGCTCTGCTAGCTCAGATGCCCTCCCTGCTACTGTTTTTCATTTTATTGTGACAAAAGGGTGTTAAATATTGTGAAATCCTTGCAATAATTAACAGTGTATGTCAATGTGTTTGCTTAACTATTAGCACACCTCCCCTCATGGCATCCCAGTATTGTTTGTAGGTATCATCCAATACCTGATTCACCTAATCAATACTTCATTCAACTTCACTGATAAAATTTAACAAATCCGCATGATGGCTGGGAGTGTCAAGGAGAATCTGGAATCAAACTTCTTTTTTTTAAAAATGAAAGAAGTTCTTGTTACTTTTTTCTATTATATTTACGCTTATTTGCACTTATTTTAAAGATATATGGTGATTTCACCAGCAACAAAAACACACTCACTGCCAAGATAAATGCTTTTAAATAACACGCTCTAAGACTTCTGAACAGGCCTGCAGTTAAATCAGCTGTTAAACTTTCTCTTACTCTCTAATAAACACATTTTCTGTTCCTGTTTCCTTCTTTCGTTCTTCCGTCGGATGCTGTGAACCGGTAAAATAAAACAATGAGTCAACACCTCTCTCTCTCTCTCTCTCTCTCTCTGGCTCCCTCGCTCCCTCGGTGTTTTAAGGCTCAGCATTTCCACAGCAGGTGAAAATGTGAGCACACCTGCAGTCCAGAGGCAAAAACAGACCACCGATGAGCTGAGGAAGGAAGAGCACAGACGATGAGGAAGATATAGATCTCAAATATATGACATATATTAGCATATATGAATTTATATTTGTCACATATGGATAGATATATACATAGCAGCATCAGCATAGAACCCATGTGTCAAACACAAGGCCCGTGGGCCAGAACAGGCCCACAACACGATCCCATCCCGCAAAAGTATTTCAGTTTTCTATTAATATTATCCAGTGTCACAATGCGCTGCACTACAGTCCCCAGCATGCACTGCAACATAATATACGCTCTGACTTTCCTACCAAAACAACAATCTATGGAACAGTGGTTACACCACAGTTCTACACAATTCTACACAAATCCACACCAGTCATATCACCAAACACACTAACTGCATTTCAGCTGCAGTTTAACCAACATAAACGCCTAAAGCCAGCTCAGCATCGCAGAAATTGAGCCCAAGCTTTAATGAGCTCACAGCAAAGAAAGGATACCAAGTGTCTAGTTCAAACAAATAGGTATGTTTAAAAGGCCTAGACCCTGGGGACATTTAAATTAAGAATATTTTAATTTTCCTGTAATATTTCAAGGTCTTCTATTATTTTACTGCTGTAGTTTTTGTTTATTTTGAATAAACAAGGGCCAGTTTGGGTTACAGCGCAATATTTCTTAAAAGTAAAATAAAAACATTTTTTCTCTGGCTCAGTTTTTTAAAACGGCCCCTTTAGTGGTTGAGGCTGACACCCCTGGCATAGAAGAAGATGCGGAAAACATTGTGCATACGGGAAAGCGCTCTTTTGTTTCGATTATGGACTTCAAAAGGCAGTGAGAAATGCCCAGCCTAACACAAACCCCAACACGAAACACGAGAGAGGGGTAACGCGGAAGACCACAACATTCAAGAAGGGTAGACACTTCTTTTCAGACACTATTCACACCAAGCAACACAACTACACTGATAACAACATCAATATCAGCAATAACAACCACATTAACAGCCCCTTTCTGAAACAGGAATGTGGCACCTCCTGGGAACCACTTTGCATGGCCTCACCTCCTTAGCTCCCCACGGCAGCGCGGCCCATACCGGGCAGCACAATATCATCACTGTCCAAAGAAACAGTACAGTACAGTTATAGTACTACTCTTGTTTCACTGTGAAGTTTTGGATGGAAAGTGTTAAATTCTTGGAATATCCATCAATAAATTGGCCCATCAAGAATGTTTTTTCTCTGTGGTATCTAGGTAGATATGGCTCAGCCAGTCATTGCTTAAGACTTCAGGAGCTGAAGAGAAGTCCTAACACCTTTGATTAACTACCAGCATAATTACAAAGTGACAGAGGAATCAATCCAACCAATCATGCTTTGGTATCCAATAGACAGGACCAATTTTGTGAGAAATAACCCAACTCTAGGCCTTCTGGAAGTTCTAGATACATCAGCAGCATAAACAATGGACTGCAAAGAATAGAAAACAGCAGCAGCAGCTCTATATCAGCCCTCTCTACTCAAAGAGTCACTGTGAAACTGCTACAAGGTAAAGTACATGCTAATATGTCTGTTGCAAGGTCCAAGTAAAACATGCAGTGTCCTTTTGAAGCTTCAAATGTCTGTGTGTAATCTACAACGGCCAAAAACGTTCATGCAAATCACTGTTAGCTTAGCGCTAACAAGCTACTAGAATCTTACATGAATGCTAGCAGCATTGTAGAGGTGGGTTTTTCCCATGTTTTGACTTTGAGTTTTGACACTGACATAAATTGAAGGCCTAGATTTCATAGTTTATTTAACACACTTTATAAATAGTTTATTTAACACACTTTATAAATAGTTTATTTAACACACTTTATAAATAGTTTATTTAACACACTGGGGGGGGGGTTGATATTTTTGTGAACTGTCTCTTTAAAGTCATGAATTTAAATGAATTTCCTAACAGGAAATCAAATCTCCTCCTCATTAAAATGATAAAGTCATCCACCGACCACGGCTGTATAGATTCCTCACTCTTTTCATGAGAGACAATCAAAATCCTGATTACTTTGCCTCTATGCGGCCTATTCATATCTGTGGGATAGTTGGATTTTAATGGCCTGTGGGTAATGGAGAGTGTCCGGCCTTACTGGGTGAAAATAGCTTCCGCCGGGCCGCGGCAGGCTGTGATATAAAGCAGCGGGGGGTTAATGACTCACAGGAGCTTTAATGAACCGTCGGCTCTATTAAATCCATATCATCACCCACCTCCGTCCAAGGCTGCCTCAGTATTTATAACCTCGCTTTGCTCTGCTCAGCCGTTCAGTGGAACTCAGTGTGACGAGGCTGCATAAAAACAACTGCAGCAATAGTTTCTTTATTGATTCTGTCTTACATCTGTGTGTTCGGGTCTAAATCATATTTTAGCTTACTGTACACTCCACCAGAGCTGCATAGAAACTGCTACAATGGGTGGTCCATGCTGCTGAGCAGACAAACGCTTATCTGTGAACTCTTCACCTCTCAGGCTCTGAGGCTGGGTTCACAAGTTTGTTTGATGAAGTTCGGGCTTTTGTTTCCATCTGAAGGATTTCTTGCGAGAAATGTTTTAATGCTTCAGAAAGTCAATGTAGGAAAATGGAAATTGTTGGTAATATTTTATAAATGTTGACAAAACTTTTTTCTCTTCAACTTAAGCTGAAAGTATTTTATTTTTTTTTTTTGGTACTGAAAATATTGTGAAAACCTAAATTGCAAGTTTTTTTTCTCACTCATAAATTTATCATGTGACAGATTTCACTCACATGCATTTTGTTAATCAATATATCAAGTATTACGCAACATATCTGTAACCAGTTTGTCCAATAACTCTCTGTGAGGGAGCTTTTAGAGGCATTAAACTCTTCAGATATCT
The DNA here is from genome assembly GCF_904425465.1 of Colossoma macropomum. Classification (NCBI taxonomy): domain Eukaryota; kingdom Metazoa; phylum Chordata; class Actinopteri; order Characiformes; family Serrasalmidae; genus Colossoma; species Colossoma macropomum. The sequence continues at coordinate 6,188,938 of NW_023494787.1, read as the reverse complement.
GGTTCTTATCACCACCACTGTGAAAAATTCTCACTCTGCAAGTTTTTTTTAGACTGGAGCATTTCACACCAAACCATTCTGAACGACATCTTAATGATTGAACGATGCAAAACTGTAGAAAAATTTGTGAAATTACACTTTAGGAAAGGCTGGTTATGCGAACAGTTCACTGCTGATGTGCTGCTAGGAGAAGAGAAAAACACAATCTGATTGTGAATACTCAGTTAGTAAGAACCATCATAGAAATGTATCCCGCCGGCAGAGAACTAACCAGGGTTCATTTGGAGGCAAAAGAAATCTGCGTTTTTTGGTGGACTAAAAAAGTTCAGTTGTTCAGATGTGGGCCTCAGTACAGGTGGAGTGTTCACATCTGCCAAAACACCCAAAGCAAGTATGAAAGCACTTTTTGCTAATGATAGAATGATGCACTAAACGATGCGCACTATGGGCATGTTCACATTTGCTAGGTTAAGTTAGATTAAAATTAAACCAGGTGACTAATCAGGCCTTAATCCACGTCAGGTGTTGGCAGTTGCAGAGCATAATAAATTCTGTGATCCTTTAAAACAGCCTCAGCTCATCTAAGTGTCTAACTGGGGATCTGAAACTTAGAAAGCAGACTATAAAAGATGTCTAGACACTTTCTGCTTATAGTTTTCTCTGCATGAAATGCCATTAAGGAGGTTATGGATGTTAAGGAGAAATGAAGTAAAGACAGGATGGGCTAGGAAGGCAAAGCAAAACCCCCACATCGCTGCCACTGCAGGATGCTTTGGCTGGCACTGGAATAGTGATGTACAGGTCCACGGTGCAGCGATTGTGCAGTGGCATATTAAATGTTGTGTGTATAAAGGAGAGTAAGTAGTCTATTAAATATCAACAAATCTTGGAAGCTAATGTCCCATAGTCAGTGCAGAAATAAGGTTGGATTAAATAAGGTTGGATATTACAACAAGACAATGATCCAAAACATAAATCAACCTTTAAGTGGCTCAAAAAACAAATTATTACAGTTTTAGAATATAAGACATAAATAGGAAATCAGTGGTTAGATCTCAGACATGCTGTAGAGACAAAAGTACATGTGAATATATTTGAACTAGACGTGTTCTCTGAGGAAAGGTGGGAAAAATTGAATTGAGAAATCAAAGACTGTTAGCTGGCCACAAGAAACATTTGGTTGCAGTGATTTCAGCCAAAGTACTCTTAAGTACTGATAGAAAGAGTGTCCTAAACTGTGCACATGCCACATCTCTTGTTTTATTTTTTCCAATACATTAAACTCACCAAATGAATAATAATCGTGCTTTAAAGTTTGCATATTTAAGTTTGTTCCATGCAAAAGTGGTTTTAACTTCCTTTTCCTCAGAAAATTAGCAGAATGTGTTATTTTACCAGGGGTGCCCAAACTTTCACACACGTGTATTTTTGGTTGTTGTTCAAAATAACCACATCATGCAATGTTATTCTTGTTTGTAAGTGACTATCAGTGCTGTACTGCTCATAGTCTGCAAGAAGAGTGAACGTTTTTTGGTTTTAAATTAAGAAGCCACCAAAAAACCACAAATTAGACTTTCAAAAACGATAAAAGAACAACAGCAGAAACAGGACAGACAGAAGGCTATTTTAGTGATTTATGAGGACACATTTAATGTGTTAATAAAATGGAAGCTTGTGCTATTATATCAGCCCTGGTCAGATGGAAACAATGTGATGGAACTAAACAGTCGACTTTCCTCCCTCATCAATCAATAGTGCAACATGCGCTCTGTTTGTCTTAAAATGTCATGTTCTCTCGACCCCTGAAATGTTTACCTTGGAAGTGAAGGCAGTAGTAGAAAGTCATTCCATGGCTGTTTGTTTTGAATAATGCATCTGTCTTATTCCAGTCAAACACACTTCATTATAGGGTTTGGCTTTGAAAGCCAAGATACAGCACTTATAAGAAGAAATACAGTTTGGCCAGTTACATACAGTCTAATGTGTCATCTTGCTTTTGTCCAGATTCAGACCTGCTGCATGCTAAGTAATAGCTAGAATTATAGAGCTATTATTAAAAGGGTTGTGAACAGGTGGATTTCTGACAGTGTTTTCGCACGTGTATGAGCTCTGAATGGATAATTACAGAATGGATACTTTCAGTTTTAAAACAAGACTGGGGCACATTCCGAGCCATCCTCAAATACTCGGAAAACCACGGCCTCTTGTGACTATTTGCTTTAGAATATCACGAGACATGCATAAAACAAGACTGTAATAAAGCCTCCAAGCTCTGTTCAGCCAGATTACAGGACAGTAAATGAGGTTTGGTTAATATTATCCCAATTCTGCTCACCAAATGCACAGTCCCATGCAAAAACATGGGCCAAGCCTAAAACAAAACGTAAAGCTTTTTATATGGTCTTAACAAGAAATCACTAAACAAATAGATGCAGTAAGTTAGTGTGGGGGAGTTTTTAGGTAAACATACAGCCTTTTACAGAAGAGTCAATACTGTTCCACTCTGCATTGGTGGCTTCAAACAGCTGAAAAACATTACTGAGCTTGTTTGTGTTTAATGTGAGACCAAATATTCTCTGTAGGGTTTAAATCTGGACTCTGACCAGCCCAACACCATCAATAAAAGGCTTCAATATTCTGGGCTTGGCTCATTTTTTTTGCACTGGAGTGTATGTGATCAAATCTGCCCAAACAGATGTGACTTTTTCATCCATATGACTTTAGTTTACATATTTTGCTTTGGTGTCAAATGTAACCAGTGTAAACTCTAAGTGAACCAGAACCAAAATGTGTCATTGTATCATTTTCTGCTTTGGTCCAGACCAAGGGAACCAAACTAGAGAAGTAAATGCACCCTAAGATAACCAACGACTAGTTAGTCAACTAGATAGCAATTATAAAATAAAGGACTGGATGTATGTTTTTGTTTCTTATATGTTATTTATTGTTTGCTCCTACACTGAGAAAAATTGTAATACATGTCTAGGCATCTCAACCTGTGGAACTCTAGGCTTGTTATTACGTTTTTTTATAAAGGTGAAGAAATAACTGAAGTTTGGGTGGTGGACTATGCCTCAAGCTCCTCCTCTTTCCAGTCTGATCCTACAGATTTACATTTCTGCCTTCTATTTCCTGTGAAAGTATCCTCAGCCCTCTCTCCATTGTATCCGTTCATCCAAAGGGACTCTGGGGGTTCTGGCCTTCTAGCTCAAGCAGAAATGGTCCAGAGCTCCAGGCCAAGTCCTTAGAATTCTCTTCCCCCCTACAGTAATATAGTTGGGTCTGCTATGCAGTTGGATACGATTGAAGGCATGGTTCAAATTAGCAAACTAATATTATGACAAACTTTGAAAAGCATTTTACTTTAACTAATGTGTTGAAAATCTCAGAAGTCCACTGTTTTGTGTGGACCCACATGTGGAGACTGTTGAAGCTGCATTAGGAGGTCCAATAATGTCACTTGTAAGGGTTTTGACTGGCTGGTTCACACAGGGTAAAGTATCTATGTTATTTCTCTAAATTTCCTCAGATAGCTCTTATTGAAACATTGATTGAAGCCTGGATGTTCATGCCAGCGTTAAAGCTGCACTACGTAAGATTTTTTGTTAAAAAAAGTAAAAAGAAGTATCATTACTAAGTGAGTATAATAAAAACAGGCTAAAATATGGAGAGCGTGCATAGCGGCAAGTCACCCTGTAAAACCTGAAATAATCATTTAGCAGTCAGAGGCGTCGAGTTGGGAGTTTTTCACACCACTTTGTGCATCTTTACGTATTACCGTCACATGTACTGGCTCATAAAGAAGGTACAGCTCGATGTTTAGGTCTCAAATGCTGCAATGTCAACATTAGGCTGATGAAGATATGATGACAATAGTGGATAATTCACTCACATCCTCAGAAGATGCATCCTTTACCAAGACTGAGTACTCTTTGAATTCTCTTTCAATCATAAGATTCATCCGCTTGGGGTAGGGGGCCGAAGCACAACCCACGTAACAAAACCCCAAAATGCATGTAATTACACATTTCCACCAGAGGGGTCTCCAAATCCTTAAAACCTACATAGTGCAGCTTTAAGAATAAAATGAAATGGTTTGAAACAAACAAACAACAAAAACTCCCAGTTAATTACAGATAGAGTAGCATTAGGCTAAGAACATGGACTCATTCAACTAAATAAATGCCGCCCAACAAGACAAGGCTCTGCCCTGTGAGAGATAGTTTCAAGATGTTTCACTGTCATTGTCTAATCAGGCCATCAGCAAAAACATAGATTACTGTAGTACTGATTTGAGCTGCTTAGCCTTCCCCAAGAAAAAAAACAGTGCCATTGTCTGTTACTGGGTTTTGTTATTACATTACAGTGAGGCTGATAAAACAGCACTAGTATTACTGAGTTAGCTCCAGATAGAGTGAATTAACAGGAACTTGATAGGTATGCTGGGTATTTCTTGGCTTCCTCATTATAAGCACCGCCATTTCAGAAAAAGGGCATGTAAAGGGCAGGGAGTGAGTCTGAAATGTTTGTGAGGTGTTTCCTCCAACTATATTGACAGTTCAACACTATTAAAATGCCTGACAGTCTACACACCACACGTGTCGCGGCCCTTTGGACTCTCCGAGCATGTGAACTGAAGCTGGTGGAAAGTTTTGATGCCTCTGCTTTAGTGAACTTCCCTGTTTTTTTAGGATGACTCGGAGTTTTTGTGTCAGAAATATTTCCCCACACATGACTGACCCTCCAATTTATTTTTGGTATTTACACAAAAAGCAGAAGAAAAACCTACTTAATTTTATCACTGAACTGTAGCATACAGTATCAAGGGTGAAGCCCTATGAGGAACTGATACTTTTATAAATGCTTTATACTTTTACAAATGCTTTAAGGTATTAGCGTTAGATTTAGGACACGTTGCTTGCATAAGGAAGTACATCAAAGGAAAAGAAGTCAAAAAAAGGAGTTTTCAAATCTAAAAATTCCAGTGTGCCTCCTAACAACCACCTGGAAGACCTGGTGGACACCAAAACTGCCCCCATCAGATAAACAGCACTTAAAGCTTTCATCTTTGAGAGAGAGGAGAAAATCAAGCTGCTTCAGATCTGATGCATCAAACAAAGAAGCTGAACGATGGACTGACCACCCCAGAGTCCAGACCTCAACATCACTGAATGTGTTTGATTACTTCAGAAAATGATCAACCAACTTCTAAGACTGAACTTTGGAGGTGTGTCTGCAGATTCTTTGAGGAACTGAAAGTGAGTATCTTGAAGAGAATGGAAGTTGTAATAAAGGTAAAGAGTGGACACAATAAATACTGAAATAACTGATATGATATTTAGTTTTTAGTGTTTGGCTTTTTTCCCAACACTGAAAAATGCATAACTTGTACTTCGTGGCTGTTTTGACTGGAAATTAAACAATGAAGGCTGGTCTCTGACTTTTGCACAGTGCTGTACTTTTAGCTCTACTGTACTGTGCTGTGTTCCCACCTTGAGACATATTTGACTGTAAAATGACTTGCAGGCTAAACAGTCCTATTCTGTGAAAATTATGATAGAGTCTGTGATAGAGTCACATATATGAATATACTGTTAAACACATTCTGCAAAACACTTGTGAAGTTCTCCAAAGTCCTCGGTGAGTGAGGGGCCGCACCCCGCTGTGGTGTTACTCACTCAAACAGAACCGTTTCACAACTCTGAATAATTCTCCAGCACACTCAGACTGAAATACACAAACACAAGGCTGGTTTAGTGTTGTGTCAGCATGGTTAGGTGCCACTGTCACTCTGCCAGGAATCGATTAGAACAGCGAAGGTTTGCGGATCCTGTAATGATTTATAATGAATGATTTTTGTAGGTGTGATACAGTAAAGGCTCCTTATGACAGCTTAGTCTTTTTCTGACAGCAAACAAAGCCCTTCCTAGAACTACCACTGAGTTCTTCCTTTAAATTCAGCTGGATTTAAAGGAAACTTTTGTGAACAGAAACATTGTGAAGATTTATTTGTTCCTTATCTTCAAAGAAGTCAGTCTGAAAGACACATTCCTTAGTCAGGGATGAGGAAGTACATGTTAAATACACTCTTTATTGTCTAATGTTGGTTAATCATACTGAATGTTTCTCTTAGTTTTGTTTCTCATTTTTACCTTTGATCCCATTTGAAAGTCTTTATTTTTAATCCCTTGTATGTTTTATTTCCGTGAAGCAGTTTGTCAGTTTGTGCTGAATATATACACAATATATATATATATATATATATATATATATATATATATATATATATATATATATATATATATATACATATATATATATATATATATATATGCACAGAGAGAGAGAGAGATTGAAAACCTTGTATCTCCAAAATGGTAACTTTACAGGAGAAGGAAAAAACATACTTTACTCTTAATGTCAGTCAATGGAACCAGATGTTTTTCCAAGTCATTTTGGGTCATTTCTTTTAGTCCATTCATCATGAAATTTACATACAACGTAAAGGGTAGCAGGTCTTTTCAAATTGTGTCAAAAACTGACTTCTGACTTCTGACTTTCTGTGAGTAATCGCAAGATGTTTTATGACCTAATGACATTGCATTGACATAAAGGCACATAGTTCAAACAATCCGTCTAAGATTTTTAAATTTAAGCATTTCGTTAATTGTTTGCTGATGTTTGTTGACTACAGTTTACACTATAAAAGCCACTTGAATCTGAATTCAGTCTGAAGGACAAAGATGGACAGATGGAGTAGCACTTTTAAAACAAGGGCCTAGTACAAAATACCACATGTCAGTTCTCTGGAACACTTTTGATGCTCTTAAACTAAAGTGGTAATGTTGAAACATATGTTCTCATGTACATAAATATACATATTCCTGTACAAAACATCTGTACTTCAGTAAAAATAGATATCTTGGTAAGATATCACTCTAGTAAAGAAGAAGCAGCTCCCTTTTATATATATATATATATATATATATATATATATATATATATATATATATATATATTTATATATATACACTGATCAGGCATAACATTATGACCACCTCTTCATTTCTACGCTCATTGTCCATTTTATCAGCTCCACTTACTATATAGGTACTTTGTAGTTCTACAGTTACAGACTGTAGTCCATCTGTTTCTCTGCATACTAATTTGTATGTACTCTAATGTTATGTATTATTTTAGTAACAAACACTTACTACACAGATAAACAGTTTAATCACTTGCATGGCCAGGGCCCACCAGCAGACCCTCTCTTCTGTAACCTATGCATAGCTCAATCAATTTGCATTGAAGTTTATATAGTTATTGATTAATAAGCCTTAGTATGTAATGAACCTGGAATTTTAAATGCTTAAATAATCCTCCTTTTGGTTTTATATATTAACACAGAATATGTAATATTAAACATTTCTCTCATTGTTTTGACAACAGTTGTTAATTATGATTTATGCTGTTAAACCCATTTGAATCTGAATTCAGTCTGAAGGACACAGACGGACAGATGGAGGGGAGGGCGAACTTTTCGTGGAGTCAGCGCAGGTGAAAGATTGAGTTCAGGCTGTGTCTAGAGCACGCTGTAAATAGCCTTTGTCCGGCGCCGAGTTTAGACTCATTAGCAGGTCATATGACAGAGCTCTTTGCTCAGCACCTTTAATGCCTGACCACTCCTCTCTGACCACAGCTGGCCTCAATCCACCACACTCACGGCCCACCTACCTTGTAGCTCCACCATATAGATGTACATTTAAACAAGTTAATGTCACTGCTAGGTCGACAGTGCAACACCATCCAAAAATTTCCAGAAACTGTAATTCTTACGATTATATACAACATATTAATACATACGAATTGTATATATTGGTCTGTTACATACAACATACTAAACATAGAGTAATTACATACTATATACTGTAATGCACTAATTACATACTGCATACTGTAATGTACTAATTATATGCTACGTACCATTGCATATTTCATGCTAATGATATGCATTATTGTCTACATACATATTGCATACCACATACCAACAGTGTAGTAATAATACTAAAGTATTATAATAATACTATAATAAAACAAATTATATAATACCTACTGTTCATACTAATTATATAGGTATTGTCTACTATACATTATTGCCTACCACATACTATTACTGTATCACTAATGCCATCGTGTTATAGTAATAATTCAATAATACTAATAATGTCCTGCATAATATTGTATTATGACATATCTGCATACTCTAAATACTACATACTAATTATGTACTTAGTATCTACATACTAATAGTACAGTGGTGGTAAAACAGTATTTAAGTAATACTATGATACTATTTATGCACTACATACTATTTCATACTAACTATATACTAAATATTATGCCATACTAATTTGCATACTATTACAAACTATATTCTTATATATCGCTGCTGTCGGAAACAAAACCTTGTATCTCCATTTTTGTCGTTTTTCAGTTTTTGACATAATTTGAAAAGGGCTGTTGTCCTTTACACGGTGTGTAAATTTCGTGATGAATTGATCAAAAGAAATAACCAAAATGACGTCTGGTTCCTTTGACTTATATTAAAAATAGAGTAGGTTTTTTCCTTCTTCGGCAAAGTTATAGTTTTGGAGGTACGAGGTTTTGTTCCGACAGCAGCGATACACTAATTAGGTACCACATACTATTACATACTATATACTAAGTGTTTACGTATTGTCTACTTTGTATTACTGCATGCTATATACTAATGATATACTAATTTTATACTCTACTACTATATATTTAGTATACTATACTATTATATCGCTGCTGTTGGATCAAAACCTCATATCTTCAAAATGGTAACTTTACAGGAGAAGGAAAAAACTTACTTTACTTATAATGTAAGTCAATGGAACCAGACATTTTTCCAAGTCATTTTGGGCCGTTTCTTTTGGTCTATTCATTAGCCTTTGTGTTCAATTCTGTTGTGACTTGTGTGCTCTCACAAGCAGATCTCCTGAAAGCATAAGCTCTTGCCAAGGATGAGATGAAATGCAAACCTCCCCCGGTTCTCTTTCAGAGCGGTTGCCGTGTGGTCCTGTGTTGACCCAGATCACCCCTGAGCTGCAGGAGGAGTTGGGCAGGGATCACCTGTGCCCGATATAGACTCTCACTCTTCCCAGGAAGAGCTGTGACTTCACTCGTGCAGTAAATAAAGGCTGGGCTGCTGGACAGAGCTTGTGTTTAACACAGTGGGCTCTTATCGTTAATGACTGCAGAGATGCTGAGCCAAACACAGGAGGGCTAGAGGAAAAAAAGAATCTGCCTCTGCTCGACAGTGGAAACTTATCACCACACAGCACGGGACCGTTGGGCTATTTTTAAATCGCTGAGGTCTTGACACAGCATTGCGCTTTACTGTTCACGTCTGCCATGAAAAGGGAATAGGCTGTTACAAGCTGCTAGTATATTCCAAAATATAAACTTAAAATATTGTATACTTTCAATAGAAATTATGTTTTTTGTATGGAGTAATAGACTTCATATCAATGCTAATGTGGCTGTGCTGAATAAGCCCCCTCTTATTCAGGGCTTCTGCAAAATTGAAATACAGAAGCAGTCTGTGCTTATTAAACACGTCAAATGACTTATTTCACTTCTAAAGAGCCCCTAGTTGAACATAGCAGTGTAAAGTTCTTCTCAAATTTTGCTACAATTAGATTAGATTAGAGTACTTTAGATTCGATTCGATTTGATTACTTTACTTAAATGTAACTGGAGTGTTTACCCAATAGTGGAATTCAACCTGCCACTGTGTCCTTCACTCTGTTCTCCTCCTACATGGCCTGCTGTTAGTGTGTGTATGTGTGTGTGTGTGTGTGTGTGTGTGAGGGTGGACAACATGGACAGGCTGCTGACTGGTTACAGCTGCTAAAAGAGGAACCCTATGCTGGACACTTGTTATATTTTAAATGTCTGGCATTTTTACATAAATTGTTATGGCTGTATTGATTTAATAAAACAATGATGTGGTGGGTCCACCAGACCACTGAGTAACAAACACATGAACACCACACAAGGGTTAATGTAATGAAATGGAGTTTAAAGCGTAATTTAATGGTTATAGAGTTTAAAAGGTTAATGTATTGACATGGATATTAAGAGGTTAGTTTATTGATATTGAGATTAAGAGGGTTAAAGTAATGATATAGAGTTTAACGAGTTAATGTATAGATATGGTGTTTAACTGGCTAATGTATTGATATGGAGTTTACCACGTTAATGTATTGATATAGAGTTTAATGGATTAATGTATTGATCTGGAGTTTAACAGGTTAATGTATTGATATAGAGTTTAATGGATTAATGTACTGATATGGAGTTTAACTGGCTAATGTATTGATATGGAGTTTACCAGATTAATGTATTGATATGGTGTTTAACTGGTTAATGTAATGATATAGTATTTAACGGGTTAAATATATTGATATGGTTAATGTAATGATATGAAGTTTAAGGGGTAAATGTTTTGACACGGTGTTTAATGGGTTAAACGTAATGATATGGAGTTTAACCGGTTAATGTAATGACAGTGTCCAGAGACTCTCAGAGGGACAGACCTAGAAAGAAATTTTCTCCTGTCCTACATCACTGCAGTCCAGGGTTCTGGGTCAGCGTTTTCTCAGGCCAGCAGTGAGCCAGATGAGAGGCTGATTCTTACAGAGCCTTCACTTAAGTCCCCTAAACCTGAACAGTGTGAAAAATGATATTTTTCTGAAGTAAGTCTTTATTACTTTATTACAATAAAGCAAAGCAGGCAGAAAGCTCTCCAGACTCAGCAGAGTCAGATTGAATGCTGAATATCTAAAGACTCCATAATATATACAACTAAAAGTTATTATTTGCTTTCAGGGATGCAAATGAAGCTACTGTATTTTCCTAATGTAGATCAAGTTTCAGTCCCATTTATCTCAAATTGTTCTTGTTTTACTGCTCCCGGTCCTATTTAAATGCTGTCATTAAAAAAAATGTTCCTGACTTACACTATAAGTCCTGAAGTATCCAGACAGCTCTTCTAAAGAGTGAACTCAGCTACTTTAAAGCCACAGGTTGCAGTTTGAAGCACTGACCAGTGGAATGGGCGCTCTAAAGCAGCAGCACATGAGCCTAAGGTTATCATGCCCAGTGGGCTGTGGAGGAGCAGAACTATGTTCTCTGGAGTGATGGAGCTCTATTCAGTACCTTTGGGATGAGTTCGTGATCCAGAACTGAACATCCAACATTGGTACCTGACCTCACTGATGCTGTTGTGGCTGGATGCAATCAAATCCTCACAACAATGTTCCTAGATCTAGTGTAAAGCCCTCTCAGAAGAGTAGAGGCTGTTACTGTAGCAAAGGGGGGACAAACTCACTATTAATACCCGTCATTTAGAAGAGGGGCTGGATGAGTGGGTGTCTACAAGCTTGTGGACATGTGTACTGGAAAAAGTGGTGCTATGGATTTGCTTGATTCAAATGTGTCAAACAGTTGCACATGAATAAAATGTGGTACGCCAAAAGAAGTAACATGAAAAAATGCAGTTATGTTGACATAATTTGTTCACGTCCAACTGATTGGCTCATTTCAATCATGTAAATGATCAATGATCATCAAAGCACCACTTTTATTTGTGTAGATGTTGACTTTTCCACCCTGCAGTTAGTGCTTAGCCTCAAAATCCATTGCTGTGGAATCACTTTCCTTCTTGAGGATCATTGGACGTTTTTCTTTAGCCAATCACAGCTACATGTTGTATAGTAGGAAAGCGGTTGGTTGGCATAGTGTAGTGGGTAACACCTCTGCCTTCTATGCTGTAGACTGGGGTTCAATCCCCTGCCTGAGCAGCACCCTACACTATACCAATAAGAGTCCTTGGGCAAGACTCCTAACACTACCTTCACCTCCCTGTGTAAAATGATCAAATTGTAAGTCGTTCTGGATAAGAGCGTCTGCCAAATGCTGTAAATGTAAAAAAGTGAGGTGGGACACAAACAGGAACTGGTGTGTTTAGTAAATGACTCCCCAGAGCACAAGCAGGTCCATGCTTGCTCACAGAAATACAGAAATTGTCAACATTACAGCCGTATACTTTTTTTGGTTAACATTGAAAGAAGTATTATTACTGAGAAAGGAGAATAATAACAAGTTAAAATATGGTGAGCGTGTCCTGCTGCGAGTCACCCTTCAAAGCCTGAAAAATTCATTTAAATTCGGGTTGAATTTGGTGAACGTTTTTTTGGACCACGTCCAAACATCACAGCTCGATGTTGGGTCCTCTTTAAATTCTCTTTCCATCATCAGATTCATCTTCTCAAGGAAGGTGGCCAAAGCACAACCCACACTGCAAAATGTTCTTCTACACGTTGCGTGCAACTACACATTTCCACCAGGTCTCCAAACCCCTGAAACTTACAGTGTTAAAATGATATTTTGGACACAAATGAATTTTCCCCCTTAGCCCAAATGTAGTTGATTAGCCCAGACTTGTTTGGTGTCTGATGTTTGCTTCTTAAGTTTAACACTAGAGCTACGAAGCTAATGTAGCTAACGATTAGCATAGTGTTAACTTCTGGCCTCAGTCATCACACACTTGTCTGAAACTGTGTTGATCTGTTAAATAATCTCTAATAAACTTGCTTATGCACTTTCTGACAGTTTTCTACAAACATAGACAAAAGTACAGACAATATCCAGTCTTCATGACGGCTGCGACTGCTGTCAATTTTTTGCCGAACCATTGCTTTGAAAAAAAAAACAAAAAACGGAATAAATCTCTTCTGTTGATTTTATTGTACAATTAGTCACTTGATCAATGAAGAAAAAACACTTTGTGTTCAATGTCAGTGTTTGTCCTTTGCCCACCAATTGAAGTTATATAGGTCTATCATTCATTTTTGTTGTAAGCAATAAAAGGTTTAACGTGAAATATGTTCCTTTTTGGTGCATTATTTAGTGAGAAGGGGGAACTCGGAGAACATTGTACACTTTCAATATGAGCACACTTTCCTATAGTTAGGCTAACTTTAGTGAGCTAATCAGCCAGCTAAGCTTTGTAATACACAGAGTTTTTTTGAGATGTCAATTGCTTTGTCCGGTGTATACCTGAGGTTTAGAATGGGAACCATAGTATGTTGCCCTACTTCTTTGTTGTTGCTAACTGTGTAGCCTTTAGCTGACTAACCCTCAGAGTAGTTACTAGCATTAGTAAGCTAGCAGGGTAGTCAGATTTACCACAGCAGTTGTGTATAACAGACAGAGTAGTCTTCTATATAAAGCCCTTATAAAGCAGATTGTTATAGTTTTGTTATTGTTGTGGTCTTTCAGCTGTCTTTTCATGTCTGATAAGGGAACTGAGTCTGATTGCAATGATTTCTGTGCAGGTTCTGCTGCTGAAGTCTATATGTATGCTGACTTGGTCACTCGCCCCTCCAAGGGGTCATCAACTTCACCTGAGCTAATACTTTCTTCCATAGTGAAATGTTGAGTGTAAGTACCGAAAAGGGGGAAACGTCTCTAAAACTCTAGCTTATTTGAGTTTGACCCCTCTCTTAGACTTGCTAGGAGACCTCTCTCCTAGCCAGGCCAGTTCGCTGATCTACATCAGCCTGAAAAAACAGTGTCATCCTCGACCTCCTTCTGCTGCATTTGAAGGAAAGAAAAGTGCTGGACTGTTTATCTTCCATCGATGCAAATGACAGCAGCGCTGCATGGAAAATGTTGCATAAAAATAGGCGCCCTTATGTTACTCATGCGTCAGCGCTTCTCCGAAGGCCGATAAGTCCTCAGGCTCCATTAATACATGCAATACCCTACATTATAATTGCATGATTCTGTCTTTACCTGCCTATATATGCATGCGTGGGCGGAGAGGGGGAGGTGGGTTGTGGGGAGGAATTATGAAATAGTCTGGATTTCTCACCACCACTGATACAGTTTATGACATGAGCGAATTCTAATCCCCTCATGTGTCATTCCCACATGACCTTAGAGTAACCTCTGCTGCAGTGGGGGAGGGACTAAACAAGGTCACTGCTAAAGATGAGATTATTATATATGCATGAGAGAGAGAGAAGGAGGGAGGGAGGGGAGGGAGGGGTGGTGGGGGCAGAGTTATTCAACAGTGACTGAGCTCTGTGGTCTCAGATGTTGAAAACAGGGGTGAAGCATTCCGACTAACATTCGAGCATCTGTAAGAGTTTATGAACGGATAATCAGTTAAACACAGAGAAAGAAAAAGCGACAACAACAAAAAGGGAGGGACGTTGGACAAAATTAACATAGGACTGTAGGCTTACTTTAAAACCATGACCACGGGAGCAAGGATTTGACCCTCCACTGTCCCAAGTATAGGGGCGACGCCCCACCACTTTTTTTTACACGTTATGGACCTAGATAACATTAGCTACAGTAGTTAGCCTAGTTAGCGATAAAGCTGCTCCAGGGCTGCCTGCAGTCTCTATTAGGTTAACCGAGTACTTGAGTACTTGTGTACATCCTTAGTAAAAAACAGTTTTTATTAGATCTGTGAATCCAGTTAAGGACAACACATTTTCTGTAATAATGCCCTCTTTTAGTTCCCATGTTTTAATCCTTTAAATGGCCAGTTATATTCCACTCTTCTACAACCTCAGAAAACCTCAGCCAATAGTCTAATGTAGTTACTGAATAATACTCTGAGGAATACTCCAACATTTTTCAACCTGTTCTCTATCTGCTGCATCTGTAGCACATCGCTGCTGTCGGAAAAAAACTTGAACTCGTTTTTCAGTTTTTGGCATAATTTGAAAATGCCTGTTGTTCTTTACATTGTGTGTAAATTTCATGAAGAATGGACCAAAAGAAACGGCCCAAAATTACTTGAAAAAACGTCTGGTTCCATTGACTTACATTGAAAGTAAAGTATGTTTTTTCCTTCTCCTATAAAGTTACTGTTTTGGAGATACGAGGTTTTGCTCCGACAGCAGCGATATGGTTGAATACCACTGATAATACTTTCTGTGTACATAGAAAAGACTTATTAAAAGACATCGACTTATTATACATTGACAAGACATGGTCATCATTTGGTTGCATATGAATAAAATTTATGACATCATCACTACTGGTGTCTTTCAAGTTGCTTCCTTTGTCAAGAAACACGTTAATGTAACAAATTTTATACCATTTTCTTCAGCGTGTAGGTCAATGGGAAAATGCTGAAGCTTCTGTTTCAAGTCAGGTAGGTTTTCTGCACTTTTACTAAGTAGAAACACATCAAAATGATTGTCTGGGGTAAAAAAACTTCAACTGTATACTACAAATGCGTCAGATAGTGCGGAGGAGGAGAGGTCAATAAGGTGCTGCATTCCTCAACTAAATTCAAATATGTGTCATTTCTACATGAATATAATATATTATATTATACAGTTTGTCATTCATTTCTTACTTATTATATTCATATACACATGTATGTTCAATGCAGCACCTTTTCAGCACAGTAGGGACACAGGTGTAGGCCGGTGGGGGAAGGGGCTGGACACTAGCACACTGAGATTTGCATCAGGTCATGATGGCATGGAAATTTCTGATGACCGCAGGTTTTGTATAAAGTGTCGATTACAAAACAGGGCAAAAACAGGTCACAGCAAAAACAGGTCACCCAGAGGAGAGCATGCAGCAGACATGAACTCGCTTCTTTCCTACCACAGATATAAAATATTTAACCCCTTATTCATTATTAATTAGTAATTACTATCAATTATTCAGTATCTACTATTAATTATACAATGACTCTTATGAATTATTCATTATCTGCTATGAATAATTATAAACTATTATGAGTCTTTCAATCTTTACTATGAAAAATTCAGTATCTACTATGAATTATTCAGTATCAACTATTATTTATTCAGTATCTACTATGAATAATTCAGTAACTACTATGAATAATTATGTATCTACTATGAAATATTCAGTATCTACTATTAATTATTTAGCATCTACTATGAATTATTCAGTAACTACTACAAATAATTCAGTATCTACTACTGATATTCAATAAATACTATGAATTATTCAGTACCTACTATTAATTACTAAAGAACTACTATTGATTAATAAATGCAATAAATTATTCAGTATCTGCTATTAATTATTCAATAACTGCTATGACATATTCAGTATATATTATGAATTACTCAGTAACTACTATGAATTACTGGCTACTATTTACATTTACAGTAATTTGCTGTATCATGTTAACAGTAAATAACAGTAAAATTAGCCGTTTACTGACTCCAGTCACCTGCAACACAAGATTACTGTGATGTAGCTGTTATTCTGCTGTACACTTAGAGTAATGAGCTGTAATTATTTTTTTGTGTAAAGAAACTAAAACTAAAATAAAATGAAAAACTTTATCAATGAACATATTTATTTGCCATGATTTTAACTATGTATGTTTACTTATAATTTGCACTAATATGATCAAAACTTTGCAACTGGCAATATCAATAAACAATGCAATTTTTTGAAAGAACCTCAATGTTCCAGCATTTAAACGACCAGAAAAAGGCTGGTGTCGTTTTACATAATGCTGTACAGCTTCACATCAACCTCACAGTCATTTGCTGTGTTATTACAAATAAGATGTGTTGATTTCACAATAAAATGAAAAACGGTGTTAAATATTATGAAAACCTGGTGGTAATTAAGAGTGAGAAGCCGTCACTGATGGGCCAGATTAACTAATGTCACATCACTGTGTCACAAGGTGACACGGTTGTTCCATCAAATCATTTCCGTCTAATTTAAAATAATTGTGTAATCTGCTGTGACTACACAGACTGTGTGAAGCCTGAGTGTGGGACAATATGTCCTCTGTCTCCGAGGCCTGTTTGAAACAGTAATAAATGATGCAGTGAAAAGGCCAAAAGGTCATGTATGTAACTGTGTAGTGGTCAGTATGACTCGGCACTGTGCTGGGAGTTTTCTCACAGTGTTTGCTGAGATTTGCTGTGATTTTTCCTGCAGCTTTCTGATTCACACCACACGCTTCTGCACTCACACAGTAAAGAAAAACACACTTTGTGCAAATACATATCATTTCTGGCTAAAAATCCCCCTATTCGCTGTTATTTGGGAGATTAAGACAGTAAAAGCTGAAACTTGCTGGTTATGAAACAGAATAACTGAATACACCAGAGAGCTTTTACTTGTTTTTCTAATTTGCTTCTGGCTTTTTTTTAAATCTTGCAATAAAAATGTAGAAAACAGAAAACATTCAATTTTTTCCAATCTCAATTTTTATTTTTTAAATTTTTGTTTTTGAACTCAACGGCTGCCATTTACATTGTATAAATTATTTCATGGTGAATAAAAAGGCACTAAAATTGCTTGTAATAAAATCTCTTTACATGAACTTACAGTAAAAGAAAGGAATGTTTTGCCCTCTCCAGTAAAGTTTTTCATTTTTAAGACACTTATTTTTCTTTTGGACAGCAACGATATGACATACTGTATATATATATATCTACTTAGAAAACATATATAATTGGTGTTATGTATATATAAGAGTGTGCAAAAGTCAGAGATCATCTTCATTTATATTCCTGCCAAAACAGCTAAAAAGTGTTAAGCACAAAGTAGGTGTCCCCAATAAAGTGGCCAGTGAGTGGAAGTACAAGGTAGGTGTTTCCAATAAAGTGGCCAGTGAGTAGAGATACAAAGTAGGTGTCTCCAATATAGTGGCCAGCGAGTGGAAGTACAAAGTAGGAAAGTCATGTAAACCATATTTTTGAAGGAAAATACTACAAAGACAAGCTATCAAATGTTGAAACTGAGAAGTTTTATTGTTTTTTGAAAAATATTTGCCCATTTTGAATTCAATGCCAACAACACATTCCAAAAAAGTTGGGACGGGGGCCTGTTTACCACTGTGATTCATCACCTCTTCTTTTAACAACACTCTGTAAGTGTTTGGGAACTGAGGAGACACTGCAGTAGTTTTGAAAGTGAAATGTTTTTCCATTCTTGTTTGATACAGGATTTCAGCTGCTCAACAGTTCAGAGTCTCCTTTGTCATATTTTTCATTTCATAATGCGCCAAATGTTTTTGGTGGTGACAGGTCTGGACTGCAGGCAGGGCAGTTTAGCACCCAGACTCTTTTAATACAGAGCTATGCTGTTGTAATACATGCAGAATGTGGTTTTACATTGTCTTGCTGAAATAATCAAGGCTTTCCCTGAAAAAGACGTCGTCTGGATGGCAGCATATGTTGCCAAAACATGTATATATCGTTCAGCATTAATGGTGCCTTCACAGATGTGCACGTCACCCATGCCATGTGCACTAATGCCCCCCTATACCATCATGAATACTGGCTTTGGAACTGTGCACTGATAACAAGCTGAGTGGTCTTTAGCCCGGAGGACACAGTGTCCATGATTTCCAAAAAGAATTTCACATGTTGATTCGTCAGACCACAGGACACTTTCAGAGTAGTGAACCCCTCCTCATCTTTACTTGTAAAAGAGCATCTCTGAGATACTCTTTTTATACCCAATCATGTTACTGACCTGTTGCCAATTAACAACTGGGTATGTTTTTTAGCATCACACAACTTTATCAGCCCTTTGTTGCCCCCGTCCCAACTTTTTTGGAACATGTTGCTGGCATCAAATTCAAAATGGGCAAGTATTTTTCAATAAAATTTCTCAGTTTCAACAGTTAATATGTTGTCATTGTACTATTTTCAATGAATAATAGGGTTTAAATGATTTGCACATCATTGCATTTTGTTTTTATTTACATTTTTCACAGCGTTCCAACTTTTTGGAAATGGGGTTGTAAATGTGTAGTGGGTGAACAGAGTGAAGTCACTGAAAATGTGTTATTTTATGTGATCTTCACAGAAAATGAGCAAAGGCCAAGAATCTGAGGTTGAAATAATAATAAATTGCATTATTTTTTCTTTTGGTAAACATTGAAAATGGGTCCCACAGACACCAACACCACACAAGGGTTAACAGAAAGTTACAAAACAACAACTAAATATAATAGCAGTTTATTTTCTATTTTTACTGTGTCCACTCTACTTTTATTACAGCTTCCATTCCTTTCAGAAGACGTACTTTCCACACCTCCAAAGATCAGTCTTAGAAGCTGGGGTTACATTTTCTGCTTACAGAATCCAGTTATCCCAAACACAATCACTGATGTTGGGGTCTGGACTCCAGATTATTATATGTGTGTGTGTGTGTGTGTGTGTGGACCAAGTTTATGCTGCATTGTGGGGACCTGTTCAAACACTCATGTTGTGGGGACCTTTCTTTTTTTATGGGGACCACAAGCTGGTCCCCACTATGCAAATGATTATACTCTAGGGTGAGGGTAAGGTTAAGGTTAGGGTTAGGCTAGTAGTAGTTCTGGTTAAGGTTTGGATATGTCTCCAGGAAATGAATGGAAGTCTATGTAATGCCCCCACAATTCACAGAAACAAGATTGTGTGTGTGTGAGTGTGTGTGTGTGTGCGTGTGTGTGTGTGTGTGTGTGTGGAATGGAAGTCTCTGTGTTACCATCAGTCTGGATGCAGACAAAGACCAGAACCCTCTTTCAAGATGTTTGGGAAACAAGCTGTTTTATGTCAGCCTGCAGGTCCACTAACACAGAAACACACTGAGACAAAGCGGTTTATGGTTTGATCTTATTTAAAACAGACACATGTGCACAAAACATGCACTGTACAAATTACAGTCAAGGTTTTTTCAGCTTTGTGCTTCAAAAGTTCATCTCTTATATAAGAGTACATAAGATGTAAGAGTGTGTAAGAGTGCCGTTTGTGTGATGGATGTAGGGCTGTTTTACAGGTGACGTATGTTCCCGTGCTGAGCTGATGCTTTACACAGCAACTTTTTTACATATTACTGTTTATATTTAGACCCTTGTAAAACTGATGCTTTAGTCTATGGCCTGTTAGACTCCGCTCTTATAGCTTTGCTGGTGTACAGGGCTGCCCCAGTGTGGCCTAAAGGCTAAAGCTGAAGTATGTTTGATTTGGCCTCCCGGAAAGTGATCCTAACCCCCCCCCCTCAGCCAAGGAACATATATTCACACTATATATACAATGAAGACAAACAAGTTTTCAGATACTTCTGTTTTTGTTATTTAATATCCTTCCAGTGCTTATGTCCACTTCACATTTACACACATAATATCTTTTGACTTACTTATAGCTATGAAAAAACAGGATGTATTCATAAGCATAAACAAAAATATGTTTAAAAAACAAACTGGAAAGAGAAAACAATGGACTGACACCACAAATGAATAACATTGGTACTTTTTTCTAAAGTCACTGTGGGAAGTTACAGCCAGATAGGTGTTTCTAATAAAGTGACCAGTGCGTCGAAGTACAAAGTAGTTGTCTCCAACAAAGTGGCCAGTGAGTAGAAGTGCAAAGTAGGTGTTTCTAATAAAGTGGACAGCGAGTGAAAGTAAAAATATGGTTTCTAATAAAGTGGCCAGTGAGTGGAAGTACAAAGTAGGTGTCTCCAATATAGTGGCCAGTGAGTAGAAGTACAAAGTAGGTGTTTCTAATAAAGTGGCCAGTTAGTGGAAGTAAAAATATGGTTTCTAATAAAGTGGCCACCGAGTGAAAGTAAAAATATGGTTTCTAATAAAGTGACCAGTGAGTGGAAGTACAAAGTAGGTGTCTCCAATATAGTGGCCAGTGAGTAGAAGTACAAAGTAGGTGTTTCTAATAAAGTGGCCAGTTAGTGGAAGTAGAAATAGGGGTTTCTAATAAAGTGGCCAGTGATTGGAAATAGAAATATGGATTTCTAATAAAGTGGCCAGTGAGTGGAAGTTAAAATTGGTGTTTCTAATGAAGTGGCCGACGAGTAGAAGTATAAAGTAGGTGTTTCCAATAAAGTGGCCAGTGATTGGAAGTACAAATAGGGGTTTCTAATAAAGTGGCCAGTGAGTGGAAGTAAAAATATGAAATGTTTTTCTGAATGCTACATTACACTAGAGTCATGTGGTGTAGCACAGTTGGACAAAAATATTTTTCTTTTCCGTTTCCCTTCTCCCGAGGACAGCCTGTATAACACCTCAGCCTGTTGGGGTTGTAAATAAATAGGTTTTAGAGTCAGCAAGAACAATTACACCCTCATCAGCGTCCTGCTGGAGGAGGTTATTGGTTCAGAGAGAGTAATGAGTGCTGGGGAAGGTCAGTGAGTTTCCAAATCAAACAGACGGGGCTGAGCTGAGAGAGCTGAGAGTGTGGCATCAGTGCAGAGGAGTCGCAGAGCTTATGTAACCCAGTTTCATTAAACCCACAGAAAGTGATGATGAGTAGGCCTGTCACTCTCATACACTATGTGCCCAAAAGTTTGTAGACACCTGCTCATTCAGAGGTTCTTCTAAATTCAAGGGTATTAACAAGGGGTTTACCCCCCCCCCCCTTTCCTGCAGTAACAGCCTCTACTGTTCTGGGAAAGCTTTACACTAGACGTTTGAACATTGCTGTGAGCATTTGATTGCACTCGGCCACAAAAGCATTAGTGAGATCAGGTACTAATGTTGGATGGACAGTTCTGGATCACTCCAACTCATCCCAAAGGTACTGGATAGAGCTCTGTCACTCCAGTTCCACTGCTCCACAGCCCAAAGCTTTGAGTATGATGTGCTTAAGATCTAGTGTGGGTCATTAAGAGCATGAGTGTCCCATTCTATTGGTCAATGCTTTTGTATGGCGATTATATAAACCATCTATCTAGTGTTCTATACAGAGCTCCTGAATTTCTGATGTAGAAAATAACAATTAGGGGAGCATTTCTGCTGCAGTGTAGGAGTTGGGTTAGACCGAGAGTGGGAGGGAAAACCCCAGCACTCTGTCAAAACAGTTTTTGAAGCTAGTGTTATGTGACAGGCTTGTTCCACATCCTTTCATTCTGCTTTGCGTCTCTCCAGATTCTCCTTTAATGTTCTCTGCAGAGCCTCCGCCCGCTCATCAGCCCGAAGGCTATGTCTTAATCAAAGCTTCTGTCAGAGAGCGAAAAAAAACACACTGCATTGACTTTCGGCAGCTTTAAAGGCGCTTTCAAACCGTCCGGAGCTTGAGTGCTAAATAATAGAAGTGCTGCAGTCTGGGGAGGGTCCAGGAGCTGCTTTGCTGCAGACGAAGAACGATGAATAAGTCGTGAAAAGGAGGGCAGGAACTGTTCCTTATCATTTTGTTCCTCTTGATTGTACTGAGGAAATGGGGTTGGCTTTATCAGGAGTGTTTACTAAAGGTAATGCTAGTTATGTATTAACCCCTTTAAAATCCCAGGCTTATTATATACTAAGGCTTATTATTCAGTAACTACAGGGACTTCAATGTAAACGTGTTGAGCTATTCTTAAGGCTATAGAAGTGTGTAATAAAAATTTGGGCCTACAGGCAGGTTCTGGCCATTGAAGGGGCTATAATCGATATACATAATATATATTCCACTTGCTGTCCACTGTATTAGAAACTTCTACCACTCACTGCCCACTTTATGAGCTCCACATACCTTATAGCTCCACTTTGTAGGTGTACAGTTACAGACTGTAATCCATCTGTTGCTACAATTTACCAGCTCTCCTCTACCCCATTCAGCATTGGTCACTTTCTGACCACAGGACCACTGTTGTCCAGGTGTTATTTTGGTGGTGGTCCATTTTCAGCATCAGCAGTTACACTGAAATGGTGCACCGTGTTGGTATAGGTGCAGTCTTGTAAACTAGACCTAAAGCTTACAAGAGAGTCTGGTTAGGTTTGTTGCTAGACAGATCAAGAACTGGCTACTTTAACCCCTTAAATGGTCAGAGTTTCATTACACAATTCAAAAACATAAGAATAGCTCCACCACTTTACATTGACGTCCCTGTGGTTACTGAAAAATAAGCCTTAGTATGTACTAAGCCTGGGATTTGAGGGGTTATATAATCACGGATTGTTGTTTTTGTGTGTCATGTGTGGAGGCAGGTCATTGTCTACAACAAAAACATACCCCTGTGAAACAAAGTGATTTACAACGACTTAGAAGTCACTATATCTTATTCCAAACACTTCTATTACCTTGCTCACGTTTAGCTTAATGAACAATAATTGTTTAATGTTGACTTGATTAAACCAGCGCATGGAAGTGCAAACACACAATGTGGTCTGTGCACCTTTGTGGATGAATTATTGGTGTTGCAGAGCCTTTAGGTTCAGAGTGGTCCACCAAAATCCACTGAAACAGTATTATGACTACAAAACAGCCGTGCTGACCTAAACTATTTGTCATTTGACATCATTTATGAATGGGATCCTGAGGTACTTAAATACCTCCACTAGGGGCAGATTTTCTTCTCTCATCTGGAGAGCTGACTTGGAGGTGCTGATCACCGCTCAAATGCATGTGGATGGTTCTCTTCAGATGGTGCCAAGAGAACATCATCAGGCACTTCACTTCCTTACTGCACCTCCCTCCACTTTGCTGCACCTGGATATCTTGTGCATGAAAACTGCAAAAAGCAATGGGGACAAGACGCAGCCTTGACGAGGCCCTAAACTTACTTTAAATGTCTTCAATTATGGACACAGCTCTCACTGTGCTTATACAGAGACTGGATTACACAAAGTAGTGGCCTGTGTACCCCATTCTCCTGCAGCACCTCCCACAGAGTTTGTCACAGTGAATGATCATATGCCTTCTCTAAGTCCATGTACAATGCATTGGCATACTCACTCAAACAGCTATGCAAGAGAAAAGACCTGGTCCACTGTTTCACAGCCAGACCCGACACCTCTGACTTTTACATGATTATTTCAGGCTTTACAGGGCGACTCACAGGAGCGCAGACACCATATTTTAGCCGTGTTTTTCCCTCCTAACTCAGTAATCCCACTTCTTTAATTCTAACAATAAACTCTTACACAGTGCAGCTTTAATATAAAATGTCACTGTAAATGTGGTTTGACTGTGGAGGTTTGCGGTTTGACTGTTTCAGCTGACCAAAGATATTCTGACCCTGGACACCGCTGGCCTTTCATATTTCTGCCTACTCTCTCCCCTTTGAGTGCAACCTAATATCCCTTGCATGGGGTGAGCTCATAAACTCTGTATGTCAGTGAGAGAGGAGGAGTTTAGTGAACTAATTTACAGTCTGTTCCTCTTGGCTCGACCTGCCCGTGTGCACCGTGGGAAATAAGCTGTTGCTGTTTGAGGCAGCAGCATGTTCATGTTCATCAACAGTGTTAATAACACACGCCACACGTTCACAGCAGGCCTGTTTCGACCGGCCCCCTCAGGCTTATGTAAAGTCCAGAACAAATATGTTCCAGCGAAAGCAGCTCTAAACATCTGCAGGTGCTGCGTTCCTGGCCCCGGCCTCTATTTTTGGGGAGTCAGTGTTTACACCCTTCACTGAAGAACAACATCAGGCGGAAGTGAACGATAGTACCCAGCGAGAACTGCTCTGAACTGGTGGGCCGGGAACTCACCCCACTAGTCCAGGACCCCTCTGCCAAACTATTTTGCTGATGCTAATGCAAAACATAAAAACACCAAACAGCCTCCGGATCTATCAGCCTTATTAGTGCGGTGTTTTTAATGCTTTGCACGTGATATTGAATCAAATGTCAGCCACAGGTCAAAGACGTGGTAACAAGCAATATTTAAAATGATTTTACAGCAGCACTTCAGTAACTGGCTGCTTATTACTACTTTTATAACTAGGCTGAATTACAGTACTGTGCAAAAGTCAGAGAGCATGTTTTCATTTATTTAACTTCCAGGCAAAACAGCCATTAAGTACAAGTTATTCATTTTTCAGGAGATGTTTCTGAGGAGCTTAGATATAAGATAATCCACTGGCATAAGGAAGGAGAAAGCCAAAGTAAAATAATGTGAAAAACAGGAGTTTCCAAAAACTGGATTTTAAAAAATGGTTAAAAGCTACAGAGAAAATGTGGCTCCTAACAACCACCTGGAAGACCTGTTAGACACTAAAACTGCCCCCATCAGATAAACAGCACTTAAAGCTTTCATCTTTGAGAGAGAGGAGAAAATCAAGCTGCTTCAGATCTGAAAACATCCACAGGTGTTTCTGTCCATCCTTCCACTGTGAGAAGACGACTCAGCGCTGTGGGTCTGAAAGGATGTGTAGCTGTTCAAGAAGAACCTCACTGAGAAAAGGAGACGGACACATCAAACAAAGAAGCTGAACGATGGACTGACCACCCCAGAGTCCAGACCTCAAGATCACTTTGTTTGGATTATGTGGATGGTGGGAAGCAGAAAATGTAAAACCCACTTCTGAGACTGAACTTTGGATGCGTTTGCTTCTGTGTATTTTTCTGTTAAACATGTTCTTTCTTCTTTTTTCTTGATGCTGAAAAATAAATAACTTGAGGACTGCTTTGACAGGAAGTTACATAAA
Organism: Colossoma macropomum; assembly: GCF_904425465.1. NCBI lineage: Eukaryota > Metazoa > Chordata > Actinopteri > Characiformes > Serrasalmidae > Colossoma > Colossoma macropomum. Next base: position 6,163,459 of record NW_023494787.1, on the reverse strand, counting down.
TAGAGGGTGGTCTCTGACTTTTACACTGTACTGTATACAATCCCATTACAAATCATGTAAACCTTATATTACATTGAAAATACTACAAAGACAATAAATCAAATGTTGAAACTCAGAAATTTTATTGATGTTTGAAAAATATATGCCCATTTTGAATTTAATGCCAACAACACTTTCCAAAAACATTGGGGTGGGGGCATGTTTACCACTGTGTTGCATCACCTGTTCTTTAATTACACTGTGTAAGTGTTTGGGAACTGAGGAGACACTGCTGTAGTTTTGAAAGTGAAATGTTTTCCTGTTCTTACTTCAGCTGCTCAAGAGTTCAGGGTCTTCTTTGTCATATTTTTCATTTTATAATATGGCAGATGTTTTCAGTGGTGACAGGTCTGCACTGCAGGCAGGCCAGTTTAGCACCCAGACTCTTTTAATATGGAGCTATGCTGTTGTAATACATGCAGTATGTGGTTTTACATTGTCTTGCTGAATTAATCAAGGCCTTCCCTGAAAAAGACGTTGTCTGGATGGCAGCATATGTTGCCAAAACATGTATATATCATTCAGCCTTCACAGATGTGCACGTCACCCATGCCATGTGCACTAATGACCCCTATACCATTATGAATACTGGCTTTTGAACTGTGCACTGATAACAAGCTGAGTGGTCTTTAGCCTGGTGGACACAGCGTCCATGATTTCCAAAACGAATTTCAAATGTTGATTCGTCAGACCACAGGACACTTTTCCTCTTCCCCTCAGTTTATAAGCTCGGACCCAGAGAAGGTGGCAGTGTTTCTGGATCCTGTTTATATATGGTTTTTTCTTTGTGTTTTAGAGTTTTAACTTGCATTTGTGGATGCAGCAAAAACTGTTTCATAGACAGTGGTTTTCAGAAGTGTTTCTGAGTCCATGCAGTGATTTCTACTACAGAATCGCGTCTGTTTTAATGCAGTACCACTTGAGGGCCTGAAGATCATGGCCAGCAAAACAGGTTTTTGGCATCAAATTCAAAATGGCCATACATTTTTCAAAAAACAATAATATTTCTCAGTTTTAACAATAAGTTGTCTTTGTACTATTTTCAATGAAATACGAAGTTTAAATGATTTGCTCATCATTGCATTTTGTTTTTGTTTACATTGTGCACAGCGTCCCAACTTTTTTGGAAATGGGGTTGTACATTTCAAAGCACTTTAATTTGTACATTACAACACAACCTTTTGCACATTATTTACTAACATGGAGACATCCTTGTGCTTTGCTAAGACAATCAGAGGAGATGAAATCTAAATGTTAGGTATTGACTAGAAGCTGTTAATGAACACAGTGCATAGAGACCTCATGATCAAATAAGGCCTATAAATCAGAATTTAACACCTTTTAGTTTGTGTTAACTAGATATTTTCACTTTAGAATAAGGGATCAGTTTGTCTTTAGAACTAATTTGTGATACTGATAGTAATCAAAAGAAAACTCTAGTAAATTCACTCTAGTTACTACTTAATAAAGTAGTAATGTGCAGCCAGCTCATTAACAGCTAGCTGCTTATTAAAGCTTGTATGGATGCCTCCAGCGTGCACTGGAGTGGTTTGCAGCTGAGTGTGAAGCGGTTGGTATGTGCATCAGCACCTCCAGGTCTGAATTCATGGTCCTAGCCCGGAAAAGGATGGCATGCCCACTTCAGGTACGGAGAAGACCTGCCCCAGGTGAAGGAGTTGCGACAGGCCACAGGCTGGGACAGGCATCAGCAGTAATATGGTCACAGAACCAGACTGTAGTGCTGGAGAGGGAGCTGAGCCAGAAGGCAAAGCTCTCTGTTTATAGGTCGGTCTATGTCCCCACCCTCACCTGTGGTCATGAGCTTTGGGTAATGAGCAAAAGAATGAGATTGTGGATGCAAGTGGTGGGAATGAGCTTTCTTCGCTGGGTGGGGGGCCTGTACCTGTACTGACAGGGTAAGGAGCTTAGTCTTCTGAGAGGAGTTCAGAGTAGCGCCACTACTCCTCCACGTTGACTGGATCCAGTAGAGGTGATTCGGGCATCTGATCAGGATTCCCCCTGGATGCCTCCTGTTGGAAGTTTATCATTCACAGCTGACTGGGACGAGACCCCAAAGTTGCCCTAGAACCCACTGGAGGGATTATATCTCCAAGATGGCCTGGGGCAGCTCTGGGTCCCCCAGAATGAGCTAGAGGAAGTTGCGGGGGACAGGGTGGTCTGGGATTCTCTGCTTTCCATACTGCTACCGTGACCTTAGCTGGATCAAGCGGTTTAAGAAGATTAATGAATAAGTGAATCAATGAAAGCTTATTAAGAGTGTACAGGTACATTATGTTATGGGATTTATTGGTCCTACATGGGAAATTTGTCATTCTGCTGCCTAACCATACCCAATCTGAGAGCAGCACAGCTGTGCAGGGGTCAGGTGCCTTGTCCATCAGTCATGGGATTTGAGCCTGCAACCTTCCGGTTGGTGGCTCACTTCTCCTTACCACAAGACTACCGGTCACCCCCATTATAGCACATTATTTCCCTATACTGAAGCATTACCAATTTCACAAGTGAATTTAGTAAGATAAGTGAACAGAACTTCTGATTCGTCTAAAGTGATGGCTCCGTGAGACTAGCTGATGAGCAGATACACTGGTCTATGCTGCTTTTCTAGCATGAAAATTGAGCTAACTGCTTATCAGTCAACATGTTAAGCTAACTAACGAGCAAGGTAGCTAATTAGCTAAGGTAGATATCTCAGAGTGGCACAAAACACCCAAAAAGACAATCACACGAGTGAGTGGAAAATGCACTAGAACTAAAATCTTAAGTTCTGCTGGTACCTGTGTGGCTCAGTTCTTGTTTTTGACTGGTTTGTGTAAAATGCCCTACAGTTCTGGGTTAATTAAGCATCTTAATGTCTAGAATTCTTTGAAAAAAAATATAATTTTCTTGTTTATTTTTACAAACTTTATTGTTTGTAAAAATAAACAAGAGCTATTTCCAAACCTTTCTGGCGTAACATTGCCGAGGAGACTGTTTGCTGTAAAGCTGTTTCAATTTGTATTTTTTATTAAAATGTGGTGCTTTCCTACCATACAGTGTCCTGCACAGCAAAGTGGATGAGTGGTTTAGCATTCGTACAGTATTTGTACAGTTTAGACAGTTTTGAGTAGTTTGAATTGGTACATTTGCAAATCCAGCATAGGCACATCGCAGCTCTGGAGAATCCTGGATCACACAACCATGGCACAGGTATGTGGAGGCTAACCTCTGGCGGCATTCTCTCCCTGGCATGAGAGCATTGAGGATATCAGGTTTTATGGACATCTGAACCTTCTGCAGTGCTTCACAACACTGCGTATGAAGATTCAGCACATAACTACTGCGCACAAACACGGCTTACTGGACATCACCGCTTAACATCTCTCTTCCGCAGATTTTACGTTTTATTCAGTGTCTGTTTCAGCAGATATTGCATGCTAAAGAGATGATGATGACGATGCAGCCCTGCCAGCCAGCTGTGCCCAGATATTTTGGGGGCAGTAGCTTAGACGGGGCAGAAAGGGCAGAATCCCGCCGTCACACCGCCCCTTCAGCTTGAAGGTCGTTTTGAATTTCAGCTGATTAGTCTAGTCGGATTAACTGTTTACAGTACATGATGTGCTAATATAAGTGAACTGAACATTTCTCAGCTCTCGAAAACAGAAAAAAGTACTTTTTCACATTGTAGTGTTGGCACAGAGAGAGACTCGGAAGACGTTGTGCATACAAGCAAATGTGCTTTTATTTATTACAGCTGCAGAATCATGGCCTCCCGTGTGTGTCTTAATCTCTGCCGACGCTATATATATATATATATATATATGTATATATATATATATATATATATATATATATATATATATACGGGAAGATTCACTCAAAAGAGGCCCCGAATACTCTGTCATAATCCCGTTAGGATGAAGCAATCTGAACCTTAAAAATGCCCTACATACCTTGACGTATGTGTAATCGATTGCATTACATGCGATGCTGGAAGTGATCTCTGTTTTCTGCCAGACACATTTCGACATGGTGCCTACCTCGGCGCTCCAATGCAGGGGCATCCCAGCTTGTTTGAAGCTCCATATACTGAGGAGCACATTGCCCATTGTTTCGTTCAGATGGCTTCGTTCTAGCAAGAGTTATTACAGAATATTTGGGGCCTCTTTCGAGTGAATCTCCCTGTGTGTATATATATATATATATATATATATATATATATATATGTATGCTGAGCAGTGAAGGTGAAGGAGTTACGCTCAACAGTGAGGGTGAAGGAGTTAACAGTGCAGTGAAGGTGAAGGAGGAATGGAAGGAGGTATTTTGAGGAGCTGAACTAACAGGCTGAGACAGGGCGTCTAAAAGGCTGGGTTATATTAGAGCTGAAGATGTTCTGGAAGCATTTTGTTGTTCTAGATGTGAATGAATCACTTTCTGTTCTGTGCAGCATAACCTGCAGAACAACAGCCTGACTCACAGTGATGTTTAAAAGAAATCTCGTCCCTGTCATTTCAAATCCATGTATCTTTCTTTATTTATCTTTCTTTAATCATAGCCATTGCTTCTCATGCTTTTCCCCTTTTCTGTATTTTAATATTTTATACTAATGTTAAAACCTTATTCTCTGTTCATATTCCTCTGTTATCGTTTTGCTATCCGGTGTCGCGGATGGGTTTCCCGTTTTGAGTCTTGGTTCATCTCAGGGTTCTTCTTCTTGCTCTTCAGGAGTTTTTCTTGCCGCTCATGGGGGCTTGGACCCTAATTTTTCTGTAAAGCTGCTTTGCGACATTGCCTGTTGTAAAAAAAAGATTGTATAAATAAACTTTGACTTTCTTTCTTTTCTTCTTTGTTTTTTCTTTATTTACTTTTTCTTTCTTATCTTTCATCATCTGTTCCTTTACAACACACAGCCAAACCCGCACACATACCCCCCCACACACACACGCACTCTCTCACACTCTCCGGTCAGTGTTGTGTGCTCAGTGGTTCAGCTGCAGTCTGGCTGAGAGCGGTTTTGATTTCGTTCCTCTCTTCACAACACGCTGTTCCTGCAGTGTGAATTGGGGGTGGGGGGGGGTATGAAGGCTGAGACAGTGACAGTGACATCAGAGTGATAACAGCCTGAGAACTGAGGCAGATCACATCGACTCTGCGTAGCACTCGTCACTGAGTCTGAATCACACACAGCACCACATTTACCCAGTCAGGGAATAACACAGTGTACCGGACGTAGTCTTTACACACGACTGTACAGAGTTCAGCCAAAAATCACATTTACGCCTTCATCTGACCCCAAACGTGCTCAGTCAGCCAAGGCTTGTTTGGTGTCTGAACTTTTCTTGTTCTTTAGTTTTACACTGAAGCTGTGAAGCTAATGTAGCTGACAAGTAATGCAAGCTTATGCTCCACCAGTTAGCACCATGCTAACTGCATGCCTAAATCATCACAGATATTGCCTTGATCTGTGTCAAGTTGGCTTATATGTCCTACATTATTCTTGCCTTTTATTTGCCCTGCTGAGGTTCACTTATAAGGTTTGGGTGGTTTTATATAAGAAAACAGCCATAATTCATTTCCGCATGACTGTTTTCCGGCTCTTCTCTTATTCCCTGAGAATTAAACAGTCTGTTTTTGTTACTTATCTTAAAACCAGTAGATGTAAATGAGCTCTGTTCTGATTGACCACCCTGTATTGTGCCTCATTGACACTACTCCGCACCTGCACACCTAATTTCAGTAAATATATGCACATATTTATTCAGTATTGTCATTACATGCTGTTACCTGCACTTCCTTGCACATTCATTATTGCACTGCCTTTTTATGTCAGGATAGATTGCATAGTTTTGTATATTTCTAGTTATATATATGCCTGTAGATAGCATTTTTGTGTATATTCCTGCCTCTTTGTAATAAGCGAGACAGATTTATTTATTGTTGACAGTATTATTTATAGTTGACAATGTTGCTGAGCCTGTCCATTCTTCTTTTCATATTGTACCACTCTTATCATTATAACATCTATCTATCTATCTATCTATCTATCTATCTATCTATCTATCCATCCATCCATCCATCTATCATTTAAACAGTAGTCCATGCTGAAACACTCCTTATAACTTCAGTGTCAATCACTGGAGCTACACTGCTAAAGGCTGAACAGGCGTATGGAAATGTATTTGTTTGAGTGACATCACAAAAACAGTGAATTTAAATATGGACTGGGAGAGTGACTGGTATGTTTTGAAACTTTAACCGTGTTTACATACAACATCAAATTATTTTACTTAAAAAAGTGAGGAAAAATAAGTTTTCCTTGATAATTAATCTGTAATCGACTTGCTCATGTGGTTTCTGATGCTATATGACACATTTGTAAACATGGATAATAAACCTTAAGATTACTAACTGAATAATTAAGCTAAATAAAAAGGGTTAAAAGTTTCTGAAGTAATTTTAGGTCATGGCAGCAGCTTAGTATCTGTTGGTGAAGGATCATAGCCTACTTTCTAGAACTTTCAGATAGTGAGCTCGGCTGTCGGAGGCTTCTTCATTATTCAATAAGGGAAAAACTGCAGTGTGAAACAGGACCTGAAGGAGACCTTTCTCTGAGGTATCAGTGTTTCGCCCTGCACTCCTCCTTAGGGCTGATAACAATTCAGTTAGATTACGAATCTTTAGCCCCTTTCTACAGTCCCCCTAGTGGCCAATATAATCGAATTAGATTCAGATATTTTTAATGAGCATAATCAAATAAGATATTTCCTGCTGTAAATCTGTCTCTCTGTGTGTGAAATGCTGTGACTATATGTTGAACTGCTAGTGAGCAATGATGGGGTGAAAGGGGTGGGGTAAGAAACCCCTGCTGTAAAATCAGCATTGAACCCCTTAACAACAAACTTCTACAACCTAAGAATAGCTCCATTCCAGTTTGTACTGAAGACCCCGATAGTTACTGATTTCCATCTAAATACATTGCATCAACATTACTGAAAGAAAATTGTATAGTTCTACTGAGGCACCTCCAAAACAGCTAGGTAGGAACTGCGTTTTATGGCTACTGTGAAAAATAGTTAAGGAACTATTCAGTGTAAAAAAATTCAGATTTCACCAAAAGTTGATTTATTATTTATTCAGAATTCTTTTTTACAAATACACTGAATATACAAATATTGGAATAATGTAGTATGATATATACACTCACTCACTGTAAATATAATATATATGATATATATACTCACTGAGTATATATATGATATATAAGATACATACACACACTGACTGTGTATGATATATATGATATATACACTCATTGACCGTATATATAATGTATATGATGTTATACTCACTAGCTGTGGATATAATATATACACCGATCAGGCATAACATTATGACCACCTCCTTGTTTCTACACTCATTGTCCATTTTATCAGCTCCACTTACTATATAGCACTTTGTAGTTCTATAGTTATAACTAAAGTTCTTTTCACTGCACTTTCACATACCATAATAATGTGACCACTTACTATATAGGTGCACTTCAGTCCATCTGTTTCTCTGCATACTTTGTTAGCCCCCTTTTACCCTGTTCTTCAGTGGTCAGGACCCCCATGGACCCTCACAGAGCAGGTACTATTTGGGTGGTGGATGATTCTCAGCACTGCAGTAACACTGACGTGGTGGTGGTGTGTTAGTGTGTGTTATGCTGGTATGAGTGGATCAGACACAGCAGTGCTGCTGGAGTTTTTAAACACTGTGTCCACTCACTGTCCACTCTATTAGACACTCCAACCTTGTCAGTCCACCTTGTAGATGTAAAGTCAGAGACAATGGCTCATCTGCTGCTGCACAGTTTGTGTTGGTCATCTGCTAGTCCTTATCAGTGGTCACGCTGCCCACATGACGCTGTTGGCTGGATATTTTTGGTTGGTGGACTATTCTCAGTCCAGTAGTGACACTGAGGTGTTTAAAAACTCCAGCAGCACTGCTGTGTCTGATCCACTCAGACCAGCGCAACACACACTAACACACCACCACCACATCACTGTTACTGCAGTGCTGAGAACGATCCACACCCAAATAGTACCTGCTCTGTGAGGGTCCATGGGGGTCCTGACCACTGAAGAACAGTGTAAAAGGGGGCTAACAAAGTATCAGAGAAACAGATGGACTACAGTCTGTAACTGTAGAACTACAAAGTGCACCTATATAGTAAGTGGAGCTGATAAAATGGACAACGAGCGTAGAAACAAGGAGGTGGTCATAATGTTATGCCTGATCGGTGTATTACACATACACTCACTAACTATACATGACATGTATGATAGATACACCCACTGACTGTATATGATATATATGATACATACACTCACCGACTGAATATATTATATGTGTGTGATATATACAGTCATTGGTTGGATTGTTGTTCTCACTCAATGTCAGCGATGAAAATTTAAAACTGTGGAAATGACGAGAATGTCTTGGCCAGGTTCTGTGTTCACATGATGAAGATAATGTTGAACAACTAAAAGTGATAAATAAATTATGATGAAACATTGTCCATTTATATATCTATAACAAAGTACATTGATTTTTAAATAAAAAAAATATATATTTCTTTAAGGCCAAATTTGAGCAAATTAGACGAACACAGTTCATCACGATGAACTAATAATGTGATTAATCATGATTAATTGTTTAAATCTTGTGACAGCCCTACAGTTCACAACTATGAGCACACTCAAAATCGTTGTAAACAACTTTAACTGATCCTTACAATTTCTTCAGTTTGATGCAGTTGTATTGCCACATTTTCTTGCCCGCACTCCTCCCTCCTGAACTGTCCAATGTCCAATGACCTCTTCCCCCCCTCCCTCCCCCTCTCTAGTAAACAAATGGTCTCAGTATGTTCTCAGTCTGTGTGAATCCTGTAGGTTCACTGTGGAGCCTCAAGAGAGCTGCTCGCTCACGTCACAGACACAAAACACACCACATGCTGAATGCCTGGAGCTGAGGAAGTCATTACACACACACACACACACACACACAGGTTTGTTTGAATACAATGTGGTGCTCATATGTGAGCACCTACAGTCTTCTGCTTAAGCAGTTTTCAAGCATTTTTTTTGGAAAGTAAGTGTTTATTTGCTTAGAAAACACCAATATTACAACTACAACAACTAATATCATAACAATAAGTGGTGATTTTACACATGTCAGTGTGCTTGTTTTACCATTTCCAAAGGAAGCCCACCATTAACTGTAGTTATCGTCCAGCACTTGGTTCGTCTAATCAGTGCCTCATTATCTCAGATCAAGTGTGCTGGTGAGTAATATGTTACTTGTTGTATTAATATTATTTGTAATGATTCTAATATTAGTGTCTGTGCAAGTAAATGCTCATTGCCCAGATAACCAGCTTTTTAAGTATGTATATGTATTAATGTGTGTTTACATGCACTCAATAATCCAATCATAATTATATTTATGCTGTTATCTGATTATTCAAATGGTCATGTCAACAGCATATTCCAATCTAGAAATTTGATTCAGAAATCCACTAAAATGAGCTGAAATTCAGCTCAATAATCAGATTTCTCAGCGCTTATAAACTCTTACTCTGATTTCTTTCAGATTTCTCAGTCTGAGCATGTGTGAAAACAGATAGCGGTACCGGAAATAAGCGAGCAGCGCTGCCGCAAGATAGGAGCAAAACACTTTTGGAGCAATGGTGAAACTACATGCTTGATGAAATGAAGGATTTAGATATTCTTCATCTTCTAGATGATGTATGTTCATATTTTCAGGTAAAGTGGCGATATTTTTTTTTTAAAAGTGAGTTTATGTTACGTTTACGTCATGTCTTCTTTTGTGAGTTTATTGGCTGGTTTCAAAGCAGAAATCTGATTACCGTCTGACTCATGTAGACCCAGAGTTTATCTGACCATTATCTGATTACTCAAGTGCATGTAAACTCATTGATCAGACTACTGACAAAATCTGATTTTCTGCAGTCGTGTCTCAATTCAGGGGCTGTTAATTTAAGTTTCTTTATTTTTCATTTATTAGAGCTGGAGATGCTTCTCTCTGTCGGCTCTTTGCTCCCTAAAACAAAACAAAACGTTAGCGTAAGTTTTACTTCAGACCACATTTTTAACATTTGTATCGTTTGCTATTCGTCTCAGTTTAAACCCAATACTTACATTTAAAGTGTCTCTTCAGCCGCTGTTCGCTCCTCTGCTGATGCGCTGATCCGCTCCTCATGTTCTCGAAACCGGCACACAGTGAACCTTGGGATATGTTGGCTGATGAAGGATTCACCTGTTGGATCCTTCGTTGCCATGGAAAAGAAGGGCACATTTCTCGGCCGCATATGAAGGAGGCTTCGAAACGGGACAGCCTAGCCACACCGCGATGCAGCTTCCGAAGGACGCAGCCCCTGAAATTGGGACACAGCTGAAAACTCCACACAGAAAGAACCCTGGTCACCTGGCTGGGGAATTGAACCCAGGCCCTTCTTGCTGTGAGGCAGCAGCAAGAAATTCTTAAACAAAATTTATTTTTCTAATTTATCTATTGTTAAACAAAAGTTCTAGTTTTTCAGTTTTTGAAAAAAATGAAACATGGAGCTTTACAAGCTGTTTTTCTCCGGTTCTACTACAACCTCAGAACATGTTTGTCCTGAAACTGTATGAAAACAAACACAGAGGCACTGCGCTTCATTCCTCCTCTTACTGTACGCTGCTCATTTGAAAGCACACGAGGTCCTACGCATGGAGCCTAAATAGGCCCCTTGTTGGCTCCATAAAGGAATCTTCCATTAAACTCCCAGAACGGTACATCACACACCCTGAGGTTTGGCTGGACGTGAATGAGTCAGACGTAATGTTATAGACCCACACTCCCCCTGAGCACAACACAGACTCTGGGACATAAACTGCTGAACAACAGCCACTCAGAGCTGTTTAGAAACATTGCATAATCAAGTCTGTGCTGTACCTGCTCCCACCTACTGTCTCTATATGGTCAAACTAATATATACAGTACAAAGTCAAAGGTTTGGACATACATACAAAATTTAGTAGTTCTATAGTTATTTTCTAAAAACTCATCATCATCTTTGCCACAAATGTACACACTGCTGAGCAGACCAATAGAATTAGTTTGATCTTATAAATATTTGGGTTTTATATTAGAGGACAACAAGTCAAGGCAAAGTCAAGTCAAAGTTTATATATACATACATACATACATACATACATACATACATCATCTAAACTGCTTATCCTTCTGGGGTGCTGGAGCCCATCCCAGCCGTCACTGGGCGGAAGGCAGGACACACCCCGGACAGGTCGCCAGTCCATCGCAGTACATATATATATATATATAGCACTTTATACAACTTGTGTTGTAACAAAGCAGCTCTACAGAAAAATCTGGGTCTGAGCCCCCATGAGCGTTGCCAGTGGCGACAGTGGCAAGGAAAAACTTCCTAAGAGCAAGAGGAAGAAACCTTGAGAGGAACCAAAACTCAAAAGGGGAACCCATCCTAAATATTAGAATACAAAACGGGGAAAAACAGGTGAAGCAATGGTTATAAATAAATAGTCTGAGTTTATGCAGCAGCAGTATCATCAGGAGGGTCAGTTCATGCAGGTGAAGTTTGCACAGCGTTGTATAGCAGGAAGCTCCATGGTGGTCAAACCAGTCCAGAAGGCTGGCGAGCAGTGGGCACCTGATCGAGGTAGAAGAAGCAACAGCATCACAGACTAGGCAGTTATTAGTTCTGTAAAGAGTGACTGATCACAGATTACAGTATTAACAGAGCAGCAGAGACTCCGGCAGGTCGAGCTGTTACAGCCTCACTAAAAGGGAGATCCAGAAAGGTAACAGAGACATGAGGCTCCCTGAGATGTTGGCGCCCCTCCGCTCCACTGTCAACAAACCTGAGTGAGTGTGTGAGAGCAGCGGGACGACGGCACCAACACTCCCAGTTTACCAAGCTGCCTTTTAAATTGCATGTTGAACAATTGATAAAGAAGTAAAGGTTGAAGTTGCAGGTGGGATTTTATTTAAGGAACAGTTTTTGCTTTACTCAACAGGCACGACAAAAACTAGCTGAAGCTCCTTGTTACCTATTTTAGATCACGGTGATATTTTTGTTTAGGTATACTTCAAAGACAATGTTGTGCTCACTGGACTCTGTGTATCATTCAGCCTTAAGATTTATAACAGGCACTAAATATTCAACTCATCACTGTGAACTTTCTGAAATGGTTGGTTGGCCTTCACTTTCAGTGCGAAGACAAATTCACTGGATAACTTTTGTCTATAAAGCGATGATCGGTCAGCTTCATTCATATTTGTCTGCTTATCATATCAACAAATAAGTCTTGATACAATTTACCTTCTAATTGTTATATTTAGCTGGATTTTTAATCTCAATGTGATTTCCCTGGTTAAATGAAGCTAAAAATAAAAAATTGTGATTGGTTGCTTTATATGTCAGTCAAACAACCCCTTCCTGTTAAAGTAGGTTGTTTTTGACCCCCCCACTGTTATGAGACTTATCATACTCGTATAAGATAGTTCAAAGTCTGGCCTATGATTAAGCAGTATCCAGCTGTACAATGCATAGATGTCAACCCATACGGTTTACCTGTATGAAATATGTTTAAAATATGCCGTATAAGGCTGGGATATGAGAATATTGCTGTTATTGATAGTGATGTTGGAAATGTTCCAACATTGTGTCAGGGAATCTTTAGAGTTGGAAGATGTGAACATAAAAGTTACTGCTTTGAGAGTTTGACAGTGTTGCATACCCAGATCTACAGCCTGATGCACATATTTATCCCCCATCAGCCACTTCTGACAAATTTCCACAATCAGAAGTGGATGTTTGGGTCGGGAGCTCAATGGGGTTGATGGAGTGGATGACGTAGTGCTGTGAGAAAAGAAAACAAGTCGATCTTTAGCCTCTGCTGGTCTTTTATCTTGTAAAGAAGCAGTTCACTGTTTATTGGAGTCGAAGCTGTACAGTTTATCAAGGATGTGTTGTAAATGCTGAGTGTGAGTTGGAGGATGATTGACGGCAGCAGCAGCAAGAGTTACAGGATGCAGTGTGTGTGCGTGTGTGTGTGTGTGTGTGTGTGTGTGTGTGTGTGTGTGTGTGTGTGTGGTTTTGCAGAGCAGAGGCCGATAACACACAGCTGGTAAATCACTCATATATTTGATGCCCACTGAATTAATGATGGGTTAAGAGTTCACAGAAGGATACCAACCTCTCTCTCTCTCTCTCTCTCTCTCTCTCTCTCTCTCTCTGACACTTTCTCTCTCTCTCTCACTCCCTGTCTCTCTTTCTCTCTCTCACTCACTTTTTCCTTCTCTCTCCCTCTCTCTGTCTCGCCCCCCCTCTCTCTTTCTTCTCTTTAATTCACTCTTCAGTCACTCATGAATTTGATACCCACTGATACATTGCTGGGTCATGGATGGACACCAACCGCTCTCTCTCTCTGTCTGTCTCTCTTCTTTCTTTCTTTCTTTCTTTCTTTCTTCTTTCTTTCTTTCTTTCTTTCTTTCTTTCTTTCTATTTCTCTGTCTTTTGATTCTATCTATCTATCTATCTATCTATCTATCTATCTATCTATCTATCTATCTATCTATCTATCTGTCTATCTATCTTCCTCTTTCTCATTTCTCTGTCTATTTCTCTCTCTTTCTTTCTTTTCCGTTTCTCTCACTCCTCCTACTTCTCTTTCTCTCACTCCCATCTCACTCTCTGTACCTCCACTCTTTCTCCTCTTTCTACTCTATCCTACTCTTTCCTTTTTTCTCTCTCTCTTTTTCTCTACCTGTCCTCTTTCTCTCCTCCTCCTTCTCTCTCCCTCTCACTCTCTCTTTCTTCTCTTTAATTCACTCTTCAGTCACTCATATATTTTCAAATCATATATTTGATACCCACTGATACATAGCTGGGGTAATGGGTCATAGAGGGACACCAACCTCTCTCTCTTTCTCTCTCTCTCTCTCTCTCTCTCTCTTTCTTTTTTAAGTTCAGCATAGCTTTGTTGGCATGACTGTAAGGTCCAGTATTGCCAAAGCATTATAACAGTGACAAAAATGAGAACATGAACATAAAACAACAATATATCAAACAATAATAACCATGATACTGTTGACTCCATTGAAAAGAAAAAAAATGTAATCAGGGAGGTGGGGTTAGGTGAGATGGGGTCAGAAGGGTGGGGTTATGTGAGGTGGGGTCAGAAGGGTGGGGGTATGTGGGGTGGGGTCAGAAGGGAGGGGTTATGTGGGGTGGTGTTACCCTCTGTCTCTCAGGCAGTGACTATTTTTCTCTCTCTCTTTTATTTCTATCTATTTGTTTCTCTCTCTCTTTCTGTGTTTTGTGCTCATCCACTTTTCCTTTCTTCTCCTTTCTGTCACCCCTCTCTCTCTGTATCTCCCTCTCAATCTCCTCTCTCTACTATCTCCATCTCAGCTCTCTCTCTCTCTCTCTCTCTCTCTCTCTGCTCTGAGTCTCTGAAAGCTCTCCTCTGCTCTGCAGCTCCTTACCCTGCGCCCCCCCATCTGAATTCACTCCTAATCCCACCCAGAGCCGCTGACGTCAGTCTGCCTGTTCGCTGCTTTTACTCTTATATAAACTCTGCAGCTCTGAACCAGAACACACAGCACAAAGTGTCCATCTGCAGAGAAGAGAAGGAAAAGGAAAACACTTCTGCACATTTTAATACACACTGTTTATTTGCTGAATTTAACGTTAGGAAAAATGAAAAACATATTAGGAAAAACTTTTGCCAGCGCAAAAGTTACAGCACCTTTTATATTTTATGTTTGATTGGTTTCCAATTTGTTAAACTCAGTGGTTACAAATATGCTGCCTTATGTCTGAGACATTGTTTTACAATAGTTTTAAGAAGGTTTTGGCCTAAATTTCATGGGAGGGATATATGTAGTGTGTTGTAAGACAAAATAGTCCCCAAAGAAAACTTATTTTTTCAGATGTTCCTCTATTTTACCATCATCAGAATCACATATAAAACTCAGAAGACTCGTGTACGTTCACTGGTGGTTTTGGATGGTAAATAAAATGTCAATATTTGTGTTGTAGTCATGGCGACCCCTGGTTCCTATCACCACCACTGTGAAAAGAAAGCTGAGTCTCTACAGTCATTCATTTCACATCAAACCACTCTGAATGACTCATGAATCTCAGCCATTGAATTAACCAAAAAAGGGTTGAATTTCATGTTTAATGAAAGCAATGAGAGGATGAGGAGACAAGCTGTGCAAGATTTTATATACAAGACATATTTATAAAGTGAAGAATTAACATTAATAAATAAAAGTGTCTCTTTATATGCATAAGAGCCATTTTATTAATTTTTATTTTTTTAATTTGTAATTTTTTGTTCTCTCAGTGACTGGATTATAAAACTTTCACATAATGAATACATTGTAATATTTTGCAGACTGATAGTCATATACAGGTTTGTACATTTCTGGCCACCATTAAACCATTTTATTAAAAAATGGATAATAATAATAATAATAATAATAATAATAATAGTTATTATTTGTCTTTTTTAAACTTAAAACAAGTCTAAAAAGTGCTTTACAGCAAAATTGAATCAATTTTCATCAATGGATCAGATTGAGATGCAAAATAAAACCCAACAAAAGTTACTTTGTCTCAACCAAAGTACTTAAAAGAGAGTGCAGATAACCAAGTTAAAATGGACCTATAATACACAGAATATAAAGGCTCCTAAGCTGGACTGTGAGTGTTGTTATGTAAGCAGGTTGGCGGTTGGTGTGAATTTTTCTGCCTAATTCTGTGTTTTGGGTTTGTATCTGGGTTAATGCTAAAGCTTGATGGAGGCTTCAGAGCATCAGAGCTAATGGACTAAAAAATACCCCGACACAGAGCTAGGCCTTCCACTTCCAGTCTAAATAAACCAAAATTTGTGAATATTCAAATCCACTAGGCCACTTTATCAGAAACCCCTCTCTTAAAGATCCACCAGTTTGTTTAGACGTCCTCTAGCCCTTCATTATTAGTCAGTCTCTGACTACAGGGCTGCTCCTGGCTGGATATGTTTTGGTGTTGGACAATCCTCAACATAATAAAGTGGCCAGTGAGTGGAAGTACAAGGTAGGTGTTTCTGATAAAGTGGCCAGTGAGTGGAAGCACAAGGTTAGTATTTCTAATAAAGTGGCCAGTGAGTGGCAGTACAAGGTAGGTGTTTCTAATAAAGTGGCCATACAGTGTGTTTGTACTGGGTCTCGGAACACGTAAGAACACATTTCTCATTGGACAGTTTCCTTATGGCTTCTTCACTTGTTACTGTTTTTAAGTGTCAGTGATCCTCTTATTGTTATTAGGAATCCTGTAATTATGAAAATTAGAAAGTGGAATAATGAAAGAGTGCATGATACAGAGAGATTGCACTGAATAAAGTGTATCACTGAATTTCCTTGACTTAAAAATAGGAATAAAATACATCAACATAGTTGTTGCCAGAAGTCAGTAAACTGAGTGACCATGATTGCATTGATGTAACATATTTTATTCATGTGGAAATGATGCAGTCTTTGAAATCTAGTAAAAATTCAGTGAGCCACATTATTGCTCGCTGAATAACTGGTGCTCCTCTAAATACTCCTCCATCATTTTTTCATCCCTTGCTTCTCTGCGTTACCTAATGATTGCATCATAGGGGGAAAAAAATCACATTTTTCTTACAGGAACAGACAGTTAGTTTTATGAGAGAGAGAGAGAGAGAGAAAGAGAGAGAGAGAGAGAGAGAGACTTTAGGGCTTTGGATGTTTGTGAATTTAAGCTTTGCTCTAATAGGACATAGCTGAATGTCATCAGTGGCTAATGTCCATGAGAATGGTTCCTTTAGTGCTTTAGGCCTCAGGCAGAGTGAGAATTATACAATGACATGGGGGGGGGGTCAGCTTTTTCCACTGCAGTGATAATATGAAGCAGTGAACTCAGATCTGCCATTAGTTTGATCTTCTAGGTACAAAGCTACTCTATACCAGAATACAGTTTGCCAGTCAAATCTAACTGTCATTCATAGAACTGCATCTCTCTCATACATTTGGTAGAAAAATACATGTATATATTTGCTCATACATAAAAATGTATGTGCAATATACACCGGTCAGGCATAACATTATGACCACCTCCTTGTTTCTACACTCATTGTCCATTTTATCAGCTCCACTTACTATAGAGGTGCACTTTGTAGCTGTACAGTTACAGACTGTAGTCCATCTGTTTCTCTGCATACTTTGTTAGCCCACTTTACCCTGTTCTTCAGTGGTCAGGACCCCCATGGACCCTCACAGAGCAGGTACTATTTGGGTGGTGGGTCATTCTCAGCACTGCAGTAACACTGACATGAATCAGACACAGCAGTGCTGCTGGAGTTTTTAAACACTGTGTCCACTCACTGTCCACTCTATTAGACACTCCTACCTTGTCAGTCCACCTTGTAGATGTAAAGTCAGAGACGATAGCTCATCTGCTGCTGCACAGTTTGTGTTGGTCATCCTCTAGTCCTTCAGTCACAGGACGCTGCCCACAGGACGCTGTTGGCTGGATATTTTTGGTTGGTGGACTATTCTCAGTCCAGCAGTGACACTGAGGTGTTTAAAAACTCCAGCAGCACTGCTGTGACTGATCCACTCAGACCAGTGCAACACACACTAACACACCACTCAAATTTAAAAATAAATGCCTGTGTTTAATTTGATGCTGGCAAAGCATTTCAAAAATGTTAGGACGGGGGCAACAAAAGACTAATAAAGTTCTGTAATGCTAAAACAAACACCTGGTGGAACATCTCACAACTAACAATTGGCAACAGGTCAGTAACATGATTGGGTATAAAAGAGCATCATAGGGAGGCTGAGACTTTCAGAAGTAAAGATGGGGAGGGGTTCACCAAAAGACTGCATAGGCTAATAGTGCAACTATTCACAAGTAACGTTTCTCAATGTAAAATAGCAAAAAACTCTTCATATATAGTACATAATAACATTCAAACATTCAAAGAATCCAGAGAAATCTCTGTATGCAAGGGACAAGGCTGAAAACCAATATTGACTAGTTAATCACTGATTCCACAAATGCAAGTTAATACTCTGTCATGCAGAGAAGAAACTATGTATAAACAGGATCCA
Organism: Colossoma macropomum; assembly: GCF_904425465.1. Lineage (NCBI taxonomy): Eukaryota > Metazoa > Chordata > Actinopteri > Characiformes > Serrasalmidae > Colossoma > Colossoma macropomum. The sequence goes on along the minus strand of NW_023494787.1, from coordinate 6,145,207 downwards.
GAAACGCCACCGCCTTCTCTGGGCCCAAGCTCATTTAAGATAAAATAAGGTGAAGTGAAAAACTGTCCTGCGGTCTGATAAATCAAAAATTGAAATTTTTTTAGGAAATCATGGACATGCATCCTCCAGGTCGAAGAGGAGAGGGACCATCCAGCTTTCACATGGCATGAGAAACGTGCACATCTGCGAAGGCACCATTAATGCTGAATGATATATACAGGTTTTGGAGCAACATGTGCTGCCATCCCGATGACATCTTTTTCAGGGAAGAATAGAACAGAATAGGATCTTTATTGTCTTTATACTCAGATACAATGATTTTTTCTGTGGCATCTCTCATATTGAGGTCACAAAAGCAGGAATAATAAAATAACAAAATGTACAAAGAGCCGCAACAGCAGCAAATGCCTAAAGTGACACTGTGCAAAACTACAAAAACTGCTGCTTTCACCACATAGTGCAGTTCCTTACACTAGTAGCTAGCACACCACACTATTGCCCAGTTGGTTTGTGTGCTTTCAATGGTGCTCCTGTAGAAATTCACCAACAGTTCCTGTGGGAGCTGGACCTGTTTCAGCTTCCTGAGGAAAAAGATCCTTTGTTGGGCTTCTTTAACCAGGTGTGAGGAGTTTGAGGTCCATGTCAGCTGTTTCAACACATAGACTCCAAGGAACTTTAGGTATTCCACCCTTTCCACTTCTTCTCCATGTACGTGGAGGGGGAGGTGATCTGTTCTCTTTGTTCTCCTAAAGTCTATGACAATCTCCTTAGTCTTAGTGATAAGGACCAGTTTGTTGTCCCTGCACCACTCGGCCAGATGCTTCTTTTCTCGCCTGTAGGCCGTCTTCTCAACCCAACTACTGCGTTGTCATCAGCAAATTTGATTATGGTATTGAAAGTGTGAATAGCGGTACAGTCATATGTGAAGAGTGTGAAAAGCATAGGGCTCAGCACACAGCCTTGTGGAGTTCCTGGGTTTAGGGTGAGGGTGGAGGAGGTGTGACTTCCAATTTTGACCTGCTGTGGTCGGCCTGTAAGGAAGTCCATAACCCATGAACACACAGAAGAACCAAGGCCCAGTTTCACCAGTTTACCAGCCAGTTTTTGCATAATGACTGTGTTAAATGCGGAACTAAAATCCACAAATAAAATTCTCACGTAACTTCTTGGTTCTTACGGAGCCCCGCTGGTGACACCCTGTATAAAAAGAAAATAATGTGTGGCCATGACTTAGTAAAGCATGGAAACAAGATAATTAAGTCGCTGCCACGACTTAGTAAGGCGTGGGAACAAGATCCTAATGTGTGGCCACAACTTGGTAAGGCATGATCTCGTTCCCACGCCTTACTAAGTGGTGATCACAACTTAATTATTTTATGACTTACTAAGTCGTGGCCACGCATTAGGATCTCGTTTCCACGTGTTAATAAGGTGTGGCCACGTATCATATTTATTTATATGGGATGTCACTAGCAAGGCTCTGTAGGTTCTTCTAGGTGTGTCATAGCAATGTGTAATGCAGTTGTGACATCGCACTCTGTGGAGCGGTTTGGCAAACTGATGCTTGCTTATTTCAGCAACACAATACCAAACCATAGTGCACATTTACAACAGCACAGCTCTGTAGTAAAAGAGTCCAGGTGCTTAACTGGCCTGCCTGCAGTCCAGACCTGTCACCACTGAAAACATTTGGTGCATTGTAAAATGAAAAATATGACAAAGAAGACCCTGAACTGGTAAGCAGCTGAAATCATCTACAGAGTGTTGTTGAAAGTAGAGGTAATGCAGTACAGTGGTAAACACGCCCCCGTCCCAACTTTTTTAGAAACAGGATTGTATATGCAATAGTGTCAATTTTTAATACTGGCTCAAGACTATCATAAAACAATGTCTCAGACATTACATTTACAGCATTTGGCAGACGCTCTTATCCAGAGCAACGTACAATTTAATCATTTCACACAGGGAGATGAAGGTAGTGTTAGGAGTCTTGCCCAAGGACTCCTATTGGTATAGTGTATGGTGCTGCCCTGGTGGGGGATTGAACCCCAGTCTACAGTGTAGAAGGCAGAGGTGGTATGTAATAACGTTCTGTCAACAATTCTGACTTGGTAAGTTTCTCTAGAACAGAGTATTTCACACCAAACCACTCTGAATGACTTTGTTTACATCTTACCCATTTAATTACACAGAAATTTTGAAAATCAGTGTAATTCCCGTTTAATTTGAACGTACTGAAGAAAGGGAATGTGGTTGCCTTTGCATTTCTGTGTGATTTTTATTCTTGATAATTTCCACCCACAGGCTACAACTCCCCCATCACATGATACCCCCAGCCTCAGGGGTAGAGTGCTTTCTCTTCTCAGAGCCCTGAGAGCTCATAATCTCCTGATGATCAGGTAGTTAGACAGTTGCGTCATTCTGGAGTTATGAAGTTTTTAACAAAACATATTACATATTATTATTTACCTGATTCAAATATCTACATCATTTCCACACAAATAAACTAAACTAAAATAAAATAATCTTACACTAATGCAATTTGTACTTAAAGTAAATAAACGAAGTTGAAATTGTGCTCATGTATTTTATTTATGTGGAAATGTTGTGCATTTTTGAATCTAGTAAATTCAAAGTGGCATTTACTGTCTGAGATGATAACAGAGAGAGGGGATTATTGAGGGGAGATTCATGGACATGTTACCAGCAAGTCAATGATCTACAGTGATCTAAATGTGGATACAGTTTCCATAAAAGTGTTCATCACTATGGCCTGTGTGTCTATAAATAGCAGCTCTTATCATAGTCAATAAACATGCGAATGCGTGTGGGGGGCACGGCCAGCGCTCAGTCTTTTCCCTATTGATTGCCACTACAGAACAGCGTGTCATGTGACTGAGTTAAAAACACAGTCGATGTTTCAGTGTCTATAAAACTTCCCATGATGACAAACACAAACTCTCTCAGGTCAGTGACTTCATTCAGTCCAGTACTCTTCCACTTACATTACACTGTACGCTCTTAAAAAAGGTGGTAACAGTAGGTGAACCGTTTTTGGTGCCACTTCTATGTAGAACCATACACAACACTTTCTCCAATCAATCTGAAGAACCATTTAGGCATGCAAATGGTTCCATAACGAACCAGTGATGGACAGTAACGCAGTAAATGTAATTGGTTACTGTACTTAAGTAGTTTTTCGTGTTTCTGTACTTTACTGAAGTTTTTCCATTTTGGGCGACTTTTTACTTTCACTCCACTACATTTCGAAGTCAAGTATCTCACTTTTTACTCCACTACATTATGAAAAATCTGTCGTTCCTTTTGGTTTATGTGTGTATAAAAATGTAACGTCAAAATGAAAGAAGTGAGAACACCAATCAGGGCACAGCGCGCGCTTTGTTTTGACCTGTTGGTCATACCAACCCAGTGCAGCACACGGTTCAACATCAGTGCAGCAGTGTAAAATTTTGGGAGAGTCTATTCAACATAAATGATGAACTAACCTAACTTTGTGTAAATAGACCACAGTATAGAAATATGTACTCATATGCAGTTGTGATTGACGTGTCTTTTTTCTGAATTTATACAAACACATTTCATTTTATAGTAAATTTGTTTTAGCTAGTTTATGTTTATGAACAGAGACCTACAGATGCAGTTTAGTAAAGGAGAATTTGTAAACCTGAGTTTAAAGCAAGTCTTTATTAAACTTAAACTTGTAATTAAGTTGCAAATAAATCTTAAACTGAAACTTTGTTTGTAAAGTGATTTCAGAGCCACTCAGTTCTACCTAATGGAAACTGTTCGCCTTCAATGTTTTGTGCTTTTGATAATTTTAATAGACATCAGCATCACTAATTAATGACTCTATTAAAAGACTGGTTTATCAAGAGTGACACTGGGGTATTTTCACCTAAAATGAGTTAATGAAGCGGGTCTTGTTATAAAAATGATAATAGGACATTAGAATCATATTTAATCTTTTAGTACTTTCACTTTTGATACTTAAGAACATTTGAAGGCAAATACTTTTGTACTTTTACTCAAGTGGAGGTCTAAAGGGAGGAACTTCTACTTTTACTGGAGTAATATTTTACCTTGGGTATCTCTACTTTAACTCAGGTACATGATTTGTGTACTTCGTCCACCACTGTATAGAACACATGGTCCGAATAGAACCATTCTCTTTACTTTAAGAACTCAGGTAAAGAAAAGACAGTTTTGTTTCAAAGACCAAAATTATACTGTAAAAAAGTATTTGTTGTTTTATCAAGAAGTAATTTGTCTGCCTTAAAAATGTAGATTTTATTGAACTTTTAAATAATACATTATCATAATATAAGACTATTATTCTGTTAAATTACAGCTGAAAGATCAATTAACTCAAAATGTTAAAGATGCTTACTTTTAAGCATATTTGGTGTTGGTGTTTCAAATATCAGTTCTTTTGCATTGAAACTATTATAAATGCGAATACAATACATATAACATTTATGGGACATATTATTATTACATTTAGATACAGATATACACTGACCGGCCACTTCATCCTTATTTTTACACTTATTATCCATTTTATCAGCTCCACTTACTATATAGGAGCACTTTGTAGTTCTACAGTTACAGACTGTAGTCCATCTGTTTCTCTGCATACTTTGTTAGCCCCCTTTCACCCTGTTCTTCAGTGGTCAGGACCCCCACAGGACCACCACAGAGCAGGTACTATTTGGGTGGTGGATCATTCTCAGCACTGCAGTAACACTGATGTGGTGGTGGTGTGTTAGTGTGTGCTGCGCTGATACGAGTGGATCAGACACAGCAGTGCTGCTGGAGCTTTTTGAGTAGAGCTCAGAGCAAACACAGCTGCACACACATAAAATCATAATATTTCTAACACAAAAAACGTTTTAATAGCAGAAAATACATGTTTTATTAGTGACATTTTTTAATGTTGCATGTTGTTCTTAATGTTGCAAAACAATGGGATCTAACTGCTCACCATTTGGCCATGAGGGACAGGGATGCAGTCTTACTTCCTGCTATAAAATGCAGGGGCATGGCTTAAATAAGGCTCTGACTTTGGACTGAACCTCTGTGTTTCGGTAGTGACATGAAAACATGAGACCGCATTTTTAGACTGTATTTATAGGTGTGTGATGGGGTGTTTGATGGCACAAGCGTTGAGCTGGAGTTATATAAATGATCACATGCAGTCGGAGTTCCAGGAACAGGGCTGGTATTTCAGTCCAGGTAATAATATGATTAAATTATAACACTGTTATTGGAAGAACGACTATCCGTGTTCATCTGGCAGATGGCCAGAGGGCATTTCTTTGCATGCTATCTTCAACAGTGTGTTCAGTAAAGGCTATAAAAATCACCCTCCTGTGGTTCGAGGATTCCATTCCACACTCCTCACTTGAACAACAGCCAGTTTGCAACGTCGTCCATGTAAATACCAAACAGTTAGTTTTAGACTTGCTTTACACAGTGAAACCTATATGCAATCTTAAGTTGCTTGAAACCTACAAGAAACGAAATTGCACTTGAGTTGCATAATGTAAAACAACTGCAACTCACTTGACACTCAGCCTCAGCGGTTGCAACTGTCTGATCAAAGTTCAAACAACGCATTACATGATCACATCAAACAACATTTCTAACTATTGGTTTTAATGGGTCGATGGACTAAAAGGGGTTTATTGGGTGGTTGAAAATGAGATCTTGAGTAAATGTTTGCCAAGTTGGTAGATTTTCATTTTGTTAGATTTGTGAGCCATGACAACAAACAAACATGAGCTTCTCAAAGCGGACGTTTCTGTAAACGGCTAGTTTAATTAGCCCGCTAACAGTAACAGCTGTTCAAACGGCTGCTTGTGCAAACGTTTATTTTTCTTTATCTGTGTTTATTTGTCTTAATCAAAAATCAAAATGATAAGAAGTATTACAGAAGAGCAGACAGGGATGCAGTTCTCAATGGACTACTGAAGTACAACCATACTTATATATATATATATATATATATATATATATATATATATATATAGGCATTAGTATGGAGTTGGTCCCCCTTTGCAGCTGTAACAGCTTCCACTCTTCTGGGAAGCTTCCTACAAGATTTTGGAGTATCTGTGGGAATTTTTGCCCATTCATCCAGAAGAGCACTTGTGAGGTCAGACACTGATGTTGGACGAGAGGGCCTGGCTCTCAATCTCCATTCTAGTTCATCCCAAAGGTGTTGGATGGGGTTGAGGTCAGGGTTCTGTGAGGGCCAGTCAAGTTCTTCCACACCAAACTCACCCAGTCAAGACTTTATGGACCTTGCTTTGTGCACTGGGGCTCAGTCATGCTGGAACAGAAAAGGTTCTTCCCCAAACTGTTCCCACAAAGTTGGAAGCATAGAATTGTCCAAACTGTCTTGGTGCTGAAACATTAAGATTTCCCTTCACTGGAACTAAGGGTTCTAGACCAACCCCTGAAAAACAACCCCATATCATCATCCCTCCTCCACCAAACTTTACAGCTGGCACAGTGCAGTCAGGCAGGTAACGTTCTCCTGGCATTCGCCAAACCCAGACTCGTCCATCAGACTGACAGATAGAGAAACGTGATTCGTCACTCCACACAATACATTTCCACTGTTCCAGAGTCCAGTGGCGGCGCTTTGCACCACTCTATCCGCTTGGCATTGTGTTTGGTGATGTAAGGCTTTCATGCAGCTGCTCGGCCATGGAAACCCTGCCACGAAGCTCCCAATGCAGTTTTTGTGCTGATGTTAAAGCCAGAGGAGGTTTGGAGCTCTGCAGTTATTGAGTGAGCAAAGTGCTGGCAACTTTTATGCTCTATGCTTCTCAGCACTCGACGTCCCACTTTGTAACTTCTGACACTTCGTGGCTGAGCTGCTGTGGCTCCTAAATGCTTCTACTTTTCAATAATAATTCCTCGCAGTTAATCATGGACTATTTAGGACAGAAGACATTTCGTGAACTGACTTGTTGCAATGATGGCATCCTATTACAGCACCACACTCAAACTCAGTGAGCTCTTTAGAATGACCCATTCTTTCACAAATGTGTGTAAAGGCAGGCTGCTTGACCAGGTGCTTGATTTTATACCCCTGAGGAAAAGGGACTGAATGAAACATCTGAATTCAATGATTAAGACTTGTCCTCCAACACTTTTGCCCATGTAGTGGTATGTAGTATATATACATGAACTAGATCTGTCTGGTCCTTTGTACACTTTTCCTATGAGGTTGTTTCACAGTCCGAATAATGCTACATTAACGCTACATCAAGCTAACACTGCTGCACTCTGAAATGATGCTGCATGAATGTAAGTCTACTATTAAAGTTCAACACCACCTACTCAAATGACTGCCTAAAGCTGCCACAGCAACGTAACTACCACTTTTAACAAAGCTTCATGGTTTGCATGATGTATTTTGGTGAGGTTAGTCTAAAGATGTCAGTTCAGTGCACAGCAGTGTTAGCTTGCGTGTAGTAATAGCCGTATTTTTGCATAGTTAGAGGAAAACCATATAGAGGAAAAATGTGCATATGGCAAAATATATCAGCTTTGAAACATCCTTATTCAGCACAACAGCAGCAATTTTCGTCATTCTTATTCATTTCTGTTATAGAGAAAACCAGCTTAGACCCAGAGTTTTAATATGGGCATGATGCAAAGTGCAGGATGATGATATGACCTTTGGGGTCTGATCAAGTCTTTGTTCCTCTCAAGGTTTCTTGCTTTTAGGGACTTTTTGTCTGCCACTGTCACTCTTGGCTTGCTCAACAGGGGATTTACCCTGGGTTTCTACAAAGCTGATTTATGATACAAAAGCAGTAAGAAATAAACTTAAACATAATTTGATTTAATCACACTCATTTACTCCATCATTGTAATACATAAAATAGGCTCTTTTTTTTTGCAGTGTTGAATTGAGCCCCCATGAAAACACATAGACAGAAAGAATGATCTAGGGCTGTGCTAGTGGTAGCAATGATGTCAGAGATCGAGGCAGGTTTCTCACGAGTTTTCACACCCATGCGTAAACCCCACACGTGGCCATTAGCAGATAAATCAGAAGGCAATAAATCCTTTCATTCAGAAGCTTATAATGCTGATTGCTCTTTATCTGGGCTCAAGCTCTGCATCCAGTTATTGCTTTTTGCTCCAACACTTTTCTAGGTCTCACTGCCCTTTATAAAACAAATTGAGGGTTCAAATATCCTGTTTTGGGAGAGATTTGCCACCCAAATCCATTTATTACATTAAAAGAGTGTGGATAATGTCGTGCAATATCCTGTGTCTGTATTTGTGTTCTCGTGCTGATTTATCTGATGCGTCAGTGAGGTGAATTAAATCCGCCTCAGGAAACAGAACTGATGTCATTGTTTGACTGACCATGGAGTTGATGTGCTTATGATGAGCCTAAAGTAATGATATCACCCTTTATAATAATCACCAAAATGTCATATTGAATTCCTATTTCCTCTTAATCAAAGAGCAAGACATAACAAAAATCGTGGGGCTTGTTCCAAATCAAATAAATACAACCCTATGAGGGGGAGTCTCAGGTGTATTTATGTGCATTGTTTGTACGTGAGGTGTCTACATGTGTCAGTAAATGTGTTCACGTGTGTATACGCAACATTTTAAAATGGGAACAGTTTGTCCCCTCTTGGCCAGGTCATTTTTTTTTCTGTAGGCTCCAGATGACTGGCACAAACACAGGTTTCAACTTACTAAGACACACCCACTGGGCATGGATACAGGACATGATTAGCACGGATGGGCATGTTTGCCAGAGCAATGCTGGGTAGGGAAGGGGCAGGGGGGGATAGCCCATGGGACATGCTGTCAGGAGTTTGAGATGAGGATCAGTTAATCAGGTGTTTGGTGTCTGCATAGAGGATTCAAAGAGTTTCAAGTTTAGATTGATGCTTCAAAGAGTTGGATGTTCGACTTAAGGCTTAGAATAGTGTTTGGATTTAAACTTCAAAGAGTTTGGTGTTTGGACTGAGGCAGAGACATTCACAAGTCGCTTTACGCGAGTCTAAGTTGAGTCTCTGGGGTGCAAGCCTGAGTCTAGTCTGTAGGGTTGGAGTGCAAGTCAAGTCTGCAGTCTCTGTAGTGCGAGTCCTAGTCGTATCTTGGGTCTCTGGGACGCGACTCCCAGCCGAGTCCTGAGTCTCTGAGGTGCAAGTCCTAGTTGAGTCTTGAGTCACTGAGGTGCGAGTCCTTGTTGAGTCTTGAGTCTCTGAGATGCAAGACCTTCTTGAATGCGAGTCCAGTCAAGTCTCGAGTCTCTGGGGTGCAAGTCCTAGTCGAGTCTCAAGTCTTTGGAATGTGAGTCCTAGTCAGAGCTTGATTATCTGAGGTGTGAGTCTTTGTTGAGTCTTGAGTCTCTGGGGTGTGAGTCCTTGTTGAGTCTTCATCATCATCATCATCATCATCATCACTTTTATTTATATAGCGCCTTTCCCATGCTCAAGGACGCTTTACAATCAAAGAGCATCAACACATTAAACAACAACACATTAAACAAAAGGACAACACAGGTAAACATTCAAGTACAAACGGAACAACAAAAACACAGTGAAAACAAGTCTTTAACAGAGATTTAAATGAAGACAGAGAGGTTGCATCCCGAATAGACTGTGGGAGAGTATTCCATAACTTGGGAGCTACTACACTAAATGATCGACCACCCATAGAAACCAATTTAAATCTAGGAACATGAAGTAGGCCTAGATTTTGTGATCTCAAGGTACGGGATGGGACATATAGATGAAGAAGCTCTGCCAATTATTGAGGAGCCAGACTGTGCAGAGTTTTATATGTTATAAGGAGAACTTTGTACTGAATACGGAATGTAATGGGCAACCAGTGAAGACTCTGAAGAACAGGGGTGATGTGGTCCTTCTTTTTAGAAAAGGTGACGATCCTAGCAGTGGCATTTTGAACATACTGTAACCTAGTGAGGGTTTTGACAGGGAGGCCAGAAAAAAGAACACTGCAGTAGTCTAGCCGTGATGACACTAATGCATGCACAAGTGTTTCTACATCGGCTTGGCTGAGAACCGGTCGGAGGCGAGGAATATTGCGAAGATGGAAAAATGCTGTCTTAACAACTGAATTGTTGTGGATGTCAAAAGAGAGTGTAGGGTCAAAAATAACTCCAAGGTTGCAGACGTGGGGAGAAGGAGTTACTAGAGTCCCATCAATATTGATATCAGCGACTTTGAGCCAATTAAAAGCAACTCAGTTTTGCTAGCATTCAGTTTTAAAAAAGTTCAAACTCATCCATGACTTTATTTCATGGATACAGTCAGATAGAGCAGGTGGTGGTGTAGTCTCAGCAGGGCTAACGCTAACATAGATCTGAGTGTCATCTGCATAACAATGAAAAATTAAACCATGAAGGCGTATTATTTGCCCAAGTGGCAGCATGTAAATGGTGAAGAGCAATGGACCTAAAACTGAGCCCTGTGGAACACCCTTAGTCACAGACACCATAAAGGATTTATTATTCTGAATAGCTATATACTGACATCTGTCACTGAGATATGAGGAAAACCAGGAAAGGGCGGATCCAGTAATACCAATGCTACGCATACGAGAGAGTAATAGATCATGAGATATGCTATCAAAGGCGGAGCTAAAATCAAGAAGTATCAACATACTAAGAGCTCCTGAATCAGCTACACATAGAAGATCATTAGTAACTCTAAGAAGTGCAGTCTCTGTACTATGCAAGGGATGGAAACCAGATTGAAAAGGCTCGTATAAATTATTTGCTTCCAGGTGGGACTGCAACTGTGTAGCAACTACTCTTTCCAACAGCTTAGCAGTGAATGGGAGATTAGAAATTGGTTAGTAATTATTTAAGTCATGCGAGTCTAGACCTGGCTTTTTCAGGACAGGGGTAACAACAGAGGTTTTGAGATCAGTAGGGACACAGCAGGTTGCAAAACATCTATTAATAAGGTGTGAGATAGGGATAGGGATGGCTATCTCTGTCACACATTCCTTAATAAAGGAGGTTGGAGCAGGATCTAACTGACAATGAGTTGGATTGGATTTTTTAATCAGCTCTACTACAGAAACAGATGTGACAGAAGTAAAACATGAGCGTGGCTGGGCAATATTGGGTGAGAAGAAATCCAGGGTGGGCTGATAGACAGAAGTCAAGCGATGGCAGATTGAGTCGATTTTATTCTGAAAAAAGTGAGCAAATTCATTGCATAATTTAACTGAACCACTAGAAGCTACTACTGGGGGCTGCAGTAGTTTGTCAATAATGTTGAAAAGGGTCCTGGGCCGGCATGAGCTACGGTGGATCACCAAAGATAGATAAGAGGAACGTGCCCTATTTAAAGCATCTCTGTATCGAGTCCCAGCCGTGTCTTGAGTCTCTGGGGTCCCAGCAACTTAGAATGAAAGGTTCACATAGTTAGGTATTTGAATTTATGCTTAAATGTTGGTGTTTGGATGAAGTCTTCAATTGGATGTTTGCATCAAGGCTTCAGTTTGCAGAAATAGATGTTTGGGACAAAATCTGAGTGATTTAGGTGTCGGTGATCTGGGTGTTCGTTTGGATTTAAAAATGTGAAAGTTTGAAACTTTAAAGCACTTGCTAAGTGGATTGAGCCCTCAAAGAGTCAGATGTGTTTGAAAAGGCTGCAGAGAGTCAGGTATTTGAATCAAGACTTCAAATGTTTGGCTGCTTGGGCTCTAGTTCTTCTAGTTTCCCTAGGACTTATGCCATTCTTCCAAAACAGCCCATGAGAAGCAGAAACACAAGCTTCCAGCAAAGGGAACATTACATGTCCATGTTAAATGTTCCCTGTGTAGAGCAAAACATTCCAATATTCTAACCTTATTACTCATGCTTGGCCTTTGCTGATCGGCCTCTGTCCGTAGTGTGTTTGAGTTCCTTCAGGGTCACTGACACTGATGTGCTATTCCAACGAGGTCTGGTATGTACCATCGCTGTTTGGGCTGCAGGCATGTTGATGAAATGTTACATCACCCTGAGCTCCTACTCGCCATGATTATAAGATCTAGAGATTGCATGAGGTTTGGGTTTAATATTAGAGAAGCTTTGATAAACAACACAGTCATACCAATCAAACACAGCACTTATGGCTTTTGTTTATAGTCAAGCAGCTGAAAATAAAGACAGTTTGTGTCTGTCTGTATCTGCAGGGATATTGAGGTCTGGACTCTGGGGTGGTCAGTCCATCGTTCAGCTTCTTTGTTTGATGTGTCCGTCTCCTTTTCTCAGTGAGGTTCTTCTTGACAGCTACACATCCTTTCAGACCCACAGCGCTGAGTCGTCTTCTCACAGTGGAAGGATGGACAGAAACACCTGTGGATGTTTTCAGATCTGAAGCAGCTTGATTTTCTCCTCTCTCTCAGAGATGAAAGCTTTAAGTGCTGTTTATCTGATGGGGGCAGTTTTGGTGTCTACCAGGTGGTTGTTAGGAGACCCATTTTCTCCATAGCTTTTAACCACTTTCTGTACTCCAGTTTTGTAAATTCAAATTTAGAACAGTTCAAAAGAAAAATGTGAAATGATATGCTGTAATTATCTATTTACGTTCATTTTTTGTCCAATTTTTTGGATTGAGATTTGACTTCTACTTTGAAATAAGATGAATTCTGGGTTATTCTTCAACACCATTTCCAAAAAAGTTAGGGTGATTTGCAAAATGTACATAAAAACAAGATGCAATTATGTGCAAATCATTTAAACCCTATATTTTATTGAAAATAGTACAAAGACAAGTGTTGTTGGCATCAAATTCAAAATGGGCATTTTTTTTATTATATTTTTCAAAAAATAATAAAGTTTCTCAGCTTCAACATTTGATATGATGTTTTTGTACTATTTTCAATTAAATATAAGGTTTAAATGATTTGCACATCGCTTGCATTTTGTTTTTATTTACATTTTGCATAGCGTCCCAACTTTTTGGAAATGGGCTTGTACATTCTTGATGTTGTTAATCAAAAATTGCTTCCCAGTGTTCTGCTAAATATTTGAAATTTGTGAAGCCATGCAGGATGAGTATATTAGAATTATTTTATATATGTATCTTCATATTGGTTTTACAATATCGAAAACATTGATTCCAGAATTTTGAACAGACATGTATTTTTTTATAGTTACATAGTATAATATGTAAATTTTGTAAATCTTTTGGAAATATGTTTTCAGGGCTGTCCAAATAAATGCCAGTCCAATTTACTTATTTTTCCTTTATTTACTTCTTTCATTATCTTTTGTACATTAGTTTTGTAAATAATTCTAACAGCGATATCATAAATAAAGCCAGTTGTATGGCTGTAACCAATCTAGCATGGTGTAACAACATTTTCGGCCAAATCATTTTATATTAGTCCAAGTTGTTCATTTATTTCTCTCAGTTGTATTTTACTTTCCAAAATGAAAGGCTATATGTATTTAAAATCTGTTTGAGTAGATTACAAACTAGACCTTAATCTGGGTGGTCCGTGGGTGGACCAGCAGTGGCATACAGTCAGCTGGGTGCCGACCTTATCAAGCAAGCAGACCGATATATTCCTGCTACCTGGGAAGAAACATTTAAGAATAAGCTTTTATATAAAAATAAAAGAATAAAAGATCTTTAAGATTATAAAAGATACAAATTCAATCAGGTATGTTCAGCCTTTATAACGATACTGCAGAGCGTGGCGGTGAGCTGTAGCTGATGTAAGGCAGAGCGTGGGCGAGGGCCGAGGGCACGGCCTGGCCGAGGGATTTACAATACTCTGATGATGTGTTATGAAAGAGACTGACAACATCTGTTCCTCTCAGCCCAACGGCCGCCACCTCCACCCCCACCAGACATCTTTATCTCCTTCTCCTATTCACTTCTCCCTCCGTCAGTTCAGTCCCTCCTCTTTACAGACCTCATTGTTACATCTGTCTCCTCTTTTCTGTCTCTCTTTGTTCAGATGAGACGATCTTTCATTTTTCAGTCATAGTTTTTGTGTTTTTACACTGCAAGACACCGTCAAAATGCAGAAAAGGTACAAAAGGTATACGTTTTTGTATTTTGCATAGCTTTGAACAGCAGTAGCAGCTATCAGGCCTGAATGCTGTCTGTATTTTGTCCATGTTTATAGATAACAGGGTCAGAAAGCACATAATCAAGTCTATTAGAGATACCGAACACCTCCTCACGCTTTGAGGCGAGCGGGTGATGATTTAGGCATGCGGTTTGTTTGCTTCATTACTTGTTAGCTTCATTAGCTTAGCTTATTTCTTAGCTACTTGTTAGCTACATTGGCTTTGTTTATTTGTTAGCTACATAATTTGTAGCTAAATTGCTTTCTTCATATGTTAACATATATAAGTCGTTAGCTTCTGTTATTTGTTAGCTACATTATTTGTTAACTGCATCAGCCCTTTGTTAGCCACATTACTAATAAGATTTGTTAGCCTTGTTCATTTGTTAGCTGTGTTATTTGTTAGCTATTAGCTCATTTATGTTAGCTACATTACTTTTTTAACATCAGCCTTTCTTTATTTGTTAACTACATTATATTAGCTACCTTTGTCTCATTTGTCAGTCACGTTATTTGTTAGCTACATGATTTGTTAGATACTTTAGACTTGTTTATTTATTGGCTACGTTGAGCTGTATTTTGCCTTGTTTGTTTGTTGGCTGCCCTGCAATGGGCTGGTGACCTGACCAGGGTGTATCCTACCTTCTACCCAATGATTGCTGGGATAGGCTCCAGCTTCCCCCCGCAACCCAGAAGGAGAAGCGGCTTAGATGATGCGTGTGTGTGTGTGTGTTTGTTGGCTAGCTTTGTTTATTCATGAGCTACATTATTTTTAGCTACATTAGCCTTGTTTGTTTTTTTGCCAAGCAATGCTAAACATACAATATTGAGTAAAGAGTATTGTACAGAATTTTAAAACTTGTAGGGGAAGTAATTTCCCAGATAGCAATTATGTGTCAGTCCACTGGCTTGGTAAAGACAGCACCCCACTGTATGCCACTACTGGTCCACCCTCGGACCACCCAGATCATTGGCCTGTATACAAGGTCAGATTTTAAATGCACACAGCCTTTTATTTTGGAAAATGTCCTTAGAAAAATACTGCGAACAACTGACAGGTAAAAATGAATGACTAGGTCTAATATGAAATAATTTTGTTGAAAATATTGTTGCTGTCACTGTGCTACACTAAAATTACTTACTACATTAATGTGGGAAGGATAACGAAAGAAAGTCCGGTCAAATGAAGGAAAAATAAGTAAATTGGACAGTGAGTGGAAAATGAATGCTGAAAAGTGGAATTTTGTCTAATACACCACCAGGAAAATGTAAAGTAAACAGCCAGTAAGCCACCAGCTTTGCTGTCGGTGGGCCAACAGTGGTCTGCTATCCTCTTGCTGTCTGGATTGGCTCCATCTCTGAATCTCTTACCTCATTTGTGTGTCTTTTTCAGGTGCTGTTTGAACAGTCTTCACACAGTCTTATGAGAACAGTCAGCACTGTTTACTTTTTGAAAGCAGGTGATGCCACATTTACAGTTTCCAGCTCTGAAGTTAATGACAGTGAGCCTGCTGGCTAAACGCACCTCTGAGCATTCATTACCTCTTTATTTCCACTCTCCTTAACGCTTCCTATAAAGGCAGAGGGATGAAGGTGTTATACATGCTGTGTGAACTCCTGCCGCTCTGTGTTACATAACAGCGTCCGTCCAGCTCACTAATCCAGTTACTATCCTATACAGACTAATAACAGCTGCATGTTTCTGCTCACTGTATCTTGCAGTGCCCTCAGCCTTTTCTTCCCCATATGGAGGCCTAACTGCATTAGTGAGACTGAACCGCTATCTAGGCTCATCTGGGGTTCAGCTCCTGCTTGTGTTTTCTTGTTTTTTCTGACCCATTAAATGGACCTCAACTGCATTTCCCAGGATGGATCTATGTTTCCTCCACAAAAAACAACTAATATGCCTTGTAGTGAAATGAAAAAGCAAGATTTTTAATGTTTATAAGTGTTTTTCTCTCTTATTTGACTGAACTCCTTCACTGAGGAAGTTATCATCCTGCTTTACACTCAGACTAAACTTCTAGCTGAACTATCACATTGTCATTTTTAACATCCTGCATACGTGCATCAAAATCAGCAGAACCCTCAGGCCCTTCTAAGCCTTCAGGGAAGACCTAATGAACTCTAGGAACTAATAAATACATTATTAAGTTTTGGTTGGAAATAAAAGGGTTAAAATCTTGAAAAGGCAACAGAACAGTGTCCAGTCCAGATTAATTTCTCTGTGGGATCCAGGTAGACACAGTCAAACATGCTCTCTGGAGCCTGACACATGTGCTCTAGACTTTCTGGAAGTTCTAGATACATCACTGACTGTGAATACAAACTGTAGTCTTAGCAGGTTTTGGTTAGTTGTTAGGAATGAAAAACAGCGCACAAGTCACAACTCTTTATTGAAAAAGTCACTGTAAAACTGAGACAAAGTAAAATTGTCACTTTAAAAAATAAACTGTTTTAAATTTGAAAAGTTACTTGGCTGCTAAAAATGTAGCTCACTGGAGGCAGACATTATGTTAATTTATTATTAGAATTAAATTATTCAAAATTTAGACAGCCTGGTAACTTTTTGAGTTAAACAGCAGTTTCTTTGTTAGAGTTTCTTCTTTTGAGTTCCTCTCAGTAGATCTACCTCGTGCTCTTACACTGCAAAAAATGGTATCTTGTCAAATGAAATGATCTTAAATCTTGTCAATATATCTAATATTTCCCATTTTGAGATGGTTGTGCACTTGTTATAAGATTATCTATGTCATGACTCCCTTCGGCTCTTGGGTCTCCTTGGACTCCATCTCCCAGAACACCCTGGGGGATCATGTGACTCCTGCCTCGCTCTTGCGCTCCAATTAACGCTCTCCCTCTCCAGAGTATTGATCTGTTTCACCTGTTGTGTCTAGATTAGTTTAGTATAAAACCTGAGCTTGTAGACTAGTTTCTTCGTGAGGTATTGCTGCTTTTCTCGAGAGCTACTAATCATTTCATCTTATTTGTGTGTGTTTCTGGTTCTGACTATTTTCCCCTGTTTTTTGACCAGCCCTTTGCCTGACCCCTTTCAGACTGTTCACCTGGTTATGTTTGTGTTTTTGTATCTGTGGCCCTTTTTGGATTTGACCCATGCCTGTTTTCTGACTCTGACTGTGGATTGTTTTTTCATCAGTAAAGCCTCTCATTCACCTTTTTCCCTGTGAGTGTCTGCATCATTCTGTTGTGTTACAATCTAGCTTATTTCTAGACATTGTTTAATTTTAGGTCATTTTATTAAGTAAGATTTTCTCACAATACTGGCAGATAATTTTACTGGTTTTACTGGGCTCATTTCTTAAAACAAGCAAAATTATCTGCCAATATAGTGAGATAGTTTTACTTAATAAAATGACTTAAAACAAGTAAAATGTCTACCAATAAGGTGAATAATCTTAAAATCAAGCTTACAACAATCTCAACAGGAGAAATATTAGATTTGTTGACTATATTTAAGGTAATTCCCTCACCGACAATCATTTTAAGGGTCGAGCAGCACTTTTATAGGTTAGTTGCTTTGGCACAACCACTACTCTAGAAAAACGAAATTTCATTGAACTACAAATGAACCTGAATTGAAATGAAGTGAATTATGGTGCATCAAGCACTGAACTGGAAGAACAACTGAAGCACATATCTTCCTTCTCTCTTTTTCTCCTCAGATTTTTTTACTTTTGGCTGTTTCACAATCTCAAATTAACCTTAATGCTAGTTGTATCCCTTTATTATTATCTGTAACATTTCAGGGATGTAAATTGGGTGAGTATTTGTGTGGGTCTGTGTCATGTTTGTCCTGTAAACTGATAAAAGTGCAGGATTGCATTTACTTCATTCAGTTGTGTACAACAGTACAGTCCTAGAAAAAATGTCCAGGGGTGTCAAAGGGGTGGCATGGAGTTTCGGCAGGGTGGTAGAGCGACAGTGTATGCTGGAAAAGAGGTTGAACAATTGTGCCACCAATGGCTGATAGCCAATTCACTCTCCCCTTAAAAATACAGTGCGAAAAAGACATGCCATGAGTCTGTGTGATGCAGTGGGGGAGGGAGTTGTTGGGGTCTGAGGCGAGGCAGGGACAGGGTAGCAAAACAACTCTCCTCTTAAAGGCACTCACCCCAGAGGAAGGTGGAAGCCAATCAGATTTCAAGGGTGGGGGCACTGACCCCTCCGTCCACCACTTTGCGACCCTGCATGCTTAAGACACCTGATCTTGGTATTAAAGGCCTTCAGGGGCATCTGAGTCTGATTAGAGCCTGGTTTGTTGGATCTGAACCCTCCAGGTTGGTGAATGTCATCATTTCCACATGAATACAACATATAACATCAACACAGTAACTGCCAGGAATAAGTCAAATGAAAAACAGTAACAGGGTTGATATTATATATTTTATTAATATGCAGAAATTTGAATCAAGTAAATTCAACACTTTCAGAATGTAGCACTAACTAAATATGCCTTAAAATGAAATAACATTTAAAATGTACAGTCTTGTGTCTCTCTTTCTAGCTAATCACTGTGCAGTTCACCCACACAGTGTTTGCCTGCTGTTCTCTGGAATGGCAGGATTTTTTTTTTTCTTGTGTGGGGTTGAATTTTTCACACTCCTACAGTTCCACAGTGCAGGGATTCCTCAGATGAACACAGCTGAGTTGTGCAGTCACGTGACAGAGCTGCTTCGTCTGACTGGACACTCCACTTTAAGTGAAACTGCAGAAGGAAGCAGGTCACAGGTATGGAATTCTTAAAACCAGATACACCAGATAAAAGTGCCAGCTGTATGCCATTAAGCCTACATAGCAATGTTTAATGCAGGAACCCTTTAACCCTTTAAGACAGGTGGCTATTTCTGCTGTTAGTGCCAGTTTCTGCTCTTCACTGTTACAAGACTTCTCAATGCTGTTTTTGCATTTATTTTAATAGGTAAATGTGACCTAACGAAAGATAAGAATTCATAGACTGTTGTTTAGTTTGTGTCACAAAGTACCTTTTTAAACAAGAAAACACGTGAAAAGGAAAATAAATCATACATCAGTTGTGCTTTATTGTTACTCTGATGAAACAAATGAATAATTATCATTAACTGATCCAAACTGCGCTCTGAATCTAACACAGTGCATCCAACAATAAAGGCAGCAAGGAGCTTCTTTTATGCAGTGATAGGAAACAAAGCCCTACATGCTGATCTATTTTACTGACCAACATGGACATGCATGGTCACCCACTACTCTGAGGTCATATTTTAATCTGTTAAAGCATTTCTGGCACTGCAGGTGTGAATTCAAAGTGAAACTACATGTGAGAGTTGCTTGGGAACAAGGTGACCCAGTATGCTACGTTTTAATTCACCTTTTAACAATATACAAATAATATATTGAATTGTTTGGAGAAAGTATTATTGTTTTTTCTTGATACATCCCTATGGATTGTCATAGGAAGGTATTTAAGATGTAAACAAGGTGCTGGATCCAATTCAGGCTTAATCTGAGACAAATTAAGGCCTGGTGCATTGAATTTACTTGTATTGGTTAAACATAAATATAATGTTTTACATCAATGCAACTAGTGCTAAAACTGAAGTTTTGTCAATGTAAAATATTTCATTGATGTGTAATTGATGTACACATTTGAATAAACTAAATTCAAAGGTATTGTTTTTTCCGGTTTAATCATTATTTACACTAAATACCACCACGTACATCATGCTAATTTGTGGTAACACCCATTTGGAATTTGCAATACTATTTGAGCACCAAGTTAACAGTGGTGTATACATTTCATGGCAAGTCTAACTTGAACACGTTTAAATCTTGTAACATATTTTTAACATTCAAAGCCTGGCTGAATATCATAGTACTTTTCAAAAATTGGCTAATGATTGGCCAATAATGTTTATATATTTAAGACACGCCCACTCAGTATCATATGAGCGTTGAGGGAAATGCAAATATTGAGGAATTTGGGAAATAGATGGATGATTAAACTTTTCTTAGAATCATGAAAATGAGAAGTGTCAGACGAGAGACTTTAATACATTTTGAATTTATTATAAGCTCTTAATGCAATTACAAAGATTGAGATGAAAGTGGTTGTTTCTGCTTTTTAATCTCCTCCTAGTTTTTTAATAACAAGATTTCTCAATGCTGTTCTTACATGTATTTAATATGTGAAAAATGTGATCTAACAAAGCTGAAAAGTCAGGTTTTATCATTTCTCTGAGTAAACAAACTGAAGCTCTTGCTGTGCTCTAAAAGAGCTGGCATGCTTGCTTGGATTAAAACAGCACATCCAAGAATAAAGGAAGCCTTGTGCATCTTTTATACTGCGATAGGAAACAGGGCAGCTCACAAAAAGCTTTGCTTCAACACAATAATACATTTCACTGTTGCAAACATGGAGTTCTTTCAAAAATGCATTATAGACCACTTTCCAGTATTTTCTTTTTTATTGCAAGATATTTGGGTGTGGGCTTAACACACATAAGAAATATTAATTCTATGTCATGATAATTACTAATAGTCATCACCTTTAGATTAGAGAAACAAACAAACAAACAAACAAATAAATAAATAAATAAATGGAGAAATGTGTTTTCCATAAAACTCACTATGTCCAAAATTACAAATGGATATTCAGCAATTTGGAACAAAACATTGTCCCAGATAGTGAATATATTTTGGTCCGCTGGCTTAGTAAGGGTGGCACCCCGCTGACTATTTGCCATTGTTGGTTCACCCTCGGACCACCCAGATTACTGTCCTGCATACAAGCTCTAACTAGTTTTTGATCTCCTAAAACAGATTATTTAAATGTACACAGACTTTTATTTTAGAAAATAAAGTAAGACAAATATTACAAACAACCAGAAGAGAAAAAAAATAATGACTAGGCCTGATATAAAATGATATTCATAAAAAATGACACTGAGCTGTATTGAAATGATTTACTAACTAATTTACAAGATATAACTACAGAAAAGAAGGAAGGAAAAATAAGTATATTGGACTGAGAGTGGAAAATGAGCAATAAGTGGAATTTTGTCTAATATTCTGCTTAACCACTGGTGGGCTGCCCGGAAACCACTGAGCAAAATGCTAGTGGACCACCAGCTTTGTCTTCAGCGAGCCAATAGTGGCCCACTATCCTCTTGCTGTGAGGGTTGTATTCACTACCACAATTACCATGGTACCCTACAAAACACTACAACTACACATCTGAACCAGCGTTAGTTCTCTGCGTATAAGCTGACGTGGATCCAGAGTTCTGACTGTGTTGTCGGCGCGTCAGTTTTTCTGCCCCATAGCTACTGTATTGTTGTTTAAACCCTACAGTATGTAGGATATGTAGGATATGGGTTGAGAGCTCTCTGGCTTGTAGAGTCACAGGGTGAACTGGTTCATGCACATAATTACCAGCTCATGTTCACACCCTCAGAGCAGATAACAAGAGTTTAAAATACCGTTCTGTAGTTTTTACTGCTAACATTCCATCTTGCAAATTACAGTGAAATATTGAGGTTAAAAAAAGGCTTGACGTCACGCTCCTCCAGCTTTCACCTCACTCCCATGCAGCTGTTTCTGATAGCAGCGGTGCAGAAGTGGGAAGTGGAACATAAGGAGGCAATGTTTTGGGTACAGCTGACAGTACAAACACAACCTTCTCATCATATCATATTATATACAGTACAAGCTTTTAAACCATCCCTTACAGTGGTGTGAAAACAGGTGTTAAAATATCCCAAGATTTCTGTTATTCCAGTAGTATGTTAGCACTAAGCTAACAGCGATTCATGTGCTTTTTTTAGCTGTTCCAGACATTTAAAGCTTGTAAAAGACATTCCATATGCTTTGTTTGAAGCTTGTAACAGACATTAATATAAATATGAGCTTGTCAGTTTTTAAGTGACTCTTTCACTAAAGAGTCCTGATATAGAGCTGCTGCTGCTGCTGTTTTTCATTCCTAACAACTCAGATTTTGGCTCGTATTCACAGTCGGTGATGTATCTAGAACGTCCAGCAGGCCAAGAGTAAAACTTTTTCTCACAAAATTGGTCCCACTGTAATCAACATGCGAGTTAGTAGTTAATCTAATTTGAAAGGTCTTCAGTTCAGCTCCTGAAGTCCTAACCAAAGGGAGATCTCGCATGGCTGTATCTACCCAGAGACCTTGAAGAAAAATAATCGTGATTGGATAATTTTCCGTTGGCTGTTTCAAGATTTAGCACACTGTTTATTTGCCTAAATTTTTGTGCATGCCACATTTTATGTTTTTTTTCTAATATATTAAATTCAGCATATAAAACTCTTTGTTGTTGTTAAGAAGATATACACTACCACATACCTGTAGAGGAGGAGCTAGCTTATTTTCACAAAACAACTAAAGATGGAATTTGACTGGGGTCCCCAAACCTTTACATTTGATAAAGAAAATGTCACAATTCAGGAGATGTCCATGCAGAAATTGAGATAATTACAGTTCACAGCGCTTTTTGCCAAATTGTGTTGCCCATATGCCTATGAATGAAAGAAATGGGTAATATACAGTACCATGTAAAAGTCATAGGCAGCAAATAAAACTATTTGTCTGGCCATTAAGTGTATTTTTGGCATTAAAACAACACATGGTGAGTCAAACAGGTTATTGGTGATTCAAAAAGATAATTTATTTCACTTGTAAATCACTACAGAACAATGCAGTAAACTATAAATGGTTTAAATGAGCATAAAGTTTATTATGTAATTTTACAAGGTCTCAATATGAACCTCCTATGAACCTATGGACAACATCAACGCCATTCTATCCCATACTGGATAGAGCATGTCGGGTGTCGCTGCACTCACGGCTCTTTCAATGTGATTTCGGAGATCATCCAGTGTTGTGGAACCAATGACAAACGCTCTGAGATGTTGGAGCTTCACTGCCCACGAAAATCACACTGCACAGTTATGACTGATTCACTCTTATTGAAGTGGAGAACGCAGAACGCTTTCTGCTCAGGGGTCTCATCTCCTCTCAGATTAAAGGGAGCCATCTTCCACTGACGGTCAGAAACTCTATGACCCCCTCTTTCAATTGGTATGTGATTGGTTCTTAGGTGCCTCACGGTTGTAAAATTATTGTGCTTCGAAATCCAATGAATCTTTCTGAATCGCCCTGTATAACATGAGAATAAAAAAAATAAATATCTACTGTAAAATAAAACAACAATGTGTTGTTTTCAGTAAAGTTATGAATATGTAGGTTAGAGAAATACAGTAAGAAGAAGGTTTCGTTACCAACTCCTTGCTGCTCTCCAGTCATCACTGGATCTGTTCAGTTCCATCAGCAGCACCTGATTTAATTAAATGAAGGACTGATTAGATAAAATGGGTACTGGATGGTGACCGTAACTACTGGACTTCCTTGAGAAGAGATTTGGAAATAGTTATTACAACACAGAACAATCATCATCTTAAACTGCTTGGTCCAGCTAGGGTCCTGGTAGGAGCCAAAAGGACAACATCATCTGCAAAAAGTAGAGATGCCACCTTCTGACCTCCACACATAATGCCTTCCTGGCCTTGGCTATGCCTTGAGACCCTGTCCATGAATATCACAAACAGCAGTGGAGACAAGGCACAGCCTTGAATGAGCCCACATTGAAAAAGCTTGCTTTAATGCCAAGTTTATAGACATAGCTCTCACTCTAGGTGCACAGAGACAAAATGGCCCACAGTAGTGGCCCCAGCACCCCATACTCCCAGAGGACCTTCCACAGAAAATCTGGGGCTACATGGTCATAAACCCTCTTCAAATACACAAAACAAATGCAACCCGGGTTGGCAAACTCCCATGCCCATCTGCACAAGGGTGAAAACCTGGTCCATTGTTCCACGGCCGAAGTGGTATACACACTGTTCCTTCTCAGTTCTAGGTTTGACTATCAGGCAGAGTATCCTTTTCAGCACCTTGGCCTAAACTTTCCCAGGGAGACTGAGCAGTGTGACACCCTGGCAGTTGGCACACACTCTCCATTCCCCTTTTTAAAAAATAGGGGCTACCACCCTGGTCTGCTGGTCCAAGAATACTGTTCCTGTGGTCCATGCGACATTGCAGAGGCGTGTCAGCCATGACAGCCCTACAACATCCAGAGCCTTAAGTGAATCTGGGCAAATCTCATCCACTCCTGGTGTCTTGCCACCAAGGATCTTGCCAACTACCTCAGTGACCTCCACCAGGGAAACGGTGTCTGACATCCCAGAGGCCTCTGGCCCTGACTCCCATGAGGGATGCATGCCTCTTGGGTTTAGAAGTTCCTCAAAGTGCTCCTTCCACTGATGGATAATATCCTCATTCAAAATCAGAGTTTCTCCACCTTTTCTGAGTACAACTTGAGCGAAGCCACTCTAACTGCTCCTGAGTTGCTGGGTGGTTGTCCAGAACCTCTTTGAAACCAACCAAAAGTCTTTTTTCATGGCCACTGCTGCCACCTCACCTTTTTTGCCTGTCGGGTCTGAGTTGGGAGTCCTCTTGGCCAACCAGTCCCTAAAGGCCTCCTTCTTTAGCTTACTCGCCTCCTTTACCACCTGTGTCCACCAGGGGTTCTTGATTGCCATTCTGACAAGCACCAACAAGCTTTTGCCCACAGCTACTCCTGGGGGCTTCCACAATGGGGGTTTTAGTCCTTTCAGACTTTATGTCCCGTACCTCCTCCAGTGCATGAGAAAAGTTCTAGTGGGAGTTAAAATCATTCCAGCACAACCTCACTCTTCTCTTGGGTCTACCAGGTCTGACCGCCAGTCTTCTCTGCCCTCTGATCCAACTCACCACCAGATTCTGATCTGTTGACAGCTCAGCACCTCTCTTCACTTGAGTGTCCAGAACATATGGTTCCAAATCAGATGAAACGACAACAAAGCTGATCATTGACCTTTGACCCAAGCAGGTCTGGTACCACGTATGCTTATGAATGTCCTTGTGTTCAAACTTGGTGTTCATTATGGACAATCCATGACTAGCACAGCCAATAACAATTCATCATTTTGATTTAGTTCAGGCAGGCCGTTCTTTCCAATCACCCCCTTCCAGGTTTCCTAGTCATTGCCAATATAAGCATTGAAATCTCCTAGCAAGACTATTGAATCTCTAGATGGGGCCCTTTCCAGAACCCCACCCAGGAAGGCAGAATACTCTGAACTGTTGTTTGGTGCATAAGCATACATAACAGTCAGAGTGTTACTCCTCGTGATTTTGATTCACATTGAGGCAACCACCTTGTCTGTTGGGACAAACTCCAACTGCACAGCAGCCAGCCAGGGGCTTGTGAGTATCCCTACACCCACCCAGCGCCTCTCTCCCTGTGCAACTAGGAGAGGTTCCAAACCCTATCAAAGAGTTTGGTTCCAGAGCTGTCACTGTGAATGGAGATGAGCCCAACTATATCTACTTGACACCTCTCAACCTCCCGCACATGCTCTGGCTCCTTCCCCCCCTTTGAGGTTACATTCCACGTGCCAAGAGCCAGTTTCTGCCATAGGGGTCCATGCCACCAAGGGCCTCCCTGCCATCTTCCATGCTGAACCTTGGAGGTGGTGAGCCCACATGCCCCCCCCCCTCCCCCCCACATTGCCTTTTTGGGCTGAGCCCGGCCAGGTTACGTGGGCTACTCGGCCACCAGAGGCTCGCTGAGGAACGCTACCCCCAGGCCTGGCTCCAGGGGTACATCCCAGTAACCTTCTCCTGGGCAGGGTACACAATATATTGTGTCTGTTGATCGTAGGGAGACCCTACCAGGAGCATACTGCTCCAGACAACTTAGTTCTGAAGATCCCTAGATCATACAAGCCCTTCCACCACCTGAGGGCCCAGATCTAGGAAGGGATCAAATAGTCACAATGTACTGTTATTTTTTCATTCATATAAATTTATATTTGTGTTTATTCTAGTGTTAAACTTACTGCCCAGATAAACAGCTTTACAGGTCAATTTCTAAAAAGACTTTTGCGGAGTACTGTATAATATATATCACATAAATCTCTTCTAAATATAAATGGTTTTGATTCTACAGCTCTTCTGATTCAGCATTCCTCCATTCCTCTGTCCTCTGGAGTTGCAGAAAGCTGATCTGGTCTGAACATCTACAGCTGCACCCACATGCGGTGTCACATGACTGAGAAGAAAACGCATGAGAAGTGTCCAGTGTCCAACAAAGTGGTCCTACAGGGCCGCAGTTACTAAGATAACTCGCTCTCATTTACCAGCAACTAACAGCCTGACCTCCATCACACCTCTGCTTTTCAGCCTCCACTCAGCAGGGCCTGCTGCACCTCAGCCTGGCTTTGATCAGCCTGCTTTATATTTAGAGGCATATAGATAAACACTATCTCTCTGTGCTTACTGTACCTCTTACTGAAGCTGTGAGGAAGATCGATGAGGAGTTATTTCTGTCCTGACTGGTCAGTGAGGGTAAACTAAGGTAAGAGGCCAGCAAGAATGAGAATGAGAATTCTTTTTTAGCCATGCACATTTTCACATATAAGTGCATCTTTCTGAACAGTTCTCACACATATACAATACAAAATGCAGTATAATATTTAAATAATTAAAATCTAGTGTAGAGCAGAAGCTTCTCAGTGCTCCAGCCAGAGAGAATCATTATTATTTGAATATATTTGTAAAATAAAAACATTTATGTTTTTTTTGATGGTTAGAATTGACCCAGTTAGAAATACAGCCAAACATGGCTTCTCAAAACCATTTCACTAAAAAATAAGTTGAGATAATTCTTACCATTCTTAAATTTTCATATACACCGCCTGCTTTAACCTGAATAACAATGATCAACAAATATTTACTCTTCAGAATTACATTGATTACAATATGCCATGGCCTCAGTCCTCTCTTACATAACCCTCATGTAACTGGTTTAAACATTAATCAGTGTACAGTAAACAGTACAGTGTGAAGTATGAGGCAGCCAGCGTAAGCGCCGGCTCCTTTTACATGCAGCTGGTCACAG
Organism: Colossoma macropomum; assembly: GCF_904425465.1. NCBI lineage: Eukaryota > Metazoa > Chordata > Actinopteri > Characiformes > Serrasalmidae > Colossoma > Colossoma macropomum. Next base: position 6,118,085 of record NW_023494787.1, on the reverse strand, counting down.
GAATGATAACCAGCCGTCACCGGACACCGTCGCCCAGTCAGCACTAATGCAGAGGTTCAGTGGAGGACGAGTGAATTTCTGGCCTATTTTCTCACATATTTCTAATGTGGACTTCAGACTTTGCCCACTATGAAGTATAAGTTCACTCATTTTGAAGAGCTACAGTTGATCTTATGATACGCTATTAATCTTTCCCTAATTTAGCTGGACTTAGATTAAACTGACACTCCAGACAATGGCATCAACGGCTTGTCAGGACATGAAGTTGATATGTTTCATGTGTATTAAGATGTTTTTCTATGGCACAAAGTATCAGAACTGGAAGTGTGCTTCTTCTACTACTGCTACTCCAGTACCAGCTCCAGTTATTCGGTTTTTAGTGCTCAAATTTGGTCCAAACAGGATCTAATGGCACTTGACAGAGTTTTCCTCTGTCCTTAGAAAGAGTTGCAGCTGAAACCAATAGCAGTTTATCTTATTCTTTACTCTTCCAGGTGAGGATGAGTCAACAAGCACCTTTACACCACCATTAGTGTAACAGAATATAAACTAGAACGAGATGTTAATGTGTCAATTTTCACTTTTTAGAATTATTACTCTGTAGAGATTTTTTTAAGGTGACATAAACTGCTAATGCTAAAATTATTAGCAGTTGTACTAGCCTCTACACAAGGCATGACATTATGACCACCTCCTTGTTTCTACGCTCATTGTCCATTTTATCAGCTCCACTTACTATATAGGTGCACTTTGTAGTTCTACAGTTACAGACTGTAGTCCATCTGTTTCTCTGCATACTTTGTTAGCCCCCTTTTACCCTGTTCTTCAGTGGTCAGGACCCCCATGGACCCTCACAGAGCAGGTACTATTTGGGTGGTGGATCATTCTCAGCACTGCAGTAACACTGATGTGGTGGTGTTTTAGTGTGTGTTGCGCTGGTCTGAGTGGATCAGACACAGCAGTGCTGCTGGAGTTTTAAACACCTCAGTGTCACTGCTGGACTCAGAATAGTCCACCAACCAAAAACATCCAGCCAGCAGCGTCCTGTGGGCAGCGTCCTGTGGGCAGCGTCCTGTGACCACTGATGAAGGAGTAGAGGATGATCAACACAAACTGTGCAGCAGCAGATGAGCTATCGTCTCTGACTTTACATCTACAAGGTGGACTGACAAGGTAGGAGTGTCTAATAGAGTGGACAGTGAGTGGACACAGTGTTTAAAACTCCAGCAGCACTGCTGTGTCTGATCCACTCAGACAAGCGCAACACACACTAACACACCACCACCACGTCAGTGTTACTGCAGTGCTGAGAATGACCCACCACCCAAATAGTACCTGCTCTGTGAGGGTCCATGTGGGTCCTGACCACTGAAGAACAGGGTAAAAGGGGGCTAACAAAGTATGCAGAGAAACAGATGGACTGAAGTGCACCTATATAGTAAGTGGTCACATTATTATGGTAGTATGCAGTGAAAAGAGCTTTAGTTATTACACCTCAGCTTTGCCAAATGAGAACATGTGAGAGTTTGGAGTTCAGACCGTGCCGGGCACTGACCACAGTCATGTGCTGCAGGGGTTTCTTTGAAGCAGAGTAGCTGACCATATGATAGCAGACTAAAAGCTCATTAACTCTGACATAATCTCCCCACAGGCCTCTGTTTAACTTCCCTCTTTTTTAGCAGACTTTTGTTGGTGGGAAAAAGCTTTCACTGTCGTACAGACCTGCTCATTTATCATAATAACTGAGATATGAGACAGTACACAGAAGTGGAGTTCAGACAATAAAAACAATCCTTTTTTTAGAAACAATATGATTATGATGGATTATAATTGAATCGATATTCCATTGCAGTTGAACCTCTACCATTTATATCTTGACTCAGGATGTGAAAAGATGCTGTATAGTGTACACAGTTACAGTGTTGTGTACATGGCTGTGTGAACCTGTAGGGTAAAGTTCAGACTGCTCTGGCCTGAATGATGGACTCCAGTAACTCCAGACCAAAATATTTAGTGTTTGTTGTGTTAATATGACCCCTGTTTTAAGAGCATGGAAAGTTAGGTGAGCTTTTTCCACGGTCAAGCTGGTCAAGCTGCCGGACTGTTTGCTGTTTTAGATAGAAGGCCTGGACTCTTCATTTCAACAGGGGACTGTTTACAAGTGTTTCATACTATTGTTGCATACAGATATAGATACATACAGATACTTATGTGTATATAAAATACACACAGGACATATTTTTTTACTAGTTATAGGTCCTTATGTTTACTATTTATACTACCTAGAGATACTTAAATATATATATAATTCTTATAAAATACTGTGCAAAAGTCTTGGGCACCTAAGCACATTATTAAAAACTATTTATCTTAGCAATTGGTGTGTTTGGGCTTATAAAACACCATATATCATTAGACTAAATGCAAATAAACACAAATATAGTATGAAGTGACTAGAGGTTTTTGGTTCCAGATGTCTCCTCAATGTCCAGCCAATGCACAGATCTGATTAGACAAAACATGTGTTGGATGATAACCACCAAATTATAGTGAGCTGGCATGAGGAGAACACATTGACATATAAAATCAAAAATAAGTTTACACATCCTCTACACAGAACATACTTTTGCACATTTTAGTGTTTTGCACATTTTGTGCCACAACTTTAGCACGTCAGATCATATGTTTTTTATTTTCCCCAATTTTTTCCATATACCTATATATATATATATATATATATATATATATATATATATATATGACCCATGACTGGACCCTGGACACAATAAGCCTACGTGCAAGACAGACTCTCTGTTGATGGTGAGCAGCAGCTGCGTTCCTCTGCAGCAGCAGGAGATTTTCCATTGGATCCAAGATGTGTATAGACACACACACACACACACACACACACACACACATACACATATATATATACACACACACATACGCACACACACACACACACACACACACACACACACACAGACATACATACACACACACACACAGACACACACACTCTACATTCTGACCAACACTTATCCTGGGCAGTCTCGCATCCTCTCTCTCACCTTCATAACTGCTAGCATGAATCTTTAAAGCTATAGATTATTGAAAAAACACATTCACACAATTAGAAATGAATAAAAGTACATCACAAAAAAATAAAAACAGTAGCAGCCACCTTGAAATCTGAATTTTGTCTGTACTTTAATCCATGTTTATATACTATACTATACTAAACCGTATGCCGTACAGTGTCAGAAACCACATGAGAAAGTCCATATGAGATCATTTAACGGGTAAATATCATGGAAAAACAAATTTTCCACACCTTTTTTTAAACCTTTCATGAAATACATTATAAATGTTCACACCTTTTGTCCATACAGTCCAAATATGGAAACTAATTCCAAAACAAAAACCAAACCCATTGCCAAAAACAACCCATTTTGAGTTCACTGTTTTTTGTGATATCACAAAAACCAAAGCATTTACATTTATTCAACCTACAGCAGTTTAGCTCCACACTTTCACACTGAAGTTATGGCACATGTGTCAGGCTCCAGTCCTTGCAGGCCAAAACAATGCAGACCTCAGCACACAACCTCATTCAACACACCTGATTTAGCTCATCGGCTAATTAGAAAGGCCTTCATGAACTGAATTCAGAGCGTTAGATGAGGGTAACCGCTGATCTCTGCAGCACTTTGGCCCAGAAAGTCCCCAATTATAAGGAGCGTTCTTTCGAATCCAATCCAAACAGAGCTCATTTACATATATCAGTCTTAAGGGCAGAGTATAGGGATAAGGAGAGGCTGGAAATCATCAGGTAGAAATGAATCATGTCTGTTTTTGGTACAAAAAACACACAAAAGTCATAAATGGACCTTAGCAATAAATAAATAAATAAATAAATAAATAAATAAATAAATAAATAAAAATAGATGTGTGATGGTTTCACTGTTGCAGTTAGCTCTGTGCTAATTGATGGGGTATAAGCTTCCATTACTTATTACCTACATTAGCTTTGTTGCTCCAGTGAAAAACATGTCTTGGCTGATCAGCTACATTAAGGCCAAAACTGTATGCATTGACTTTTTTTTTTGCTGAACTATTGTTTTAATGCTATCATCCCAGCATCCTGCGTCTCTGTGGGTCGGGTGGGACTATTCCTGGATTATTAATGCTACATAAACAAGATTACTGAAGATTATATTGCTACGTAAGACCCCAGTGCTTTAATCTTAGGACAAAACCATCATTCATAAAAAAAGAAATTACAAAGAAAACACACAAACAGTGGGATTAGGCTGGGATGCTTTTACGTTTTAAGGCTGGGGGGTGAAGCTTAAGCAGAGAATACGCACATCTGTGAATGAGCGACCATGTGAATGAATGCAGGACGAGTGAACGAGTGAGCGCTGACCTGACAGATTTTATGCCAGAGTGTGGAAAAATACGTCAGAGGGTCATCTGGAATGGAGCTTAACGTCCATGCTGTCCCGGACGCCACGGTGCTGCTCACTCAGGAACATCTGGAGAGGCAGTTTTAGGATTTTATGATTGACTCGAGTGCAGGACATCAAAGCACATCAACATTTTTAGGAAGGATTAGCGAAATCAGGGGGAATTAATGGGATAAAAAAGAATTACACACAACATTTCACACAATATCAATAATTTGAATGAATGTTCCAGCGTGTATTAGGGCCACACCTGGGTCAGAAAACATGTTATTTATTTATTTCTTTGTTGAGTTATTTGTGTTAAGCAGGAAAGACATTTTAAAAAGACCAACTACAAATAAAATGCTTTGTTTTCAGTGCTGTAGGTTCAAATTTATAAAAACGAATGAAAGAAATTTGCTTTACAGCTTTTCTACAGCTGTGGATCAATTATATGATATTGAGGAACAATGACAATCATATCTGTCTCCGTCAAGCGTCAGTGATACTATTCACATCTCCCTGAACACCTGTTTCAGCCACTTCTGGTCATGATAAGTTCAGTCATTGTCATACAATCTCTGAGGAGACTCTCCAACCCTCTTAAAGTGGCATTCTATTGAATCTTCACACATTTAGTGGTTGAGATGTAAACGAAATCATTCAGAGTGGTTTAGTATGAAATAAATTGTAGAGAAACGTACAGACCCTGATTTCCTTACAGTGGTGGTGATGGGAACCAGGGGTCACCATGTCTACAACACAAAAATAGCCATTTTATTTACTATCCAAAACCACCAGTGAACCTACACGAGTCTTCTGAGGTTTTATATTGAATGTCAATGATGGTAAAATAGGAATAAATCTAAAAAAATAAGTTTTCTTTGGGGACTATTTTGCCTCGCAACACCCTGCATGTACCACTCCATGTAAGCATTTTAACAATTTATTTTACACTAAAATCTTCTCAAAACTATCATAAATGATGTCTCAGACATCAGGCAGTATAGAAGCTCTCCCCATATCTGTGTGGGTTTCCTCTGGGTGCCCTGGTTTCCTCCCACAGTCCAAAGACATGCAGTCAGGCCAAGTGGACATGCTAAAGTTGCCCCTAGGTATGAGTGCGTGTGTGTATGTCTGTCTGTTTGCCCTGCGATGGCAGACTGGCGACCTGTCCAGGGTGTATCCTGCCTTCCGTCCAATGACAGCTGGGATAGGCTCCAGCACCCAGAAGGATAAACGGTTTTGAAAATGTGTGTGTGTGCACTATGAAATTATTCAGTAACTATTATAAGTTGTTCAGTGGTTGTTATGGATTAAACATTAGCTAATATGAATTTTTCAACATCCACATTCAGCATCTGTTATGAAATATACAGCATCTAGTATTATTTCTTCAGAAGCCACTATGAATTATTCAGTATTTACTGTGAATTATTAGATATCTGCAATGAATTATTCAACAGCCACCTTGTATTATTCAGTATACTCTGTTAAAAAACAACACATTCTGTCTCTAACTAGACACGACAGTGTGTTCAGTTGGAAACGACACGTTTTGAGTTATTTTTCATACAAAATGTGCTGAAATATTTACGTGATCACTCAAAGAAAACACATTTTGTGTTACTTTTAACACAGAATGTGTTCATTTATCAAATAATCTGACCAAAAAAGGTATTAAAATGACCCTGCGATGGACCGGCGACCTGTCCAGGGTGTATCCTGCCTTCTGCCCAATGACTGCTGGTATAGGCTCCAACCCCCCCGACCCCCACCCCCCTAAAACCCAGAAGGATAAGCAGTTTAGAAAATGTGTGCGTGTGTAGTATTACAATGGGTAACACAAGTTAGTGTGTTGTTATTTAACACATCACTTTTTACAGTGTAGCTAGTGTATCAGTGAATTATTTAACTGAATTACTGAATTATTTAATTGAATGAATTAGTAGTTATGCAAGTGATGGATTAAAGTGTGGAATCATATGCAGACCTTTAGACTTTGAAGAGGTTTCAAGGAAGCAGGTAAGAAGTGCCTGGCTATCGGATATTTCTGAGCAGTGCAGGTCTAGTTTTACTGTCCAGCTGTCATGATCTAGACGATGTGCAATTGCAGACTGTAGTCCATCTGTAGCTGCACAGTTTATTACCCCCTTCTCTATTCCATTCACTACTGGTCAGTTTCTGTCCACAGGACCACTGTTGTCCAAATATTATTTGGGAGGTGGTTCATTCTCAGCACAGCAGTGACTCTGACATGGAAGTGTGAGTCAGACACAGGCAGCCGTCTCCAACCGTACAAGGTGGATGTCTCTAATAAAGTGGCCGGTGAGTTCAGTTCACTGTAATCCTGATCAGGATGTAGTCAAATGCATCCGTTGAATGTATCTAATGTGATACAGCATGAGTTGATGTTATCATAAGTATCTGTTTACACCGGCAAAGTTGAAGCTCCGGTTGCATCTGCTTGGAGGAACCCTGGTGGAGTGTGGGAATCTATCCACCGCCTACAGTTTTTACAGATTCTTTCAGTGTTAGGCACTAAAAATAGTCCCGCTCCTGTGGAGGGCGCTTTGGACAGCTGGTGTTGTGAGTGCTCCTTGCTGTGTGTTTACCGTTAGCCGTGCTGTTTCTTGCTTTGTTTTTGACACGTCTGTCTCTTTCACCGGTTTGCTCCAGTCGAGGCGGCCCACTGTAACTCCAAACCTTCTGCTTCAGTCTTCCAGTGCCAGGTGGAGGTAGAGGAATGCTGGAGTGAACCTCTGGAAAGTACACTATGTGGCCAAAAGTATGTGGACACCCTCCTAATCATTGCATTTAGCTGTTTCAGTTGTACACATTGCAAATAGGTGTACAAAATCAAACAGTCATCTCCATAGAAACACTGTCAGTAGAATGGGTCGTACTGATGAGCTCAGTGACTTAAACACAGCCGCCTTTACCACAAGTCAGTTTGTGAAACTTCTGACCTGCTAGATCTGCCCCAGACAACTGTAAGTGCTATTATTGTGAAATGGAAACGTCTGGGAGCAACAACAGTTCAGTCACGAAGTGGTAGACCACAAGCGGGGCTGCCAAGTGCTGAAGCATGTACCACAAAAATAACTTCCTCTGTCAACACAAGAACTGTGCACTCAGGAGATCACTCTGCACAATGCCAGTTGTTGGCCGGGGGGTCTAAAGCACATTGCCACTAGACTCTGGAGCGGTGGAAATAAGGTATCTGGAGGGATGAATCACGCTTCACTATCTAGCGGTGTGTGTTTGATGAATCTGGGTTTGGTGGATGCCCAGCCAGGAGAACCCTGCCTACCGGAACGCATATTGCCAACAGTAAAGTTTGGTGGAGGAGGGATAATGAGCTGGGGCTGTTTTTCAGGGTTTGGGCTCCTTAGTTCCAGTGAAAGGTGATGTTAATGCTACAGCACAAAGACATTTTACACAATTATACGCTTCCAGCTTTGTGGCAGCAGTTTTGGGGAAGACCCTTTTCTGTTCCACCATGACTGAGCCCCTGTGCACAAAGTGAGCTCCATAAAGACAAGAGGAACTCCAGTGACCTGATAAACTGGAACTTCAATTGCGAGCCAAGCCTTCTCACTCAACATCACTGCCTGACCCTCACAAATGCTCTTTTGACCAAATAGGAACAAACATTCCCACAGACACAATCCAAAATCTTGTGGAAAGCCTTCCAAGAAGGGTGGAGGCTGTTCTAGCCTCCATATTCATGCAAATGGTTTTGGAATTGGATGCCCAGCAAGCTTGTATAGGTGTGATGATCAGGTGTTCAGATCCTTTGGACATATAATACATTCACTACGGCTCAAATACTTGGAATGACTGTTTTCAATAATGTCAAACTACATTTTTTGACATTGGATTGCAGGATATTATTTAATAACACTTTATTTTACCCTGCTGTAATTTCTATTTCCCTAAATAGTTTAAACTGTGAATAGACCATTGGTTTATGTTTTGGTGTCTAGTCTACATTTCAATCTACACTGTATAAGTTATTGCTTAATTACAATTAGTAATATGACTAGATTTTGAATGGTAACTTTATGGTTTAAAAGGGACAAAAAAAATATAATGTTGGCAGCAGTAAAACAATAAAAACAAACCATCAGTTAGAATTACGTACATTACAGTCATGCTAATTAGTGAAAATTATTGTAATTACTAGGTAACTACAGCAGTATGTTTGATCAAGCTATTTCTTCAGGAAAATCAGGACTCTCTCCACTCTTGTTTTTCTCAATGAAAGCTCTAATCTCAGAATCAGTCACACCAGCTTTGCCAACACTGAGCACCTGACATGATGGTGATAAAGCTTTAGCTGCAAGAGGTGTCAGGCACTGCTGTGTTCGCTTTCATACATTCACTGTAAATGGGTTTAAAAAGGAACACCTGCAGTTACAATAATGTACATAGAATTTGACTGAAGTGAAGGGTAAAATAATCACAACAATTAAATGTTGCCAAATGATGTAATTAGCAATTTCATATACTTATTAGCTTAGGTGCCAACATCGTGGCGGCATTGGGCCCCCTAAAGCTAAACTTTTAGGGGGGCTCAATGCCACCATTTTTCTCAAGTGCAAAGCTTGAAAAAAACATGGTTTTGTGGAACTGAAACTGCATTTAATAGTTGGAAAATAGAGATTTTAAGCATGCAGGGTTGTTATGTGCAGCCAGAAACATTGTGCTGTTCTCTTGCTGGTTATTTCCACTTTTGACTGTAGCCCAGGATCCTGGCCTTCTGCAGCAGGTAAAAACCCTGGTGCCATCATTATACAGCTTTTAATAAACTCAGTATAATTACATTATGTGTATGAAACAAAAATTAAACAAATTAGAGATTAAATTAGGACATAACTTCAAATGTATCACTCCCAAAAAAAATGTTACCAAGCCCAAGGTTTTATTACACGCTTCTATAACCTAATAAAAGCTCCCTTAGTTTGCATTGAAGTCCCTGTAGTTACTGCACAATAAGCCTTAGTATGTAATAAGCCTGGGATGTAAAGGGGTTAACCTAAGTTGGCACCTAATGCTTGTTACATTAGCAGAAATAGTTTCATATTCAATAAAGTAATATGAAATGTGTTGCTTCCCAAAAGGAAATTAAGTTGCTCCAGAGTATCAGTTCTATAATACAGTGTACAATCTCACTATGATATTCTTTATGGACCATAATTATTCAGTTGTAACGATGTGTAGGCTACATTACAGTATACAAACAGTACATTAACAGTATGTGCAATCTCAAGGTGTAATAAACAAATACAAAGACATAAATAACTAATTACAATAATTGTAATAATGTCCTTTATTAACCATAATAATGTATAATAAATTACTTTTTGTACCTCTTCACCTTTAATTACAGTCTCTGTATTTATTTATTGTCAGTCAGTTTTGTTCTATTTTAGTGGGTTTTTTTTAGCACACAGCAGTGATCTCTCCAGTCTAGACGCACAGGGACCCAGTGTGGGTGTGTGTGTGTGTCAACCAGAGCACAGGCGAATAGAAAGTCCCCAGCAACCGGTATCCATAGTTACCTCTGGCCTGCCCGCTATTCTCTGCAGCCAGCTCGAGCTAACAGACTTAGCAGCAACAGAACAATCTCCACTTAACCTGAATCCATCTGGAGCACACTGGCCGGCCGAAAGTCAAGTGTGTCCCCAGGGCAAAGCTCTGCTCGAGGGCTACTTGACTGAAGACTCGCTGAGCTCATTGACAACCTCTGGAAGGGTCACAACTCAAGGTGATGTTACATAATACCGTTCATGATTGTGAATAATGAGAGAGAAGATCATTGGTAATATTATAAAAATAAAATATGTTGTCCTGGGGAGGATGCGTGTGTCAAAAGCAGTAAATCTTCTGCATTATTGAAACAGAATCATCATAGCACACAATTAGGTGCATTAGTGTGAGTTGCAGTGATGAAGCTACAGTAAGCTCCTTTTTGATGAGCTGGAACGATGAAGGTTCATTGGACACTACTGAGATGAGTTTGGTTCATAAAGGTTCATTGAACACCATTGAGATGAGTTTGGTTCATAAAGGTTCATTGAACACCATTGAGATGAGTTTGATTTATAAAGGTTTATTGAAAACCATTGAGATGAGTTTGATTTATAAAGGTTCATTGAACACCACTGGGATAAGTTGAAATGATGAGGTTCCCCCTTAAGCTCCTTTGAGATGAGTTGGAGTGATGAAGGCTCACTGAACACCTCTGGGATGAATTGAAGTGATCAAGCCTTATTAAACACCTTTGTGATGAGGTGGAGTGATGCAGCCCCACTGAACACCTTTTACAATGAGTTGAATTGATGAAGCTCCTTTGGGACAAGTTGGAGTAACAAAGCTTAACCAAACACCCTTAGCATGAGTTGAACACCTTTCTGATGATTTGGAATGATGTGGTGAAGCTTAACTGAAGACCTGATGAACTGGAGAGACTTGATGAAGCTCCACTGAACAGCTTTAGGATGAGTTAGAGTGATATAGCCCCATTAAACACCTGTGGGGTGTACTGAAGTGATAAGGGCCCCATTAAATACTGGTTGAGCATCTTTGGGATAAGTGGGACTGATGAAGCTCTATTGAACATCTTTGGGATGAGTTGGACTGATGAAGCTCTATTGAGCACCTATGGGGTAAGTTGGACTGACGAAGCTCTGTTGAGCACCTATGGGGTAAGTTGGACTGATGAAACTCTATTGAGCTCCTTTGGGATGAGTTGGACTGAGGAAGCTCTATTGAGCACCTTTGGGTGAGTTGGACTGATGAAACTTTATTGAGCACCTATGGGATGAGTTGAACTGAGGAAGCTTTATTGAGCACCTTTGTGATGAGTTGGACTGACAAAGCTCTGTTGAGCTCCTTTGGGATGAGTTGGACTGATGAAACTCTATTGAGCACCTATGGGGTAAGTTGGACTGATGAAGCTCTACCAATCACCTTTGGGATGAGTTGGACTGATGAAGCTCTATTGAGCACCTATGGGGTAAGTTGGACTGACGAAGCTCTATTAAGCACCTATGGGATGAGTTGGACTGATGAAACTTTATTGAGCTCCTTTGGGATGAGTTGGACTGATGAAGCTCTATTGAACATCTTTGGGGTGAGTTGGACTGATGAAGCTCTATTGAGCACCTATGGGGTAAGTTGGACTGATGAAGCTCTACCGATCACCTTTGGGATGAGTTGGACTGATGAAACTCTACTGAGCTCCTTTGGGATGAGTTGGACTGAGGAAGCTCTATTGAGCACCTATGGGATGAGTTGGACTGATGAAACTCTATTGAACATCTTTGGGGTGAGTTGGACTAATGAAGCTCTATTGAGCACCTATGGGGTAAGTTGGACTGATGAAGCTCTACCGATCACCTTTGGGACGAGTTGGACTGATGAAACTCTACTGAGCTCCTCTGGGATGAGTTGGACTGAGGAAGCTATATTGAGCACCTATGGGGTAAGTTGGACTGATGAAGCTCTATTGAACATCTCTGGGATAAGTTGGACTGATAAAGCTCTATTAAGCACCTTTGGGATGAGTTGGAATGCCATTTGTGATCCAGACCTAATCTGCCAACATCACTGTGGTGTTCTTGTGGTTGACTGGAACCAGTTGCCCATCAGCAACATTCCAAAATTTAGTGGAAACCTCTCAGAAGAACAGAGTCTTCTAGTGGGTCAAATTTCTTATAAATACAACTGATTTTAAAAGAAATGTTAGATAAGCAGGTATCTGGATCCTCTTGGACATATAGGTTAGATGAACTCTGGCCAGTTAAGAAAAATTGGGATGAGACCCTCTATGCCTTCAGAGAGGGCCTAATGAGTTCTGTAAAATAATTTTTAGTTGATTTGAAATGTATTATTTAACCCTTTAAATGGTCAAGGCCCACCGGTGATCCAAAAGTTTTATTATCTGTAACCTAAGAATAGCTCCAGTAGTTACTGAATTATAAGCCTTAGTATCTAATAAGTGAGTGATATAATCATCATATTTCTTGTGCAAGTATTGTAGTTCTACTCTTTGATTGAAAACAAAAAATATTCTTGAGACACCCAATGAAAATGATACAATCAGGATTATTTTTTTTCCCAAGGTACGTAGGTAGACAGCCAAGTGAGGAGCTCTCCCATTGGTTAGGACTTCAGAAGCTGAACTGAAGGCCTTACACATTAGATTAAACACCAACATAATTAGCAACTGACAAAGGAATCAGGTTTTGATTTACAGTGAGACCAATTTTGTGATACAAAACGCCATTCCAGACCTTCTAGAAGTTCTGACTGGACATATGAGTCGTAGTCTAACCAGGTTTCAGAGTGGCAGCAGTTCTAAGCCTGTATTCCTTACTGAAAGAGACACTGTAAAACTGATACATATAGGCTCAGTGTCTGTATAAGCTTCAAATAAAACACAGAATGTCTTTTATAAGCTCCAAATATTCATGTTTTATCTAGAACGGTCAAAAAATGTTCAGGCGAATCACTATTAGCTTAGTGCTAACATACCACTGGAATCTCATAGGAGTGCCAGCAAAACGTAACACTATTGTGGAGGTATTTTTCCTGGTTTTTGGCTGACTTTTGACATTAATGTCCCAAACTGAAAGCCTAGCTCTGATAGCCACGGTTCACCAATGGACAGAACTGAGCACTGATTCATTAACACTGGGCCTGAGCAGCCAGTCTGCCATAATGCTCAACTTTAACATGAGGAAGTTCTCCAGTTTGACTGTCATTGAGAGTGACTCAGGGAATAAAAGAGCCACATGCTGACCACTCAAATTAAGACATTAGGGCGTGATGTACTGTACCAGTAAAGTAGAAACCGCAGAAAAGGAATTACAGGTAATTAGATAAAACAAGTAACAGTCAGGAAATGACTCTGAATCACTGACTTAAGTCTAAAAGAGTCGTAAACACTCAGATTGACATATAATCAGAGTCAGCTGCAACAAATGTACTATTTAACTGTATTCTTATGGTGTATAGCAATAAAGCCTGGAGGCAAACACCTTCAGACTGAAGCTTGGTATGTTATTTTCAGCTGATTATGGTTTTAAACATTCAGCGGAGAAGACAAACAAATGCTATCTTAATCATAATCTGTGCTTGATTCACAATCAGTGTTATAGGGCCAAAAATTGGCCTTTGAATACTGTATACACTGTGTCACAATGGCCAGGGTACAAAGCTGTTGGGAAAAAACTGTTTTCTAAACATTATCTCTGTGATTTTTCTACACAACATTGGGTAGAAAACCTGACTCACAATAAATTCCACTTTTTAAAGGGCCCATGTTCTTCCTCTTATAGCATTTGTATGGTTTTATGTACCAAGAAACATCATGATTAATTTTTTATGACCATTTTCCAACCTCTCTTTATCCCTTTGAATTAAACAGGCTAAAACACTGCCTATAAACTGATGTAGGCTGAAAAGCAAGCATTTTTGTGACATCACATTCAAAGCAGGTTCTTTTTGAGGCTTATTTTCCCTGATCCGACAGTACATGACTGAAGTGCCTGTGACTAAGGCACCTAACCCCCAACTGCTCCTTGGGCACTGCGGATAGGGCTGCCCACTGCTCCGGGCATGTGTGCTCACTACCCCTAGTGTGTGTGCATTCACTAGTGTGTATGTGGTGTTTCACTGCACGGATGGGTTAAATGCGGAGGTGAACAGTCCCTGTTGTAGGACTAATATAGGTCACTTAATCTTAATATGGACTGGGGAGTGAACAGCACATTTGAAAACTTTAGTGATGTTTACATATTATCTCAAACTTTTATATGGAAAAAATGAGAAATTGCCTTTCTATGATGCAGGCCCTTTAACTTCTGATTACATGAGAGTGTTGAGGAAAGAAACTGACTCCAAAACATACTTCCTTTTCTCCAAAATGGGAGGGTTGATTCCAGTTTCGGTGATGCAAGGTTTTATGGAGTTAGCAGGAACTTAAGGGCTCTCTGTCGAGAATAATACATTGATTCAGCAAAGAAAACAATCAGCACACCTACTGGAACTTCCTTTACCAGCGTTCAAACAGGAAGACTGTCCCTGTGTTTTGTCTCAGTGTTTACTCTGAAGCTTCACCTTCTCTCCAGCTTTATTAAAGTCAATAGTGGAGTTCTTTTCTCACACAATGTGGTTGATTAAACACAGATTAAATGTTTGTCTGCAAAGTTTTGAATCTGCCTTCAGGTCAGGCCAGCAGCTGCGCCATTTAAACCAGACGTCCTAAACGGTCTGCTGGACAAAGCTCGGCTTGAACTTTAGCAAAGCTGCTTTAGGCAAAAGGGAGCAATGGTGACAAATATTGATGACTGGCTTAAAAACAACCAAACCAGCTTATGGTCTGTTAGTGCTGTTGAACTGCATCCTGCAGAACTCATCATTCAGATATTAATCTAAAGACTAATATTCAGTTACTACTATATATGATTTGGAAACTACTATAGTTATTGGAAACTAACTAGGTTATCCTATCTACTATGAATTATTCAGTATCTACTATGAATTATTCAGTATCTAGTATGAATTATTCAGTAACTACTATGAATTATTCAGTAACTACTATGGATTATTCAGTATCTACTATGGATTATTCAGTATCTACTATGAATTATTCAGTATCTATTATTAATTATCCAGTAACTACTACAAATTATTCAGTAACTACTATGGATTATTCAGTAACTACTATAAATTATTCAGTAACTACTATGAATTATTCAGTAACCACTATGAATTATTCAGTATCTACTATGAAATATTCAGTATCTGTTATAATATATTCAGTATCTGTTATTAATTATCCAGTAACTACTACAAATTATTCTGTTATTGAACTCAGTCAAATTTCATTGATTTCCCAAAACATCTGCATAATCAAATGGTTAAGATGTAAACAATGTCATTCAGAGTGGTTTGGTGTGAATTGCTTTGTTCTAGAGAAAGTTCTACAGAATTATTCACAGTGGTGGTGATAGGAACCAGCAGCGTGTGAAATACCCCCTGGTATTTGGGGGGGTCCCATGTTGGCTGGCTTCTCCAGCATTGGCTGGCTGCTAACTTACATGCTTCAAAGGCAAAAAAAAAATTTGGTTGAACAATTATTTTTTTTGGAAATGCTCTAATCTAGTTTGGTAATGCGCTCTTCCTCACATTAACTGAGATCTTTCATGTCTTCTCTTTTGTCTTTGGTTTGAGAAATGAGTAACAGTTCACTCTTTCCACCAGTCTCTTGGGAAACTGGGCAAGTTTTCAGATTTACAAACATGGTACGGCATAGTAT
The DNA here is from genome assembly GCF_904425465.1 of Colossoma macropomum. Classification (NCBI taxonomy): domain Eukaryota; kingdom Metazoa; phylum Chordata; class Actinopteri; order Characiformes; family Serrasalmidae; genus Colossoma; species Colossoma macropomum. The sequence goes on along the minus strand of NW_023494787.1, from coordinate 6,102,305 downwards.
AACCTTTTTCGGAGGTATCCTGGACATAGTTACAGTTGAGAGGCCACAAAGTACCAACTGGGTGAACCAGTTTGGCTACAGCGCCACCCTGAGACAGCGCTGCATCACTAGTTATTTAAGAATACCAAAGACAGAAGCTGATTGTAGGTGAAGCAGCTAAACAATGAGCTTCACTGAATTTGTATTTGAGTGTCTATTTTTCCCTACGGACAGCATAACATCATAATAAGTTTATTTTCAGGCCTCTTCCACCTTCAGAGTTTTGATTTTGAGACATTCAGGGGGTCAAAGAGGTTAATTAGGACCCCCAGGACCACCTGTATTTCGTACCTTGGGAACTCGATGTCTGAATAGTTTAATGCCTTGTAAATAAACTTATTGTGATGTTATGCTGTCTGTAGGGAAAAACAGACACTCAAACACAAATTCAGGGAAAGGTCATTGTTTAGCTGCGTCACCTACAATCAGCTTCTGTCTTTGGAATTCATACAGCGCTGCTCTGCCTCAGGGTGGCGCTTTAGCAAACTGGTTCACTCAGTTGGTACTTAGTAGCCTATCAACTGTAACTATCTGAAATGGTTATGAATACACTGCCTGATGTCTGAGACATTGTTTTACAGTAATTTCAGCTTTCAAGTTTTTCTGAAACCCATTTATTGTGTGGAGGTACATGCAGGGTGTTCCAAGGCAAAAAAGTCCCCAAGGAAAACATATTTTTTCACTATTTTATCATCATCAAAATTACAAAGAAGACATTTGTTTCACTGGTTCACTGGTGGTTTTGGATAGTAAATAAAATGGCTATGTCTGAGTTACAGACACCGAGACTCCTGGTTCCCATCACCACCACTGTAAAGAAATCTGAGTCTGTAAGGCCCTTAAAGTCTAAGGGGTTGAATAAACGTGACCCCTTTGCAGCAGATCTTATCAGACGTCCTAAATGTTGGGTGATTTTTATTGTTTGGTTCTTGTTTCCAGCTCCATCAGCAGGTTCAGTATAAGTCTCACTGGCCTCCTGGCTGTGTCTGTCCAGCACAGTCTGTACAGGAGCTCAGACCGGCCGTCCTAAAACCTGTCTCCTCATATCTGTATCATAATTAGCGCACCTCTGACAAAGCTCTAATGACCGTCAGGGCAGTCGGAGCGTGATCCCCCTCTGCTGCGCCTCCACACGGGCTAAAACCTGCCCAGGGTCACGTGAGGCTCCAGCAGGAGGTTTGTCCTTTTCCCCAGTGGTGCTCACCGAGTCACTTCCTGGCACCACACTCGCGACGTCCCCTTCCCACAATGCCCCAGCTCAACCTGCTCACCCTGTTCCGTCTCCTCGAAGGAGGTCTGAGATGCAGTCATAATCTCAGCGGGGATTTCAGTGGATTTTGCTGTAAATCAGCAGGACTTACTGTCGATCTGTAATTCTGAAACACGTGCTTCTGCTTTGAAGTTCTGCAAGAACGTTCAACTGAGTATATTCTGCTCGTTCCGCATCAGTAGTTGCACATCTGAACTTCTGCCTCTGCTTATTTGCTTGTTATGTTCATGTTCTGGAAACACTCTTACCAGGAAATGAATGACTTTCTGTCAAGAAGCATACAGTCAATTCAACAGCTGGCATACATAACACACTGAGGCTTCCTTTACCAGCACAATAGCTCAAACACTGTGAATCATTTGCCATGTTAATAATTTTTGTTTTTTTGTACAATAACAACTTACAATGTGGATTTAAATATTGCAAACTATTTACTTAAAGGTATTTTAGACATTTTATTCAATATTTGAATAATTCTTTGAACAAGTACTTCTGAAATGATGAAAAATATACTGTAATTATCTATTTACATTGTGTTTTTATGTTATCTGCCTTGAGATTTAATCTCAACCTTTGAAGTATGATGAATTTATTGATGTTATTTTTATTATAACTTCCTTCTTGATGTTCTGCAGCTTTCTCACTCATTTTAGTCATCATCTACAGCTCCGTTCATCATTTCCTTATTTTTGTTTACAGCTTCCAAGTGTAGCCTATAAACATTGATAAGGTTTTTCAACATAACATTCACTCCAGGGTCCAATGTGTTTGGATCAACAGCAGCAGGAAGTGCAACCAACTTCTAAGACTGAACTTTGGAGGTGTGGAAAAATATCCCTGCAGATTTCTTTGAGAAACTGAAAGCAAGTCTACTGAAAAGAATGGAATATAGGTAGATGAACAGCTAGACAGACAGACAGACGGATAGATAGACAGACAGGTAGACAGACAGATAATCAGACGGACAGACAGACAGATATATAGATAGATAGGTAGATAGATAGATAGATGTATATAGGTAGACGAACAGATAGACAGACAGAGAGACAGATAGATAGACAGACAGAGAGACAGATAGATAGACAGACAGGCAGACAGACAGATAATCAGACAGACAGACAGACAGACAGATAGATAGATAGATAGATAGATAGATAGATAGATAGACAGACAGACAGACAGATAGATAGACAGACAGGCAGATAGACAGATAGATAGTTCGATAGATAGATATATATATATATATATATATATAGAGAGAGAGAGAGAGAGAGAGAGATTGTCCTTTCCTGCACCTACAAGGCTGCTTTTTACAGCACAAGCTATTTTTGCAGTTAATCGTACTAAAATTCCAGTAGATCAGTTCTCCTAGAAATGTGTCTTCAGACGCGACAGCTGTAAATTATGTAAACTGTGTTAGATGTATCACCGGAAGAAGAAGGAACGCAAATCCCTGCATTCCTGACATTTCCAGGCCCGCATGGTGAGCTTAGATTGCGCAAGTGATCCCTGCAGGCTGAAGCACAGAGAGTGTCTGTACCAGCTAAAGACAACGTCACTTATTTACAGCACTGCCTTTTTCATTCAGCCCTGTTTCCTTCGCGCACTGCTGACAGTAACTCCCAGACCCTGTAAATGTGCTCTTTTTCAGTAGTTTCTCATGTGTACGCAGCAAAAACATTTTGTCCCTTAAGGAAATGTGGAAAGAGAACATTTCCAAATCATGGAGTTGCCCCATCTCCATCAGGTCTTTAATATATCAGAGAACAGGACGTCCTTGACCTTGAATGATGAAACCAACCAACTTCTACATCACCCAGAACTGTGAGTTCAGCTGGCTTACGTCACAAGAGCTGCGATTACTGCGCGTCAACACATATTCCAGAATTATTATTGTTGTTTTTCCATTGAAACTGTATAAACATAATGAACTATATTTACATTTGATTTACATTTTGTACAGACAGACTTGAATCTGCACTTTTTTCGGTTTGTTTTGATGTAAAGAAATGACACAAACATGGCAAAAATGGAAAAATGGAAACTTTTAATCAAATTCAAAATCATAATAAAACATCTCCTTCTCAAAAACACAAAAATGGTCCAGATTTAAACTGTAAAATATGCACTTTTCACAGGGTACACATTAAAGGGCTTCACTGTAATGCTGATTTCCTTGTAAATCTGCTTTGTGACAACACCTGTTGTAAAAAGCACAATATAAATAAACTCTACTTACTTACTTACTTACTTACTTACTTACTTCTAGGGGGAAAATCTTTAGTTGATATAGAATGTTTACATGCTGTTGAGGTTCTTCAACCCCTTATGTGGCCAAGAGGGTCCAGGCCTCCATTCTTCATCCCTGTAACATAGAACTATTAGTCCATTTTTCTGCATAATTCAGCCTGTGAGATGTAAACAAAGTCATTCAGAGTGGTTTGATGTGAAATCCTTCATTGTAGATAAACTTACTGTAACTTCTTCACAGTGGTGGTGATAGGAACCAGGGGTCACCATGACTGCAACACAAATATAGCCATTTTATTTACTATTCAAAACCACCAGTGAATCACCATGTGTCTTCTGAGTGTTTATAGGTAATGTAAATGATGGTAAAATGGTGGTAAAACTGAAAAAATAAGCTTTATTGGGGACCATTTTGCCTCACAGTGCCTTGCATGTACCTCTCCAGCATGGATGTAATTAAAAAGACTTTTTTCGGGCCAAAGTCTTTTCAGAATTATCAAAAAACACTGTCTTAGACATGAGGCAGCATATTCATAACCATTTGGTGTAATAAATTTCTGAAAAGGAGCTTTTAGAGGCATTGAAAGCATTAAAGTCTTCAGACGTCTGGTTCGCATCACCACCACTGTGAAGAATTCTGGCATGGCGCATTTCTCAAGAACGGAGCATTTCACTTTAAACCATTCGGCATGACTTTGTTTACCTCTTCTTGGCTGAATTATGCAGAAATTTGGAAACATTTGGAAAAAGGGGTTCCCCTTTAAGATCAATCAGTTTGCATTATTGTTCATGTAGTTCCAAAATAATAAGCCTAAGAATTTAAGGCTTTCATAAGATTCCTTGCTTGTACATATCATTTACAAAAAATGCCATTTTTGTCCATTTAAAGGCTCATTTTAAGTGGTTCTTTTGTGGAAATCACAACAAAGAGGACTTTTTAGCACCATTTTAGAGCAGTATAGTTAAAGTCAGGTGCTTGGATGCCACAGAAAGTCAGTCCTCTCTCACCTGTGAGGGTCAGTTCGCCTGACTGGGGCATGGCAGGCCATGCTGTGTCACGACACAGTGTACTAAGGCTATTAGACAGGGATATGACCCCCAGAAATAACCTGGATTTACGCAGTGATCGCAGGAGGAGGTGGAGGAGGAGGAGGAGTCTGCAGGACTGTCAGGGGGATGAATGAGTTCGAAGGCAGGGAAGGGAGGGGAGTGGAAAGATGCAGGTGTGAAAGGAATGGAAGGAAGGACGGATTAGAGGAGTCATATGCACGGTCCCCTGCAGCTGAAAGCCGGAACATCCAGCCTGAGTCATCATCATCATCATCGTCAGGCCAGCAGAGAAAGCAGTATGCAGCAATGTGCAGCAGTGATGGGATGTACCAGACAGGGTGACTAACCCAGCACAGAGATGACACTGCAAATACGCCTGGCCTCCATGACGCCACCGTTCAGCTCCACTGATCCCTCACTGGTTTACTCCACACATTAGGAGAGTTATGTACACACGGAAAAATGAAGCTCTGGTAGATACAGGTACCAGGAGATCACTAACTGGGTCATATGCTTAACTGCACAGTGCAGAGAGTGCAAGAAATTCATGATTTATAGTCGCTCCACTTAATGACGCACTAGACTGGAAATGCAAACCAAATGCATGGCAGAACTTTCAAACATCTTTCATGCAAATGTTGTGGACTAGTGGCTGTTCTGTGCACAATTAAAGCACAGGTTAATGTTTCTTATGCACTGGTGCTGAGACGTCACTAATGGGGTCACAGAGTACACAGTGAGGCTGTAAACATGCAATAAAGTCATGATTTCTAGTCATTTAACCTATTAATACACTGGTGAAATGTACACTATAGTACAGAGTACACAATACATTATTCCTTTTGGGGGCAGTTATGGGCTGGAGATTAGGGAACCAGCCCTGTCACTGGAAGCTCGCTCGTTCGATCCCGTGAGCCAACAGTACGTGACTGAAGTGCCCTTGAGCAAGACACCTAACCCCCAACTGCTCGCCAGGCACTGTGGATAGGGCTGCCCACCGCTCCAGGCAACGGTGCTCACTGCCCCCTAGTGTGTGTGTGTGTTCACTAGTGTGTATGTGGTGATTCACTGCATGGATGGGTTAAATGCGGAGGTGAAGTTTCCCCATTGTGGGACAAATAAGGGTCACTTAACTTAACTTTTAGAAATTTCTAACACATGCAGTAGTCAAAAGTCAAAGATCATCCAGCATTTATTCAATTTCCAGTCAAAACAGCAATTACGAACAATTTGGTAGATGTTTCTGAAGAGATTATACATAAAACAATCCACTTGCATGGAAAGAAAACGTCCTAACTCCTAACAACCACCTGGAAGACCTGGTCGACACCAAAACTGCCCCCATCAGATAAACAGCATTTAAAGCTTTCATCTCTGAGAGAGAGGAGAAAATCAAGCTGCTTCAGATCTGAAAACATCCACAGGTGTTTCTGTCCATCCTTCCACTGTGAGAAGACGACTCAGCGCTGTGGGTCTGAAAGGAAGTGTAGCTGTCAAGAAGAACCTCACTGAGAAAAGGAGACGGACACATCAGACAAAGAAGCTAAACAATGGACTGACCACCCTAGAGTCCAGACCTCAACACCACTGAATGTGTTTGATTACTTCAGAAAATGATCAACCAACTTCTAAGACTGAACTTTGGAGGTGTGTCTGCAGATTCTTTGAGGAACTGAAAGTGAGTCTCCTGAAAAGAATGGAAGCTGGAATAAAGGAAAAGAGTGGACATAATAAGCACTGAAAAAATTATATTTATATTATATAGTATATATTATATAGTTGTATTATATAGTTGTTGATGCTCCAGCATAATTTTTCTGCTTTGCTTCTACACTTCAGTGTACTTTTCTTCTCTTGCTTGACAGGAAATTAAAATGAAATAAACAAAAGATTTTAGCTCAGTATTTAACAGATTAAATGACTAGATGTCATGATTTTATTGGACTTTCATGCAGACTAACTCTTTGTGACTCATACATCACTAATTATAAACCTTATGGAAATTCACCATTTGATTCTATGTTAGAGTACATAACAGAGAAGAAGACACTGGAAAAATAATGTTCAAGAAATTTACGCTTTCTAGTCAGCAGCGGTCAAAGTTTTAATGTCCTGAGTTTTGGCTCATACTTTACTGATTGTGACATCTCATAATGCTGTGGGTGCCCTGGTTTGTTGATTTTCTACATGAAAACACTCTACAGAGAAGACACATCTGCAAAGTTTTAATACACAATTACTGTTTATTTGCTGAATTTAACATCTTGGAAAATAAAGTGTGGCCTGTGCAAAAGCCAACTGTAAAATATATAGAAACTGTGCACTAAAACCTGCAGAAAAATGCCATATTTAAGTCTGTTGTATGTACAGCATGTGTTAACTTACTTTGAACTTATTTCCCTATGAGTGTCGCGTGCTAGAGTGGACATTTCAGAAAGAGACATTCGTTTCGAGGCTCTGGAAGTCCAATAAAGTCACAGTTTTTAGTCATTTAACTGTTTATGCACTGGTCAAATGCATATCAACGTTATTACTCTTCAGTGACTGTGAAATCTCTTAAGTATCCTCAGCTGGGTTTTGTGCAGCAGGGGTAACACTGCACACACGGAAAATGATCAGCTGCAGGTACCAGGATTTCACTATCTGGGTGAGAGTGCACAATGGAGAAACAAACATCTCTAAATTTCCTTCTTTGGGTTGTACACACATTATGTAATTATGTACTATGTACACATGGAAAAAGCATTATTGTGCACCGGTGTCAATATTTCTATATGTATTAGAATGCACAAGAATCAGTTCTGAGGCATACATCTGCAATACAGTCATGATTTCTAGGCATTTCTGCTATTAATACACCAGTCAGAGTGCACGCCGAGTGCATATCCTCCTTTGGGATGCAGCCCACAGAGATACTCTAAAAATGACCTATTGTTAGAGACAGGTAGCAGGATTTCACTACAGGGGTCACAGGGTGCACACGTGAGAAATACATTGGTTTTGAGGCAAATAAGTGTAAAATATTCCTGATTTCTATTCACTAGAAAAGTTGAACAAACTGTAATGTTGTTTCTGCAAGTTTTGATTCAAATTTCATTGTAAAATCTCTACACATTCATATACGCATGGAAAAATGAACCACTACTATGTGCAGGTATCAGGATTTCACTAAGAGAGTTTTTCCACTGAACCTTTGGCACTAGATACCTAAAACTCTGCTTTTACCATTGGCTATTGGTCCAGTACTGAAGTTCCAGCTAATTAGCCAAATAAGATGTTTTAGGCAAAAAATTACAACAACTCTGGACTTAACTTTGGAATTATGATGGTTCCAGCTGTCTTTCAAGCAGGTGTGAAATGATCTAGAACCATGAGTTATTTGAGTTTGTTCTAATTTTTGAATGTATAGTGTAAAAACACCCGTACTGGGTGAAAGTGCACAAAAGAGAAGCAAACGCTGCTTTAGAGGAAAAAAAACATTCATAATTCATCATTTTTAGTCATTTCGCCTGCTGACACACTCGTGAAGGTTTGAAAAGACTATGTTAGAGTGCACAACAGAGAAACTGACCCTTTCCAAGGCTACAAAAGCATAATCAACTGATTTCTAGTCATTTCTAGTCATTACACTGGTCAATGTTTGGAAATGCACACCGAGAGTACATGGCATGACAAGTTCCGCAGATTGTGAAATCTGTAAATATCCTCCTTTGTGTTGTTATAAATGCTAGTATTATGCTGGCAGTGCTGGTAAGTTGGCGAGTGCATAATAGTTAGTTTTGATTAAAAATAATCCAAGGAATTCATGACACACCGGTCAGAGTGAAAGTTTTGAAGCACGACTTTTACTCTAAGTCTTCGCTCAAATTCTATAGATTATGAATCAGAGCAGTCTGTGAACACATGGGGGCATTAAAAAATAAAACATACAGCATCAAATGTGCCATAACTTCTGCACAGGCCACATTTCATGTTTTATTTTCCTCCCAATTTGTCAAATTCAGCAAATAAACAGTAATTCTGCATTAAAGTGTGCAGCAGTGTTCTCTGTAGAGGATGTGTTAACTTATTCACACTCAGAATGACTGTTTCTCTCATGTTGCACTGATTGTGAAACCTGTAAATCTCCTCTTTTGTGTTCAAACACAGTCTGCACTGATACTCTTACTGGGTCACTCACCCTTCGTGTTTGTGTATCATCCAAGGTCATGGGAACTGGCTGGAGTGAGAGCGGGACTGAGATGGTCAGAGGATGCTCAGATTACAGCCAACAAGGCCAGCAATCGAATTAAGTACTGTAACAGCTGTGGAGACGTGGGGCAACAGGAAACAGAGAGAGCAAAATAAAAGCCTATTAGCTGGTGGTTAAAGTTGATCTTAATATTCTCTTTTTATGTGGCCTGTTATAAGATTAGGGCTGGGCAACATGACAGAAAACATAACACTGTGATAGTTCAAGAGTTTTTATTGATACTCAGTATGCATCATGATATTTGGTTTTCCTGGAGTTGGATTTGTCGGAACAGACGGAAAAGAACCAGCAGTGCTAAAAATGTACTATCAAACACTACGAATGATTATCATTCAGTGTTTTACTGCACTGCACTAAATCAAATTAAACAGGACTAATGGTGGCAGTCTAATCATGCAGTCTGTGCTCTTTAAGCACTGATGTATCTGCGATACACTCATAAATTGGTACTGTAATGTGACATAATAAACCACAATAACAATAAATATTGCCAAATTTCCTGCAAGTGTATTGGACCATATATACACAGTTGCCAGTTATTAGACACATCTACCATGTATGTACACTCTTTGGCCATTTTATCAGAAACACCTACCATACACCGATCAGGCATAACATTATGACCACCTCCTTGTTTCTACACCCATTGTCCATTTTATCAGCTCCACTTACTATATAGGTGCACTTTGTAGTTCTACAGTTACAGACTGTAGTCCATCTGTTTCTCTGCATACTTTGTTAGCCCCCTTTTACCCTGTTCTTCAGTGGTCAGGACCCCCATGGACCCTCACAGAGCAGGTACTATTTGGGTGGTGGATCATTCTCAGCACTGCAGTAACTCTGACGTGGTGGTGGTGTGTTAGTGTGTGTTGTGCTGTTATGAGTGGATCAGACACAGCAGTGCTGCTGGAGTTTTTAAACACTGTGTCCACTCACTGTCCACTCTATTACCTTGTCAGTCCACCTTGTAGATGTAAAGTCAGAGACGATAGCTCATCTGCTGCTGCACAGTTTGTGTTGGTCATCCTCTAGTCCTTCATCAGTGGTCACAGAACGCTGTTGGCTGGATATTTTTGGTTGGTGGACTATTCTCAGTCCAGCAGTGACACTGAGATGTTTAAAAACTCCAGCAGCACTGCTGTGTCTGATCCACTCAGACCAGCACAACACACACTAACACACCACCACCACGTCAGTGTTACTGCAGTGCTGAGAATGATCCACCACCCAAATAGTACCTGCTCTGTGAGGGTCCATGGGGGTCCTGACCACTGAAGAACAGGGTAAAAGGGGGTTAACAAAGTATCAGAGAAACAGATGGACTACAGTCTGTAACTGTAGAACTACAAAGTGCACCTATATAGTAAGTGGAGCTGATAAAATGGACAATGAGCATAGAAACAAGGAGGTGGTCATAATGTTATGCCTGATCGGTGTATATGCAGGGATTGAGCACAGTCTTGTGAGGCCGCTGGTGCAAGAGTCTTTGGAGGCCTCACAGTCCAAGAGTAACATGAAACAAGACCTAAAGAGTGAGATTAAACAATGTTTCAGGTTTATGTGCACTTTGAGCAAATTAGTTTGTTTTTTGCATGTTTGTTTGTTTGCTTGTTTGGAAAAACACAACTTTTGCACAGCCAAATTTTATGTTTTACTTTTTTTCCCAATATATTAAATTCAGCAACTAAACTGTGTCTGTTTAAAATACACAGAAGTGTGTTCTCTGTACCATCACCCAGATATTTGCCGACAATAAAGGAGGATGGCTACTGATTGGCTACCGTCTCCAACTGTACAGCAGAAAGGTGGAGTAGGGGTTTCTAATAAACTGTCCACAATAACCAAAGGTCACAAACTGTATGCATCTCTAAATATGTGCATTTCTGCTTCGCATAGCTGTGTTTCTCCAGCTAAAGCCTTGGAGACTAACGCTCTACATGATTTGTTGTGATTAGTTGAAGCAGGCGGTGGTCTCCCAGGCTCTGGACTGAGAGCCATTGTCCTTTGGGGTAAATTCTGTGTGAGAGGGATTATTCGTGTCCCGAAACAAGCCGCTAGTCTGCATCAGGCCTTGATTACAGCAGATTATTACAGCAATAGCAGCTAATTACACCTCAGGCTGATGTATTTCGTAACTGTTTTTGTTTTGGTATGACTCAGGTAGCTGTGCTGTTGCACTATAAGCATTCATCAGCACTGAGTTCAGCATATCTTCATGTACGATGTGCACGACGCCACCCTCAATTAGGCAACTTCATGAATTACTAGCCTTGTTTAAAGACAGAATCTCCTTATGCTAGTGGTTGTGGTGTACAGCTGCTCGTACAACCAACCTAAGCTGATCTCCACTGTACATGACTTGATGAGAAAGCTGTAATCTGGTATTAATTATTTGTCACTCTGTATCTTAAATGTTGTTTGAAGGGCACAGCCTGCGAAAGTGTGGGGCTATTTTCACAAAAATATATTATTATATTATATTATTATCACATTATTATATCATACACTGCAGATAATCTACACTATATGGCCAAAAGTATGTGGAGTTCAGGTGTTTCAGCCACACCCATTTCTAACAGATGCTTAAAACCAAATCTCCATAGGCAAACACTGGCAGTAGAATGAGTCTTACTAAAGAGCTCAGTGACTTTAAACATAGGACTCTAATAGGATGCTAAATGAGTTCTCTGGAGTGATGAATCACGCTTCACTATCCGGCAGTCTGATGGACTAATCTGGGGTTGGCAGATGCCAGAAGAATTGCCAGTTTAGTGTGGAGGAACTCCAGTGGTCTGCATAGAACCCTGACCCCAACCCCACTGAACAACTTTGGGATGAATTGGAACATCGATTTCTAGCCAGGCTTTCTCGTCCATCATCAGTGTCTGACCCCACCAATGCTCTGCTGACTGAATGGGCACAAATTCCTACAGATACACTCCAAAATCTTGTGGAACGCTTCCCAGAAGAGTGAAGGCTGTGGAAAGGAGGCCATATTAATGCCAATGGTTTTGGAACGGGATGTCCAACATGCTCATATAGTGAAAACAAAAAAAAAAACAGAACTAAATACCAAACTATATCCAAATCTAAACTACACATATATAAATCTAAACTACACACACACACACTCATATATATATATATATATATATATATATCGCTGTTCAGAAGAAAACCTCGTATCTCCAAATTGGTAACTTTACAAGAGAAGAAAAAACCCTACTTTACTTTTAATGTAAGTCAATGGAACCAGAGTTTTTTCAGAGTAATTCTGGGCCGTTTCTTTTGGTCCAATCATCATGAAATTAACATTAAATGTAAAGGGCAACAAGAATTTTCAAATTATGTCAAAAACTGAAGAACGACAAAAATGGGGATACGAGGTTTTCCTCCGACAACAGCGATATGTATATGACTAATTGTTCTAGACTTCTAAGCTACTTAAAGTAGTGGTTGAGAGGTGCACAGCTAGGAAAACTGCTCTGATGACCATGCTATGCTAATCCCAAATGTACATGGCTTATGGTTTATGGTTTACCCTCCACCACTAACAGTATCTCAATATGGGGTAATAGCGTGAATTAGCCATCATCTGATCTCTAGGCCTACGTTAGCATGTGTATGTATATATGCTTTAACCCCTGCCCTCTCCACCCTGGACGCTTCGTGCCTGCCCCGTGCTCAGCTGGTGACGAGTGCGTGTTTCTCTCTCACAAAGGCATCATTCATCTCTGCGGTTCGCCCAGCTTATATAACCACATGATAAAGGGGTTTCATTTGCCCTGGGGGAAAATCACAACTTCCTCTGACCTCCAGTGTTGCTCAGCCAGTCAACAGGTCACACTACTGCGTCATAAATGATCTTCCCGGTATTGTGGATCCTTTCAGTGAGTCAGATTATTTAACCTAACTATGCTCCGCCCACAAATACATGCTTTTGTCGCAATTGATTTAAAGTTGACCAAGCTTTACACTGATAAAAATACCATTCAGCCTAATGAGAAACTGTAGAACGGACTCAGTTTATATCACAATACCTACATTTAGAGTCAGTTATTCATTCAGCCTAATGAGAAACTGTAGAACGGACTCAGTTTATATCACAATACCTACATTTAGAGTCAGTTATTCATTCAGCCTAATGAGAAACTGTAGAACAGACTCAGTTTATATCACAATACCTACATTTAGAGTCAGTTACTCATTCAGCCTAATGAGAAACTGTAGAACGGACTCAGTTTATATCACAATACCTACATTTAGAGTCAGTTATTCATTCAACGTAATGTGAAACTGTAGAACAGACTCAGTTTATATCTCAATGCCTACATTTAGAGTCGGTTATTCATTCAGCCTAATGAGAAACTGTAGAGCAGACTCAGTTTATATCACAATACCTACATTTAGAGTCAGTTATTCATTCAGCCTAATGAGAAACTGTAGAGCAGACTCAGTGTTAATCATGCAAAGAGTTCTTTGAGTGTTCATGGATCTTTATAGAACCATTTTCTTTAGTAATGAACCCTTGAATAACCATCTTTTATAGGAGAGTACGCTTTAACTTTTCACAAATCCAGTACCAACAAATGTCCTGTCCTGAATATCCACAGCAGAATGATATAGACCTAAATTATAGCGTAACATGTTGATGATTCACACACTCTTAAAAAAGACGGTTCTTGAAGGGTTCTTCAGTAAAGAAAATGGTTCTAATGCCTTAATGCTTCTCTGCATGGTGACATGGTGAAGTGGTTCTTTAGATTGATGGAGAATGTGTTGTACATGATTCCATATAGAACCTCTTTGAAAATGGTTCTGTACAGCACCAAAAGGGTGTTATACCAGCACATTCTCCATGAATCTATAGAACCATTTCGCTATACAAAGAATGCAAATAGTTCTTTGAGTGTTTATGGTTCTATGTAGAACCATTTTCTTTACTAAAGAACCCTTTAAGAACCATCTTTAAAGAAAGTATGGGAGTAAATGGAAGACTGTTCAGGGTAGAACTAATAGCATGATGGCTAACTTGATGATACTTAATAAAATGTGAAAGGTCACTATTAAAGTTTGTGTGTTTAGAATTATGAAATAAAATTTATTACAGAAAATCATAATAATATTTTTAATGACTTTTAAATATGCTTTCATTTGAATATGTGTTTAAATATGTATGTTATTTTAAAAAAAAATGCCTTTCCATTACTTTCCAGGACCTTGAGGAACCCTGTGCTTGCAGGAAAAATAAAGTATGCAATAATTAATATTCCTACGTAACATTGGGACAGTTGGCTCCCATCAGTCATCTAAAAGAGTTCCTGGAGTCTCCAGGAGGAGATCTGAGTGGAATCAGCAGCAGTGACCCAGCAGGGAACATTAGAACACAGTTCCCCTCTGCGAGGTGGATTACTGCTCTTAATCACTGGTGGCCTTGTGCTTCCGTCATTGGTTCTGCCATCATTAGTCAGCCTTATACAAGAATAATTACTGGAACTGACCTGGCCAAGGCCCGTTTAGAGGCACCAGGCTTATCCGCCTATTCGAGGAGTTCTCAGTGCTGCTCTGCCAACATGACGTATTAGCTAGAACACCTTTGGCCTGGTACCCGTCACCAAACCTCCACTGACAAGGCATTGTCAATCAAACATGTGATCTGATCTCACTGTAGCAGCACTACTTCTGCAATTTTTAGGCTCCTTGAGAGGAACTTTTCAGGAATATTCCACTAACTTTGCCTGTGTGCGCTAAAAAAACCTGCATTTGAATTTAAACTAGTGTACAAAAGTTTAGAATCACCATTTTCAACCACACACACATTTTCTAAACCACTTATCCTTCTGGGTCGTCAGAGGGGGAGCTGGAGCTTATCCCAGCGGTTACTGGGCAAAAGGCAGGATAGACCCTGGACAGGTTGCCAGTCCAACGCAGGACAGACACACAGACATATACATTCACACACATTCACACCTAGGGGTGATTTAGCATGTCCAGTTGGCCTGAGTGCATATCTTTAGACTGTGGGAGGAAACCCACGCAGACATGGGGAGAACATGCTCCACACAGAAAGGACTCTGGTCGCCCAGCTGGGAAACAGGCCCTTCTTGCTGTGAGGTGACAGCGCTACCCACTGCGCCACGGCGCCGCCCCCATTTTCAACCAATTGGTTGTAGATAAGTGAGTCTATTGGAGATTACTTAATGATTCTACACAGTTTGAGGCTGATTTAAGCATGCAGTTAGCACAATGCTAACTGGTGGGGTATACGCTTCCAATACAAAAAACCTACAAAAATAATTTATTCGCAGTATGGGAGGGAAAGAAAGTGGGAAAGTGGTTTGAGTTCTGTATTTGTATTAATTTTTACATGATCATGTTCAAAGCTGTCTTTATCCCTTACTTACATAAGCAGGCTGTTATTGTGGCACAATACAGAGGCACATTTACTTAAACATCAATACACATACATGTACATAAATATATATATATATATATATATATATATATATATATATAAATATATATGTGTGTGTGTGTATAAATCACTCTAGGCTGACACACAGTGTGAGTGGGCGGGGCTAAACTGCTGCAGGCTTGATAGATGGGTGTAGGTAAAAGTGGTAAAAGTAGTAAAGGTTTTTAAAGTGTAGTTTACAGATATGAACTGGGTACATTTTTACAACTTAACGATGTTTACACATTAAAACAAACCCCTTAACCCTTGTGTGGTGTTGGGATCTGTGAGACCCATTTTCAATGTTTACCAAAAGAAAAAATGATGTGATTTATTATTATTTCCTTGTCCTTTGCTCATTTTCTGTGAAGAACATATAAAATAACCCATTTTCAGTGTCTTCACTCTGTTCACCCCCCACACATTTATATTACACATGTGGTGTTGGGTGAACCCGCGGGGAGTAAAAGTGTGGAGGTGCTGTGTCCTTCAATCTGTTCTCCTTCGACATGGCCTGCTGTTAGTGTGTGTGTGTCTGTGTGTGTATGTGTTTGTATATATATGTGTGTGTGTGTGTGTTTGTATACGTGTGTGTGTGTGTGAGGGTAGACAACATGGGCAGGCTGCTGACTGGCTACAGCTGCTAAAGGAGAACCCTACACTGGACACCTGTGATATTTTAAACACCTGGTATTTTTACATAAATTGTTATGGCTGTACTGATTTAAAAAACAATATTGTGGTGGTTCCACCAGACCACTGAGTAACAAACACATCAACACCACACAAGGGTTAATTTAAAAAAAATTGAGGCAATAAAAAAGTTGTCTTAAAGTAATAGGTTGCAAAATGCAAAAAGACAAAATAACATTTGCAGCAGGACTGTTTTGTCTGTATGTATGAAGGGAACTGTGTACATTTCATTTTATGAGGAATCATATTCAGGAAAAGACAATTAGCACTTCTCACTGTGACACGTTTTTTGTAGCACTGCTTAGTCTGTTCCATTTTGTTGGGACAAAAGTTTCAGGTATGTCAGTGTAAATATGATTCTTTCATGTCCAGTAGAACTCACACCAGTGTTTGCAGTGTCTCCAGTGCTAAATCTGAAGAGTTTAATGTCTCTAAAAGCTCCCTCACAGAAAGTTATTACATGAAATGGTTATAAATTCACTGCCTGATATCTGAGATGTTGTTTTACCTATTTTTTCAGATTTATCACTATTTTACCTTCATCGATGTTACATATAAAAACTCACGTGTAGCTTCACTGGTGGTTTGGCTAGTAAATAAAATGGCTATATTTGCGTTGTAAACATTCTAATCACTCTTTCCTATCTTCCTATATGAAAAGAAAGTTTCTCTACAATGAGCCATTTCACATCAAAACACTCAGAGTGACTTTGTTTACATCTCAGCCACTGAATAATGCAGAAATTTTGAAAAATCTGTGAAACTCCCCTTTAAAAACAAGCTCCTTCTTTCAGCACAGACATGCAAAGCAACAGTGGCAGACTGTTCCTGCCGACACACGAATCCATCAAGGCTGCATGTAGGCTGACAATGCCAGTGTTGATGTGGATGAATGTTAAACTAACAGCTCTCTCTCTCTCTCTCTCTCTCTCTCTCTCTCTCTGTGGGCTCTATTGTTGCGCTGATGATGTATTCTGAGTCACTCTCCTCAAGGCTGTGATGTGAAGACACCCACTAACAAAATCACAAAAGACTGACAGCACAGGGTTCAGAGAGAAATCTCATCATATATGACAGATTTATTAAAGATATCACTGTGATTAGCTCTGACAAAGTGGTGAAAAATAAAAAATACAAAGAAAAAATAAACATTTTATACAAAACATATTTGTAAACAGCTGTATGTTTTGTCATATTACATTAAGTACAAAGTGCAGGAGTGTTAAGTGACGCTTTGCTGCCCCCTAGTGGTGAAACTAATAACGCTCTCTAGCCGAGGCATTCAGCCCTGCAGGGTAATTAGCTGCAGTAAGTTTGCCAGATCAGGGCTGGAGTTAAACTTGGAAGCAGGGCTGCACGCTCAGCTCTGTACTGTACAAATATATCATCACTCACTGGTCATCAAAAAATTCAGTCTTTCGGTTACTGATTTTTTACAGAACGAGAGAAATGCAAGTTTGTGAGTAAAGGTATGAAAATTACATACAATCAAAAAATTCAATTGAGCCCTGATGTTCATAGATGTTTTAGGTATAAACACACAAAGTTTCATCACTTTCAACCAATCAGAACAAGATCTGTTTCATTTTTTATTACAGTCAATTTAATTAGACATGAATAGGTTAAAGGAAGAATTCAGTCTAATGTTGCTAACAGTGAATGAAAGCAAATAGCCACTAGTTAGCACTGTGTACATCATGCTAATTGATGGCTACTGACGAAATAGTGATTAGTTTTAGTAGATGAAGCTGAAAGTGTTTATTTGTTTAGATAAACAGAATAAAGAAACTAATATCAATACAATTAGTAGTGACTGATTTTACATTTGCCAATGTGTTTTTTCAAATCTAACAAGAATTTTTACTGTATTTATGTTCATTTGCATTTATTCTAATGATATATGGTGAATTTTATACACACATACATATACGCAGGTATGTATATCACTGCTGTCAGAAGAAAACCTTGTATCTCCAAAATGGTAACTTTACAGGAGAAGGAAAAAACTATTTTACTTTTAATGTAAGTCAATGGAACCAGACTTCTTTCACCAGTCATTTTGGGCCGTTTCTTTTGGTCCATTCGTCATAAAATTTACATACAATGTAAAGAGCAACAGGTACTTTCAAATTATTTCAAAAACTGAAAAACGACAGAAGCGATATATATATATATATATATATATATATATATATATACATATATGAAAAGAACATGGACACAGCAAGTTCTGAGGCCAGGTGGGTGGCACAAAACACTAAACTTAAACTTCACTATGAATAATAATAATCACTATGAATAAATAGTCTAATTTAAAACTACAATGCAAAGTACTTTGTATCACAGGTCAACTGGAACTGTGCAAAATATTTGATGCAAACCTCTGAATTAATTAAAAATTAATGCATGCTTGTGTAAACAGCTATTGCAACTGTCACTGTTGTGCTGAGAATTATAACTGAAAATAAATATGTAAACATTAGAGTACATTCGAGTGTGCTGAACCCATACAGTATCAGAGTAACAGTGCTGGTGAGCTGTTCTCTGAAAACAAAAGATCAAACCTGATTTAGAAAACATGTAGCACTGATTTAGACATATGAGTCCCTTTGTCTTCAGAGTTGGAGTTACTGTAAATAACTTCAGCTCTCGGTTTTGAATTTCCCATAACTGTAGATAAGGGCTGCATGATATGGACAAAATACTATATTTCAATAATATTGCTGCATATTATAATGGTGATGTGCCTTGTGATATACAGCCATAAGCAAACGTTTGGACACGTCTAGACAAATTACACGTTTTGTTGAAGGGAAAGAAGTTAACACATCCTTTATACAGAACACACTTACAAAACTGCTGCACAATTTCTATTTATTTGAGTTGAAAATACTGGAAAACATAAAACCAAGAAATATAAAATGTGCCATAAAGCCAAACCAATTGTTTTATTTTTTCCATTATGTTAAATATGGCAAAAAACAGTAAAAATGTGCATTGATATGCATCTAAGTGTGTCTCTGTAGAGGATGTGTTACTTATTTTCACTTCAATCAACAACACGGAATTTGACCCGGGGTGCAGAAACTTTTGCATACGAGTATATTAAAAACACATCTGTGGATGGTGAACATTCAGTGACCGGGGAGGGGTCTCATTTGCATATTGCAGAATTCTGCAGTATCACTATTGTGAAATCACTGTACCGATTAACAAACAATACATTGTGCAGCCTAAACTGAACACAAGCCGCTGATTCTGTAGGACACGTGAGGACCTGGTAACACCGCTGCTGGTGGCTCAGACTGAGCATGAGGTATCTTGAGAACAAGGCGAGCAGACAGCTGAGCCGGAATGTAAACTTCCACACCTGCATGATGTTTTACCAAACATTTCAGTCCTTCTGGAGAAATAATCAACTTACTAACGAGAGCGAGAGAACTGGAACCGAAAGTAGGAGCCCTTAAGAGTGTGAACTGCTTCATCTTCAAATAAAAGTTCAAATCCCAGCACCTGTAGGACAGCACAGGAACAAGAAGCTCACTAACGTTATGAAATTAATTTAAACTGTTAATACAAATTTACATTTAAATAAATTCATTCAAACAGCATCATCAATAAAAACTGAAGCGCTTGTGTATAAGATGCTTGCAGAAGCTGTAGAAGTTAATGAGGCCTGAGGCAGAAATGACCATAAAGTTAAAAAAATGCTCTCTTAGGAATCCTGTTTAATATACATTCTGTTTAAGCTAACTTGAGATAGAGAGGCAGGTGAAATAGATTGTATGTCCACAAAGGCTGAAACATGGAGTGCTTTTTTTATTAAGCCACCTAGACTCATTTCTGAATTTCTGAATTTCTGAAAAACAGTGGAGAGCGGACCTACTGAACGACAGTTAAGGTCACAAAGGTCAAAACTGACCCGGAAAATCAAATCCAGAGGGAAAAAATTGCCTTTTAATTAAAAAAAAATAATACAGTTATAATTACAGTTGTATGCAAAGGTTTGGGCTCTCCTGGTCAAACGATTTTCTAAAGTGAAAAGTAAGTTAAAACTTCCTCTGCAGACTTTCTGTTCAGTAAATTTAACATATTGGAAAAAATAAAACATAAAATGTTATGTGCCATAACTTTTGCACAGGTCACATTTTGTATTTTTTTTCCAATATGTTAAATTTGGCCAATAAGCAGTAATGGTGCATTAAATGTGCAGAAGTGAGTTCTCTGTAGTGTGGTATTTACTTATTTTCACTTACAACATCAACAAAACAGATCATTTAACCAGGGGTGCTCAAACCTTCGCATATGACTGTAAATACCAACCTCTGACATGAAGATGCTGCTGGATGTTCAGTGATTAGACCACAAAGTTCAACATCTATAAACTGTTAAAGGGAAATTCCACAGATTTTTCAAATGTACTGCTCAGTTAAAAGGTTAAGATGTCATTCAGAGTGGTTTGCTGTGAAATAGTTCAGATTTCTTTATGACAGGATGTGACAGGAACCAGGGGTCGCCATGACTACAACACAAACACAGACCTTTTATTTACTGTCCAAAACCACCAGTGAGCCTACGTGTGTCGTTTTTATATGTAATGTTGATGATGGTAAAATAGTGGAAACGTTTTGTTTTACTGGAGACTATTTTGCCTGCATGTAGCTCTGAACTATGCATGGATTTTTAAAAAATACATTTGAAGCCAAAAAGCTTATTGCAAAACTATCATAAACCAATGTGTTGTGCAGCATATCAATAACCATTTCATGTAATAACTTTCTTTGAGGGAGCTTTCAGAGGCATTAAACTCTTTAGACATCTGGTTCCTATCCCCACCACAGAGCATTTTACATCAAACCACTCTGAATGACTTTGTTTACATATTAATGATTTAATTATGCAGAAATCTTTAAAAAAGACAGCAGAATTTACATATGAAAAACTGAAAGAACTAAGTAACGTTTGTTTCTATTAATGTAGCACTGAAAAATGAGACACGTTGTTCACTGACACTGTCCATTCATTTGTTAAGCGAAACGCTTACCTTTATTTTTACAGAACCTTCTGAGTAGAAGCCCGGCTCCAATGATGGCCAAGAAAACGCAGATGAGAGAAATCCAAACAGCCAGTCTAGAGTGTTCATCTGTAACTGCACACATAGAATTGGTGAAATAAAAAGAAAGTTTTGTATTTTTCTATTTTTTTCTACTTTTATACAAGTCTAGTACATTTTCATATCATAAAATAGATAAATACCATCGAACAATAAGATGTGCAAATGTGAATTTGAAATAAAACATAGACAGACATCTAAACACATAATAGACTGCAAATCAAATATACTCTCTAACACAGATTACTAGACAATGTTTACATTAAAATAAAGCAATAAGCCAATAAGTGGGTTACTGCAATTTAATCACGTGTTATTAGGCACGACGCGAAGCGGAGTAACCCTCCTTTCCCTGTGATAAAATCACAGTAACGCACAGCCTTAAGTCGCTTATTGCTTTTATAAAACGGCGGCCAACATGAAATATGATAAAATACATAATTTTTCAGAAAATAATTTGTCATTATTAATAATAAATTGACATAAACAAGTATTCCACCAAGAAATGTAGTTTCTTTAGAGTACGGTATCATTGCCACACAACCACAGACCGCTAAATAAGTAGAACTTTCGGTCGCCCATCGCTGTATATTGCAGTCATTTCATAAATGTTTAAGGTTTTGTCATATAAGAATGAATATATGATGACACAGCACTGTTAAAAGCAGAAAGCTTTGCATTACAAAGCACTTTTGGTCACCAAATTACCACCACGAGTCTCATTCAGCACCAATCCAGCTGCACCCCCTTCTCACACCAGGGCTGAATCTCAAATGGCTCCCTGCTCCCTGCATAGTGCACTACGTAGGAGTTTAAATACTGGATCCAGCAGCCCAACAGTGCAAAATACAGCTAAGAAACAGTCGTTTGGGACTCGATAAATGATGCACTGTTTGGCTGTAGAGGCTAGAATTTCTAAACTTTCATAGCTAGAACACTCTTTAGGGAGTACAGAGCCATTTGGGATTCAGCCTGGCTTTGACACGACTTTTGACTGAAACATGAATATTTGAAGTGTGTAAAACATTCAAGAGACATTTTTAGACTTTTATACTGCAGTTTTAGAGTTAATCATATTGGAAGTATTTAATTCAAGCCTGGGGTATTAATGTTGGAGTTGTTTGGCATGTTTGATCATCCTAATTGTGACCAGCCTAATTCTAGTAAAGAACATAAGTTGTCAGCCTCTCAGTTTAAACAAAAACCGGGTTCTTACTTCATCAGTACACTCGGTGCTCCATGTGAGCAGCATTAGAGTCAAAGATTAATCACAGCAGAAGGCTTTTTCGTGCCGTGGTGCAGTAACACAGAGTTCAGCAGCTGTGAGGCGGTCATAGCTGTGGTATATCATGGATTTTACAACGGCTCCTAACGCAGCTCAGCCAATCAGATTTCAGGACCTGAACTATCCGTTTAATAATAATGCATTATTTAATATGCATTAAATATCAAAAGCCAAATGTAACACTGAACCTGATCTAGAAAACAGTACAGTAGATTATTGTAGATCTTACTGTATACGTAATATTATTTCCCTGGCCGAAGATTAAGTGTGGCTAAAAACTGACAAGATTAAATGCATAATATTCAAAGGTAGAATATAAAGGAGATTAAACATGTAAACCCATACCCCAGGTTTTGGTGATGTCTCCTGCTACACTGCTGTGATGCACTACGCAGCTGTATTTGTGTTCCTCTGGGTTCTCCTCAGGTCTAATCACACTCCTTCTGGTCTGATAAGTACCGTCTCCATTAGGAAGCACATCAACCATCTCTTCATCCACAAACTGTAGACCTGCTCCGACCCACTCAACCTGCACGTCTCTGGGGTAGAACCCAGTCACATGACACGTGAGGACCTTAGAGCCAGCCTTGGTCCTCTCGAAAAGACTGACTTCTGGAACTGAACAACAACAGAAAACAAAACTATTAAGTCTTTTATGCTGGACAAATCAATTAAGTTATAAATAAAGTTATAACAAAGTTATGCTAGAAGTATATTATAAATGCACAGACATAAGAAACCATCTGTCAGAGTCAGTCAGAAATGGCAGATTTCTGCTCAAAGAATAAAATTGGCAATTCGACAACTTATTGTTTTTATTATGTCTGATCTGCGTCACAGGTTAATGAGTGAAATAAGATGAGGCAGGTAAGTGCAATCAGTGTATCTGAATGCTGTTACTAGACCTTAACCAAAATGTCATAGTACAATTATGCATGACACATCGTGCTAAATATTCGGTCACTTCATACTTAAAATGTACCACTTTGGCCCAATAAAGAGCAAATAATGTTGTTTATATAGCAAGTTTGGCTAATCATATGTACTAGAAATGTGACGATGCTAATAAAAATCAGCCAAATTTGCCAAGAAATCTGAATTAGCCATCAAAATTCATGATCTGTAAATCAGAAATTTATTAAAACGCTTCTTTGGCAAAAATCTAATTTAAACAGTTTCCCTCCTTCTCCCCAAATGCAGTTGATGAGCCAAGACAGAGGGTAGTTAAGTATGACACTGTATGAAGCTGTTATGTAAAGAAGTAGAGAAATGTACATTGTATAGATAAAAACAGCAGCGGCAACCACACTTAAGTCTGAATTCTGTCTGTGTTTATATATGACAGTATGATTTTACAGTGCCAGGAACCACATAATAAAGTCTATTAGATATTACTGAACAACTCCACACGGTTTGTGGCTGATGAGTGATGATTCAGGGAGACAGTTAGCACTGTGCTAATCAGTGCATGTAAGCTTCCTTTACTTGTCAGCTACATTAGCCTCTCTCGACTTCACTCGCTAATATTTGATTCTTTATCCTCTAAAATTGTGGATATTGAACCTGTCCCTGCTAAAAAACAGCATATACCAGCATGGCTGGTCAGCAAATGCAGCAGTTTTGGATGCTGGTATGCTGGTTAACCAGCACTACTTTCTAGGTGACCAGCTAAACCAGCACAAGACCAGCTGGGCAGTGTTGGGCAGGACAGTACTATTATAGAAAATTAGCTCATCTTACAGCTCAACACACAAAAACACACTAGCCTTTATCCTCAAACGTTGCCTCTGTGAAGCCTGAATGAGCCAGAACTGAACGTGCTGTGAGGCTATATCTTGGCCTGTGTGCTAAGCTAATGTTAGCCTCTGGTGCTAACAAAGTACTGTACTGAAGCTGTAGCATGCTAAGCTTCACTAAGATTACCTGCTACAGTTCTACACAATATTTGGCGGTTTATTAGATAGATGTGGATTTTTTTTCTTAATTTGACACAGTTATAATCATAAATATCACCATCATTTATTCATTTTAACTGACTGTTAACTACGTCTCAAACATTAAGTCAGCTATGTTAGTGCTTGCTTTCTGTAGCTGTAAGTTTCCTGTCACCACCATACATATAAATAACAAGATGCCGCGCTGGATCCAGCCAGGCACGTCAACAGCGCCGCCATTTTGGGGGCATTCGGTACCATCACAGAGCGGCAGTTTAAGAAAGATACTTTCCACTATTTCAATCAAGAATATTGCAACCAGAAAGCGGGATAGGATTATATAATGGAGGGAACGCAGTGATCCACACTCATGTTTGTGTGATGTTTATGTGTAGATATGGCCGTGTGGTTAATGAGGCACAGAGAACCTGTTGATGTGATTGTTTTTCCTCTGATTTTATATTAAGCTTATTTCATTTAATAGTCTATTCAGGGGTTCTTAACTTTATGTAGTAGTTATTTATTTACAGTGCTGGTTAAGCTTTGTAGCTCGGTAAGTTATAGCATTAATTAATCTGTGTAGATATTCATAATAGGTTAATGTTAGCATCTTCAGCAAATCCATCAATGTGTGAATTACATCTAATATTAATACAGATAAAAATAAAATAAACCCCTCAAAACACAGTAAGAAGGATGAAGCTTAAGTAAGCTTCTTATTTGCCAGCTTCTTGCTCAATTTTCTAATTTATTAAGGTGGAACAGGAAAATTCCAACAAGAAGCTGGCGAATAGGAAGCCAACTTTAGCTTCATCCTTCTTACCGTGTTTTGAGGGGTTCATTTTATTTTTATCTGTATTAATATTAGATGTAATTCACACATTGATGGATTTGCTGATGTGTGTTTGTGTTTCTCAGGCTAAACTCAGGTTTTAACGTCAGGTACAGACTGAATACTTTCCTGCTGGTCTGGATGGCTAATTAGCACGTTCAGTTATTAAAGTAATAAAAGCTACTGAGAGCAGATCCGTGCAGCCTAGATTAGTCTATGTCTGAGAATTAGGACGGAAGCTGTGGCCGATTTAATCCTGAGACTCATCGTCTCTCAGTACAAGTGAATTCGTTCACAAGCGGATCTTGACCTCTCCAACATGGCCGACGCGCAGACGTTTCACCTCAGATAGAGAACAACAGACAACGCGGCACCTAGGTATGTATATCTATGGTCACCACACTGTACTCCTCTCATTAGCATGGTTTAATATGGGATTGTGATAGATTCAAGCCCATTTGTGACAAACAAAACTAAGCTGCTATGTAGCACCCCGCATGATTTTTTTTGGAATGCACTCAGAAAACCTGGATCTGAAAATGTGAACTCTGTTTTTTGAGTGAAGTGGTGATGATGATGCTGAAAATATACAGAAACTCTAAACATAGGCTACGATTTTCCCACCCATACTGTGATTTTGTATAATTTTTTGGTAGTTTTTGCAATTTTTTGTACTTTTATACTGGTAGAGACAATAACAGCAAAGAGGAAACGTCTTCATTTTGACACATATCTTACCTTTCTTCATATTGACTCTGGGAGCGTGCTGTAGGAACATCTTCAGACGTTCAAAACAGGTCCTTTTGTAGAAAGCAACCGTGATTTCAAGCAAGACTGGATTTGCTTCCCTCTGCCTTTTGTATACAATGGCTTGAGGAACAGAAGCTGTGTATGTCTTACTGTCAATATCCAAAGTTATAAAGTCTTTCCCGTTGAATGCGTGTGTTAACATTGCTTTGAGGGTCCCATCTGGATAGAGGTCACAGCGACTGAAGCCTTGGTAAATGTTAACATCTGAAGAAGTGGCTGTAAACACAGAGGAAACGAAAAGGCAAACCTCTTCAGCGTCAATGCTGGGCACCAAATCAAAATCTAGAAGCACTACAAGAAACAGTGAGTGTGTTTACATGCACTCAATAATCCGATAATAATCATATTTCTGCAGTTATCTGATTATTCAAATGATCATGTAAACAGCACACTCTGATTTCTTAGATCGGATAAGGTCTAGAAATCCGACTAAGGAATCTGATAAAAAGAGCTGGATTGTAGCTCAGTAATCAGATTTCTCAGTGCTGTGAACTCTTACTCTGATTTCTTTCGCATTTCTCAGTCTGAGCATGCGCAAAAACAGATCGCAGTACCAGAAATAAGCGAGCAGCGTTGCCGTGAGACTCAGCAAAACACTTTTGGAGCGACGCTGAAACCAAACGCATGCATTATTAAGTGCATGTAAACACACTCATTGTTTATTATAACAGTATAACAGAACACATTACCTGTCAGGTTGAACTGCTGTATGGCTGATTGTAAAGCTGTAGTCATGGTGTGCTTGTTGTGGTGCGATATGAGATTAATATCTTTCCAGTGCTGCTGACCCTCTGTAGTGTTGAGCCATTCAGGACAGGGCACCTCTGTATTCATACTGCTGTCGTAATAATACATGGTTACATCGTCCACAGCAATTCTCTCCATGTAATCGGGCAGATCGAGGCCTTGAGAGCCGATGAAAAAGCCACTGATGGAATGAACAGCTGCAAAATAATGAAAGAAGACATGCATCTCAGATTTTTCAAAATTTCTTTAGAATTTAATTACGATTCAGAGTGGTTTGGGGTAAAATGCTCAGCTCTAGCAAAACGTACAAACTCAGAATTGTTCACAGTGGTGGTGATAGGAACCAGACGTCCACCTCTAAAAGCTCCCTAATTGAAAGTTGTTACATTAAACGGTTATGATCACAATGCAGTGATGTCTTTTTTATTATTTATTATGTTATGTTCTTACATTTAGGCTTAAAATGTATGTTTATTTATTTATTTGTTTATTTATTTTAAATACATTCAAGGTGAATAAATACATGTGTGGCGTTCTAAGGCAAAATAATCCACAAAGATTTTTTTTCAGATTTTCACCATTATCAGCATTACATATAAACTCAGAAGGCTTGTGTAGGTTCACTGGTGGTTTTGGATAGTAAATAGTCTATATTTGTGTTGTAGTCATGGCGACCCTATCACCACCACTGTAAAGACATCTGAACCATTTCATACCAAACCACTCTGAATCACTGTGTTTACCACCACAACAGAAACCATATAGAAGTCAGATATATGGCCACATATATGCAACTATGTCAAAAAGGGTCAGGCATTTCAAAATATATGTACATATAGGTCCATACATTATGCATATGTGTAAAATATTTGATATTTGATACTTATATATATACTTATATACTTGATACTTGGTACTTGGTATGTTGGAGATGTTTATACTGTAAGGATATTTTGCCCCGAAATTCACATGGAATGTTGCACATGAGGTACTAATTTATATCACAGATGGGAATGGTGAGGAATGTATATATACACTGCAAAGGGTGGGCCGACATCATATTAAACCCTATGGATTAAGAATGGGATGTCAAGTTCATGTGTGTGTGAAGGCAGACAAGCAAATACTTCTGGCAATATAGTGTATGTCATCTGTATATGAATATTGTTTCCTATCTTAGATTTTAAAATATATGCGTTAGACACATATGTTTATACTTCGATGTATGACGGAAATATATGTCCCATATTTGAAAATGGCCAATTTCAAATAAGCTGGCATATATGCCTCATATATATATCCCTATGTCACTTATATAAGTTGGATTTAAGGGAAATCTATGTATGTTAATATACGTGTCATATTTGAAACGCATATATTGCCAGGTATCAGATTTCCGTATGGGAATTAAGCAGATATGATGAAAAATTCGGTGGAATTCCCCTTTCACTGCTCGTCACGGTTTGAGATAATCTGTGATGCTAACTGGTGGAGTATAAACTTCCATTCCTTGTTAGCCTCGTAGCTCCAGTGTTAGAACTAAAGAAACAAACTTCCAGAACAAAACACGTCTGACCGACTGTGGACGATGGGTGGGAGGGAGGGCTCCTTCTATTTATCTGAATATACTCAGAAAACATCTCGTTTTGTGTCACTGGATGTAAAACTGACTACAAATATAGAAATACACAAGTTATCTGCACTGAGCAGTGTGAGCACAGAGTCACTTCAGCCCGACAGAACAAAGAGTAAAACAATCACAGATCAACACTCACCACCATCAGACCGCTGTGGAAGCTGTAAGAGGAGGAATAAGCAGTAAATCTCCCTCATTTTCCGCTCTTTGTTCACTTTATTTCTTCACTGTTGTTGTCGCGACAGACAGAGCAGCACTCACAGTTCACTCAGACCGAAAGTGAAAGTAAGAGTTTTTCAGCGTGTGGCGCTTTTTTGTTCACGTATTTGTTGACAAAAGAAAATATCGGTCTTTCTGGGATAAAAACGATACAATATTATATTTTAAAATTAAAAATAAAGCTAAAACGCACCCATTGTTGCCTCCCTTGGGTTTGTGGCTGGTTGTAAATGTAAAGCCTGCGCTCGCTGCTGCCGCCTACTTGACACAAGCAGTACAGCCTCTTAGCAATATTTAATACAGGCTATTAAAATCAGAAATGTAATGAAAAATACGAAACTAATGTAGAATCGTAGAATATAGAAACGTGTTCTAGCAATTCAAGGTTTACTATTATATTTTATTTGATCATGATATTATATGATATTAAATTATATTATATTATGTTATGTACAGTCTATGGTAAAAACTAAGAATTTGTAAATGGGAGATTGTGTACATTTCATTTTTACATATAAAGATACAAAGTCTTTAGTGTAAAAATTAAATTATGTGCAACAACTATTTTTACTCTTTTTAAACATGTAATTAGAATTTCAACTACTTTCGAAAATTGAATTAATCCTAAAATATTATTAATATTTGTAAAAATATTTGTGTCATTATAATGAAGTGAGAAAAGCCAGTGATCTGGAAAACATATAGGCTAAAATGTAATGAATACTGGTCGAATTTGAATTTTGACGTTAGAATTTGATTTTTTTTTTTTTTACCAAATTTCAATTTTAATAGTTTTAATAACTTTTTACCTGTTCAGATTGAGTTTATGATACTAAGAAACTGTGGATTCACAGATACAATCAATTGCTACAGTACACAGAGTTTGTAGCTTATCTGAAATCAGAAATTTATCAGAAATTTGGATGAATGTTTTGTGCATCTGCAGATAAATACTTTTACTTCTTACTTCTTTTATTTCTGCTCAAGTACAATTGTGAGGAAATTTCATCTCAACTTTACATGATTTCTCAAAAAAATGTCCTTAGAGGTCTGGATGAGTGTACCCCTCTGTTATTTAATCCTACTGAGCCCACCATTAAGATCACACATCGTCTGTCTAATCTAAAAAAAAACACAACAAAAAACCAAGAATAACTAAGAATAAGAAAACTTTCACAGCTCAACAAGAAAACAAACAGCACGGTGGATTACACCGATTATTACCATAAAAATTAACCCGCTGTCAACACGCTGTATTGAAATATTTATTATGGATGTATCTAATCATCACAAAACTAAGCATAACTTTACAATTAATAAATCAGCACTTGTGAGTAATAAACAGTAATAAAAAGGCAACATTTACACCAGTTTTGCAATAATAATACACTTATTGTTTCATACATTTATCCATAAATACATAAGCAATATTTAAGACATTATCAATTAAAAAAAAGATGGACTCAAACTTGTAAGAGCAATTTTAAATAGGCATAAATAAGAATATAAATCACATATTTTTTTGTTAACATACTCAAATATAGCATGAGAAAACACACTTAAATATGACATTTTTCTGCATATCTTAGTGCACAGTTTCTATCCATGTGCTGAATTTAACATATTGGAAAAATATAAAACATGAAATATAAAATGTGCCATAACTTTTGCACAGTCCACATTTTATGCTTACTTTTTTACAATATGTTTAATTCAGCAAATAAACAGTAAATGTGCATAATACACACACGCAAATATACGGATGATTCTACTGAGCTGGTCCAAAGACAAGGCTAAAAACACATTTAGGACTTTTAGCCGACCTGGACTTTAAACTAAAATCATTTTGCTTTGAGTGACGCTTTATCTTAATTATGTTTATTTTATTAAAACAAATGATTGAACAGTCCATTTAGCCTCTACCAGAACAATCATAACACCCTAACTTTACAAAATGTTTCAGTAGTGACAGTTTTAGGTCATTTTGTGCTGAACTGAACTGAAAACTGTTCTAAAAGGCAGGGGCGTGGTTATAAATAAGGCTCCGCCAACAGATGAAAACTCTGTGTGTTTTGGTAGTTTGGTAGTTCACTTGAAGTGAAAAAAAAAGAAGAAAAAAAAAACAAGATAAATATAAATCTTTCAAATTAACTTTAAACAAAATTAAAAAAAAAGAAACAAAAAAAGTAAACAAAAAAAAATACTATTTTAACAAGTACTATTTACTATAAGTACTATAAAGTGTAAATTTAGGGGTCGGGGTTTAGGACAGACACCTCCCAACAGAAAGAACCCTATAAATGATAATTTTGTATATATTTAGTTTTACTATCTCTGTTAATGCCTTAAATAGATCATAACATAATCCTTGTAAATATCTAAGGTCTGAATATTTCGTATGAGCACAATATTCAGCCAACACAAGATCAATACCAAAACATAACTGATCCTTAATAGATCCTAAAAGCAAGAACATCAACACTTACAGATGAGATCTGCTGCAAATTCTGGTCTAATAATAGAAATTTGTGTAATTTGAACAATTTTGTGTTGATGATAGATAATACATTATTCCAGCAGCACTTAAAGACTAAAACCCAGCTGTATAGTGGACAGTCCTGAAGAAGAGTGGGTCATGTAATAAAGTGGTGAGTTTGAGTGTGAGAGCTGAATGACGTTAGTAAAGTGGGAATGCAGCCAGAGGGGGACTCTGGGTGAGGACTCTGTGGGAAGCCAATCAGTTAATGACTAATATATAAGCCCTTATCATTAATTAACCCTTGTGTGGTGTTGGGGTCTGTGGGACCCATTTTCCCATTTTATCAAAAAAAAAGAAAAAATTATGATTTATTAATATTTCAACCCCAGATTTCTTGGTCTTTGCTCATTTTCTGTGCAGAACACATAAAATAACCCATTTTCAGTGTCTTCACTCTGTTCACCCCCCACACATTTATATTACACATGTGGTGTCTGGATTAGGGTTTAGGATCAGGCACAAATGCTTTTTTTTTGAGCTCATGGTGAAGACGCTGAGAAAGCCAGCCCACCCTTCCAAAACTACTCCCTCAAAACACATAAACGCACACGGCCTGATTAGTCAGACAGGGAGCCCACCCGGCAGACAGCGACCACAAAAAACTGTGGAAACAGCGAGGGGTGAAGATTTCATAAATCCATGCTTCGAAGGTGTAGAAGTTGAGAATCTTTCTCATAAGTACAAATAAACACAAAAAACATAAACACTGTAAAGTGGACTGTTTCATCAGGAACCTCCAGAGTTGCGGGTCTGATCTGCTCGGCTTTATTTCCAAACTCACCACAGAACACAGCAAAACAAAAGAACAGGCACTATTCACTGCTTGTTTCCAGTCCCCGAACTGTTAGCTACAAAGGCTAATAACACAGCATCTCCTTGCTAAAAACAAAATGCAAAGCCCACTCTAATCGCAGTAAAATCCACCCGTATTCAGGCTCTTTAACAAACAAATGATGGGCTTCGCACATGGGGAACTAAATACAAAAGCATAATGCATGCATTTGGGCAGGTCCCATTGGTTCTGAATAAAATGTGTATGTGTGTGTGTGTGTGTGTGTGTGTGTGTGTGTGTGTGTAATATGCATATATAAGTTGTGTATATATAAGTTGTGAAGATTTTTTTTTCCTGAATAAAAAGTTCAATGATGTTTTTTTTTTTTATGATTTATTATACTTGTTCAACAAATTTTGTAAACCTTTGTAAATACAGAGAATAAGGAGATTTACAGCATGGTAAGTGTTCATCCTGATTTTCCGTAGCCTTGCAGGAGAGTCTAGAAGCATTTTCATATTTGGTAAAAACATTCATGGTGGAAGAGCAGTGCATGCATTAATATGGAAGTAAACCCTTCAAAAATACTTTGTCATAAAACAACATTGTGAATGTTAGAAATGAAGCCTCCTAGTGAAAGGGAATGACACAATGTAGTGTTAAAAGTCCTGTTTTACGTGCCATAGAACAACATGAGTGTTAGAAATTTAACACTATTAATGAGTTGAAATGTTCACACTATCCAAAGTTTAATTTTATCTCCAAACCAGTGAGAGTGATACAAACACTGCGATAGTGTTCATTTTAACACCAAGTGAGTGAAATTAACACAGAGGATTTTGCAGCGCAGGGAGCAATGTCACTCAATGAGAGCCTCATAGCTGCGATACAGTGCCTCTCAAGGAGCCAGTCCAGGCTGCATCATAGCTGTGATGTAGCGTCACATAAACGGCCAGGCCAAGAAGCCTCCTCAGCCAGCGGGGAAACATCAAAACATTCACATAAACAATACAATATAACAAACGAAAAACCGATGTAAAGCGGCAGCCATATTGCATCAGCGTACTTACAACGGAACAAACACGCGCACACACAAACACACACACGCACACATCCACACACACAGCTTTTAATGACTTTTTTTTAACTATATTATGCACTGTTGGGCTGCAGGAGACAGTATGTAAATTCTTACATAGTGCACTAGCTACAGGGAGCAGGGAGCCATTTGAGATTGAGCCCCAGTGTGAGAAGAGGGGCGCAGTTAGATTGGCACTATATACGACTTGCGGGAGTAATTTGGTGACCAAATTACAAAGCAAAGGTTTTAACCTTAAACAGTGCTGTGTTACCATATGTTCATTATTATATGACAAAAAGTTAAAAAGTTCTCAAAATGACAGCAATATACAGCGATGGGCGGCCAAACATTCTTCTCCTGATTCAGCAGTCCATGGTTTCTTGGCAACAACACCATACGCTAGAGGAACTACATTTCTTGGAGAAATACTTGTTTATGTCAATTATTATTAATAATAACAAATCATTTTCTGAAAAAATGTGTATTTTATCATATTTTATGTTGGCTGCCATTTTATAAAAGCAGCGAGGCTCCTGAGGCCGTATGTTACTGTGGTTTTATCAGGGTGAAGGGGGTTTTACTCCACTTCACGTCATGCCTAAGACCACCCTCCCCTGTGATAAAACTGCAGTAACGCATGGTCTCAAGCGGCTTATTGCTTTATTCTAGTTTTTGATATCACGGATTTACATTGTGTATGTATAAAGGCCTGTGTTTATTAGATTGCCATTAATAAAGCTACTTCACACATGCATCCTGCCTCTGTTACAAAATTACATGTTTTGTTGATTTTCTAAGTGAAAGTAAGTTAACACATCCTCTAGAGAGAATACACTTCTACACATATTTTTATAAATATTTACTGTTTATTTATTGAACTGAACACATTGGAATATAATCATAAAACATGAAATGTGCGTAAAAACCGCAAATGTTATACAGTCGCATGCAAAAGTTTGAACACTCCTGGTCAAAGGACGCATTTTGTACAAAATAAGTTAATTTGTCTACAGAGAGCACGCTTAAATATGACATTTATCTACAAATTTTAGTGCACAAGAGGATTCCCATGCTATATAGAAATATACAGCAGTTTATCACTTTCAGGTGCTATATTGTAGCATAAGCATCTCCGAGCCTGCTCCTGACCCTTGCTCCTTTCCTAATGAGTCTGCAGGACAAGCATGAGATGATGCTGTTTAAGGCAGTAAGGTGTTTTCTTTCACAGCAAGGGTATAAACTTAGCAAATTAAAAAAAGAAGGCAAAACACATTTTGTCATTTAATATTATTTCTCACTTATAGATCACTGAAACAGGGAGAGAAATTCTGCTGAAAGTGCAGATTGTAAACTTTCAGTCTATGTGTAAGTTGAAGAGAAGACATTTTAAATCACCACAGAATGTAAATAAAATGTAAATGTAATGTCTTACATGACAGTGAAATTAGCCATGTAATTGTGTCATTACATGTGAGTAGTATAGTGCACCGACATTTAAGGAGGCTTACGCACCATTGTAAATTGTTGTAAATTCAGGTGTATTAGCTAACATTTGTGTTCTTTGATTGGTATTGACTCATCCCTAAGCTCTTCATATGCTTTAAGTTGAGCATCTCTTATTAGCCCATTGAACCATTTGCTTTAACCCCTGAAGGGTGCATAGCACCAATTTTTAGCGATACTTGCAGACATTGAAAGAAGTAAAGTCTGTGCAGAAGCTGTTGAGTTTTAGGAGTGAAGGTGGAGCCACACTGATTCATCTTCACACAAGCAGTAATTTCAAATCCCAACATCTGAGGAACAGCGCAAAAACAAGAAACAGAAAGAGTCAATTCATCAATGTTATAATTTAATTCAAAACACATCAATTACTCTGTAACAAAATCTTAGCAATCAAACTTAAAACGTTTGGAGGTCTCAAGGGACAATGGCCTTTATCCATCAAAATCAACCTCAAACTCCACCTATGAACACTGCCACTGGCTTACAAGATGCTGGATGCTGTCGTTTTATTGGTATGAATTAGGGGGTGATTCATGTGTGTAAATGAGATTCTGGTAGGCTGGCACTTAATTTCATGCACTAGGCTGATTTCAAGTAATTCTCCACTTGTTCCCACATCGTAGAATCAGATACAATGGCGTATGTCATTAAAGGCGGCCAAATTTGCGCTTTTTTATGCAACTTTGATGTATAAGGGCCACTATCTGTACATTGTTAAAGTTAATGTATTATTAAACAGTAATGGCAATGGGAGGAATATTACATGCAAAGAGACACTGATTAAAATCCACAATGTTGACTGGTACTGTCTGCACACATGCAGGAGCTCACTGTGCATTTATTCAACATGTTTTCTCACCTTTAGTTTTACATAACCGCCTGAACAAAAGCCCAGTTCCAGCAATGGCCAAGAAAAAACAGATAAGAGAAATCCAAATCCAAGCAGCCAGTCCAGAGTGTTCTTCTACACAGATAAATGTAATGGAATTAAAACAAAATGTTATACTCAGATGAGAAAAGAAAATGTCAGTTGTTTTTAAAATCTTAATGAAATGCTAATAAAAACAGAAAGCAGTGATTAGTTCAGTTTGACTGTATATAAGGGTTCTTTGAGTGTTCATGGTTCTATATAGAACCATTGCCTTTACTAATGAACTCATTAAGGACTGTCATATTTAAAAGTGTAGCTCTATTTTAGTGAGGCACTGTGAATACAGTTGACCATTATAGTCTCAGCTAATAAATAAATATATATATATATATATATATATATATATATATACATATACACACATTTTTTTTATGAGACCATCCCTCGATCGGAAATAAGGGGGAGTTCTTGAGCTGAAGTTCTGGAAAATACCCAAAATATGATGTAGTCTTTTTTCAAACATAGTCTTTTTTCAGACAAAGCCAGACATTATCAAAAAATAATTCACAAATCAGGAGCTATTGGTAACCAATACAGGTACAATTTTAAGAATTAATGGTTCCCAAATTATGCAGAGATTGATAAAATGGGAGGGGCAAAGGAGGAGAGAGGTGAACCCCTCCTTTGCCCAGGGGTGTACACAAACTGATGTTTGGGGCAGCTCAGATTAATGCTTATATTTGTGAAGCCTTAATCCTTCATAAAAGGTTGTACCTTTTCTCTGCCATTCTTGGTGTCTAACTGTTTTCTGTTTTGTATTAAGCTAAGTTTTATTTTTAATTTGAAGTAAGTTGTTTTTCCACATTTTTTTTTTCTAATTTTCTATTTTCAAATTTATTTACTAATCACTGCTTTCTGTTTTATTGGCTTTTCACATTCTGTCCTAACTTTTTTTAAATAAAGGTTTGTTGACTGAAAGAACAACATCTGAAATATATCGACATAAATATATCAATACATTCACAAACATAGATGTAAACTCATACCCCAGGTTTTGGTGACGTTTCCTGCTACACTGCTGTGATGCACTACGCAGCTGTATTTGTGTTCCTCTGGGTTCTCCTCAGGTCTAATCACACTCCTTCTGGTCTGATAAGTACCATCTCCATTAGGAAGCACATCAACCATCTCTTCTTCCACAGACTGTAGACCTGCTCCGACCCACTCAACCTGCACGTCTCTGGGGTAGAACCCAGTCACATGACACGTGAGGACCTTAGAGCCAGCCTTGGTCCTCTTGAAAAGACGGACTTCTGGAACTGAACAACAGAAAACAAAAGTCTAACATGCAAGGCAGTATAGCTAGACATAATATAGAAAGTTAGAGCATATGCATGCACCTTCTGTATAGGCTACATGCACAAAAATAAAACATAATATTAAACATTTTAATATTGTAGCCCCTGTGATGGACTGGCGACCTGTCCAGGGTGTATCCTGCCTTCCGCCCAATGACAGCTGGGATAGGCTCCAGCACCCCCCCGCGACCCAGAAGGATAAGCAGTTTAGATGATGTATGTATGTATGTAATATTGTAGCATCATGGTGAAAAACAGTCCAGTGAGATAATAATTTCTGCTGCTCTTTTATTGAACCACAGCTGAAAAACTACTTATAAATACAGCCCAAACAGTGGGAAGGTCACCTAAAGCCTTACACCTTACCTTAATGGCAAGCACACAAACTCACTCTAATGAACCTACTTCCCAACACAGAACACAACACATATTACACGTACCCACAATGTAAACCAACAGAACAACACTAACAACATAAACAGTCCCATTTTACTGTTGGTGTGTGCCTCTCATGAGTCTCTACTAAGGCCATTTTCACAGTCAAACTTCTACTGTCCTCAATATAAAAGATTCAGGAGACTTTTCTACTCATTTTAACTCATTTTCAGAACAGCCCAGGGCATTTTTGATATACCCAGAGAGGTGTGGGAGCAACAGTTTGCACTTTTAAATTCTGTTCTTGAGCAAGTCATGCAAAGTGGATCCAGTGGTGACAGAACATAGAATAAAAGAGGACCTGATAAAATGACCCTCCTCTCCTCAGCCATCTGATTATTTTAGTGATGATTTTTTCTGTTTAGTGCATAAGTAGGGTATGCATTTGGAGGGACACATGATTACTAGAGCGTGTATCCACAGTATATATGATGACTGATCCTTTGCTAAGCTCTGCCTACATCTCACAAGCTTTCAAGCCCCAACTGTCAACAATGGAGTTTTTAGTGGCCACCACAGATTTATCGCATGAATTTCTTAGAACCTTTTGGTGTGAAAGTTTCATCAAAGAATACTGAGAAAAGTCTCCAGTGTGCATATCTGAACGCCACATCCAAAAGAGCTAATATGATAAGGATAGTGAGATCAGCAGTGTTGGGGAAGCTACTTTGAAATCATAGCTTTGCAAGGTACCAAGAAGCTACTGGAAGAAGTTGAACTACAGCAAAGCTATAGGGAGAAATGTAGTATATATATATATATATATATATATATATATATATATATATATATATATATAATAAGTCACATGCCAGCAAAAATATCACTCAAATTGAGTTTATCCATGACATTATGCTATGTTAGCACTTTTGGCTGCCTGACAAATGCATTGCCTGGGCATGCCCACTTACCAGTCAGGATAAAAGAAAAAGCGGGTAGGGCTGGTCAAAGGGGGTTCAATTACTGTAGAGAAGCAAAGCTAAAATGAAAATGTAAAAATCCTCTCCTTTTATGATCCAAAAGTGTTTGTAGCTTCAGTAGTTAACTATACAAAAATGCCAAAAAAGTAATTTAACTACTTAAATCACTATGCAAACATGGATGTAGTTGAACTACCAGCAAGCTGCTGCAAAATGTAGCACTGCAGTTCAGTCATGCAGTGAGACACCTCATCAAATAGTGGTTCATGTAGATAACCATGGAAATAAAAGAGCAACATTGGTCCTTCACTGTATGGTACATGAATGTATGATTCTATGTATTTTGAATAACTTTAGCATGTATGCCTTATGGGTTCCTGTTAAATATTTCCATTGTAAGTTTAGCTAGGAAACAGTGATAAGGTCACCATTCACCATTAATTAATACGTGTGATGCTAACTCTAATGATTTAAAAATAATAAAGAAAGATTTCATTAGCTAGCCAGGCTTGCTAATTATCTAATTTAACCATGTACCTTGGAGCAGATGTGCCTGTTCTGTGTGATTTTTGACAGGTTTAATTGGCAACAGGGTACCACACTGTTTAATGCCCTTCGGATTAGGAAATGGGTAAAAAAAATATTTTCCCCACTAAACACTTATAGCTATCAGAGTTATCAGGTTTCTGATATACAAATACTGCAAACACAGCATTGTGGCGTATTGTAAAGCTTTAAAAGCTTGTCAAAGCCAGACTTAGTAACAGTTGCTAAGCTATGATTGTACAACCAGCATTTAGGGGAGGTGTTTAGCAAATGGTTAACTGTTGTCCTGCTGTTGGAGCTATATGTGTACATGTAAGGACATTTAGTGGAGAGAGCGCCTTTGGGTGTAGATTTGCCTAGAACAGGTCAGACTGTGGGACTGTTTCAATTATAACTGATGGATGTTGCAGTTGGAAATCCAAGTGATTCAAGATGAGCCCTGATGATTACAGAACTTTTATTATGATCTCAGATGGCAAGTTGCAACTTATACTGACTTGTGTTCAATTAATTTAGATTTCATTTGTTTTGTTTACAGCCTGAACATCTGTAGACTGAACTTGTGTTAAGTTAAAGCAACATTATGCAACAATTTTAACATAGAATAACAGCTTCAAAATCATTTTGATGGTATACTGACTTATAATAGTGAGAAGAGTCATTATTACTGCAGGCACAGAATGCCTGCTATAGTGGTATAACGTGAGACCTCTCCTGACAACTGTATGATGCTTTATGGTACCACGTCACACATGAACTACTCTGGCTCTCCAGCTAACTACAAGAAAAAGCTAGATCGGTATTCCCAGCATGGACAATATGGCAGAGGCTTTGAAGAGACCGAAGAAGACGCTGTCGGAGGAGACGAGGAAGAGAAAAAGAGAGAGTGACCGAGCAAGAGACTGGACAAGAGTAAATCTCAGACTGGCTTTTACTCATTGGCACGGGCTAAAAGAAATACAAGGATGTGACAGTCTCACGACTAATGGAAAACAACGAAAAGCCAGCAGAGTGCACATTCCTGCCAGTGTTAATTAAAACATTCAAGTTTTGTAGTTTTTCTGGTTGCCAAAAGTCATCTAACCTCAGTCCCTTTTCAGGCTAGTATGCAACAAAATAAATTCATCTCATGCCAAAATGTCTCTGTCAGACAAAAAGTCTTTGTCAGTCCTAAATAAGCCTTGAAAATTTGCATCCTCCTGTAATAAAATCCTGTTGTTACCTCGTAAGTCGACATGGTTCTTTCTCTTCTGATGCAGACTCCCCTTTGCATGCACGCACGTCATGCAGGTATATGGACTTTACATAACACTCGTGATTTCAGTTGTTTACACATAGAAACATAGAAATCACAAGTATAATATGCAGTGTCCATGTGCCTACGTGATGTGCAGGGGAGTCGGATTCTGTATCCTCCAGCTCATCAACAAATGCATGTGTACAGCTGTCTATGAGGGGGGGCTCATAGCGTGATTTGTATATGACAGTGAAATATACTCCACAACTGTAGAGGGACCCCAAGAACAAAAAAAATAACAATTCTCACATAATGCTGCTTTAATGTGTTTTTCCTGGATGGGCTACATTTTCTTCTTTTTATGTTGTTTTTTTTTTTTAGTTAGCTTTTTGTTTGATTTTGTCATTCCACATCCGAAAGGCAAGCATCGTACCATCATTCCTTCTGCACTAGCCAGCTTTTTTTTATACGTGTGGAGCACTGAGTGAGTATTGTTATATGTAGTGCTTTTGGAACCTATTTGGAAGCGCAATGCTATCTTTATTTTGATGTCCTAAACAAACGTCTCATCAGAAACACCAACCTTTTATGTACAAAATCACAAATAAAAAAGACGCTCCGGGTTTTCTGCACCATTTCAGAATGCATGCATGTGTGTCTTGTGTTCATACCTTTCACATATCTTACCTTTCTTCATATTGACTGCAGGAGCATGTTGTAGAAGAATCTTCAGGCGTTCAAAACAGGTCTTCTTGTAGAAAAATGTCAAATGTTCAAGAAAGACTGGATTTTCCTCCCTCTGCCTTTTGTAAATGACCGCTTGAGGAACAGAAGCTATGAACGTTTTTGTGTCAATATCAAAACTTAAAAAGTCTTCCCCATTGAATGCATGTGTTAACACTGCCTTGAGAGTCCCATCTGGATAGAGGGAACAACGGCCAACGCCTTGGTATACGTTAACATTTGAAGAAGAACCTGTAAGAGAAAAAGTAATGTTGGGCACCAAACCTGTAATTTAGTGGTAAACCTTTTTCAAATATAACATTTGTTTATTTATTTATTGTTATAACCAGCAGAAAAAGTACATTACCTGTCAGGTTAAACTGCAGTATGGCAGACTGGAGAGATGAAGCGAATCTATGTCTGTTGTCAAGTGATATGAGATTAATATCCTTCCAGTGTTCCTGACCTTCTGTAGTATTAAGCCATTCAGGACAGGGCACCTCTGCATTCATAGTGCTATCGTAATAATACATGCCAACATCATCCACAGTAATTCTCTCCATGTAATCGGGCAGATTGAGGCCTTGAGAACCAAGGAAATAGCCACTGATGGAATGGACATCTGCAAAATAATGATAAAAGAGAGTGGCAGTACCTACAAAAAGCATTCACCTGGCTTTGGAAGTTGTCATATATTTATGATAGAACACGGAACATTACAGTGTGTTTATTTATTTATTTTGTTGTCACTGATCAACAGAAACCAACATGATATCCGACAGCTTTATTGAACATCGCATAGTACGTCCATATTAGGCAGCCCTAGTGGCCAGCAAAAAGTGCAACCCGTTACAGGCATGTCAGATTTTTCCCCCATATCTAATTTCAATTATTACTGTAATACATACTTAGATGTACATGCTTTGTAAAACTGTATATTTTGCTGACTGTGAAGTATGTTTGATAATTGTTAGATTTTGCTTTTGCTTTTCAGATTTGAGGCTAGTTCTGTAGCGCTTACCGATTGATAACTAGGTTAAAGTCCCAGGGGACACAGAGTAATATTAAAAATGTTAAAATATAAAAAACGTTTGTATGATACTAAACTTACATTGTTACATTAAACATCTTGCAAAGCTTCAATGGAAAATGTAAGATATAAATACGATAAAACATGACTTAAAATCCATGGGCATGGCTTATGAGCAGCTTGATTGACAGCTCTCTGTCCATCACTCCTAGCCTGCTCCGCCCCTCATACAGAACTAAAATTATTATCAGCTTTTATTTGATGGTAACTGGATGAAGTCACAGATAAACATGTGCAACTGACTGAACAGACAGACAGACAGACGAACAAACAAACAAACAATTGTGCAGGTGATGCAACGCATGAAGGAATGGATGAACAGATGTGCGGATGGATGGATGAACAAACAAACAGACAGATAAACAAATATACAGACGGACAAAGCAACGTGTAAAAGATTGAATGAGCTAACAGTGCTGTTGTTGGACAAATGAGTGAATGGGCAACAGGCAGCTACAGAGAGGTGGTCTAGCTTGTGCTGGGTTAGCTTCAGCTCGCAGAGCTTCTCTGACTCTGAAACTGTCTTGTGGGCAGGGCAAGAGATGTCAGCCTTGTGATTGGTCAGGGGAATGTTTTTACGGAAGCATTACATAAGCACCGCCCAGTTTACATTGAGAGTAGAGAAATATGGTGAAATATATAGGTAATTTATTGGTTACTGGAACATTATTCAAAGGATATACTTGTAATTAGAAAGAAAACACAGAATTACTTTTCTTGGGTCTTAAAAGGGACAATTAGGCTAGCCCTGTAACATGTTTAAGCAGCTTGAAAAGTTAATGTGAAGAAAAGTGACTAGTGGCAGCAGCAACACTTGTGGAGTCCTTCTTCCTCTCCTACTGCTGCTGGGCTACATGAGAGTGCCAAGTATCAGATCCTACCAAAACGCAGAAGCAAACTTTAAACTTTCCTTAAACTAAGCCACAAAATACTCACCACTGCTAGCTTGTTGGAGAAGATGTAAGAAGAAGAATAAACTGTAAAACACATTCCTTTTCCTCATGTTTAGACCAATTCTTCACAGTGTCGATAATGCAAGAGAACAACAAATGTGCATTCACTCGTCAAA
The DNA here is from genome assembly GCF_904425465.1 of Colossoma macropomum. Lineage (NCBI taxonomy): Eukaryota > Metazoa > Chordata > Actinopteri > Characiformes > Serrasalmidae > Colossoma > Colossoma macropomum. The sequence continues at coordinate 6,059,577 of NW_023494787.1, read as the reverse complement.
CTGAAAATGAAAGTGAAGATTTTGGCATGAGCTGAGCACTGCAAGAAAAAAAAAGATATCTTGGCAACTCATCTGAAACACAGTCATACAGTTAGGGGAAAACAAGTATTCAGATACTTCTGTTTTTATTATTTAACATACTTCCAGTGCGTTTATTCCAGTTCACATTTACACACATATTGTCTTTTGAATTTGTATTTATAAATATGAAAAAAGTGTGTATTTATAAGAATGAACAAAGATATGTGTAAAAACAAAACTGGTAGGGAAAAAAGTATTAACAGCACTTTTTAAACACAGTTACCTTTACTTCTACTTACGTCATTAACACTTTATTATGAGTATAGATTTTGTCTTCTTTCCCCACCTCAATGCAATTATGAGCAAAATCATTTACTAAAATGTATTTACTTTTACACCCTGTTAAAGAAAAACATTACTTGAAGTAAAAATTCCACCGATTTCTGCATAATTAAAATGTGAAGACAAACAAAGTTATTCAGAGTGGTTTGATTGTTCACAGCAGTGGCAATAGGAACCAGACATCTGAACAGGTTAATGCCACCCTCACAGAAACTTATTACATCGAATTGTTATGAATACGCTGACTGATGTCTGAGACACTGTCTTCTGATAGATTTGGACCAAAAGTCATTTAAAAAGATAATGATAAAACATAAATAAATCAAACATGGTGCAGAGCTATGTGCAGGGTGTTATAAGGCAAAATAGTCCCAGAAGAATATTTTTACAGGTTTATCACTATTTTACCATCAACAACATTACATATTGTAGCGTCGGCTCAGAAGAAAAACCAGGGAATGCCATTTTTCTGCTCAAGGAAAAAACTCTTTTATTGAACAAGGCAGAAAAGGCCACTCAATAACAGCAAGGCCAGGGAGGTCACCTCTGGTCATAAAACATCCGTCTATGGTGCATTTAAAACCACTCTAATTATCCCACAGCAGAACACAATAAAACACAGCCACACATAAACATGTCTTAAAGTAATAACAACATTAACAACCACAACAAACTGTGTTTACTGATTGGATTTCGTCCTTAAAGGCGAATGATGATCGGTATCAACCCCAAAAACACGGATCGCTCCATCTCTATTATTAATAGTGGAGGAGCACATGCGGGGCGTTTTAAGATTAAGTGACCCTTATTAGTCCCACAACAGGGAAATTTCATCTCCACATTTGACCCATCTGTGCAGTGAAACACCACATACACACTAGTGAACACACACACTAGGGGGTAGTGAGCACACTTGCCTAGAGCGGTGGGCAGCCCTATCCACAGAGCCTGGGAGCAGCTGGGGGTTAGGTGTACTTCAGTCACATACTGTTGGCTCAGGGGATCAAACCAGCGACCTTCTGGTCACAAGGCTGGTTCCCTAACCTCAAGCCCACTACCCCGCCAGGGGCTCTCATTCATATGTAGAAATTGTACCCTGAAAAGTATAACCTTGAAAACCCAAATGCCTTAATAGAGATTTGCGTCGCACTCGCATCATCTCAATCTTTTAGTGTAAGGTCTTTTTCTCGTCTTGACGCTACGACAAAATCAACCGTGTTTAAAATTGTGCAAGGTAGAATATGCATGTGTGAGGGTCTGAAATCTCTGTGAAAAGTCAAATCTTCTCCACTTTAAAACAATAATCATATTAACTTAACAATGTAAACTGGCTGTAATATTTCAGGTTCACTGCGCCTGTAAATGTGCAGAGACTTTAAGAATAGCATTATTGAAGCATCAATGTTTTTTTCTCCCTTTATTTTATTTATTTATTTATTTATTTTTGCTTCCTGTTGCACTGGTTTCTTATTTCGTTTCTTTGTTTTTTATAGTTTAGTTTATAACACCCAATCAGCACTTATAAACTAAACTAAACTAAACTAAGTTGAAGTATGACTTAGATTTTTTACTCAAGTAGAATTATATAAGATACTTAAATTAAAAAGTAAGAGTATTTCTTTAAAAATCATTTCTAATTCAACTTTTTAAACAGGATATTTTAGAGGTACACATCCACTGAACTGAGTGTACATAATGTTTATACTAGAACTGCATGCATCATCCGTTCTAGTGTACGGTTAACATAAGTTTAAAGTAATGAGATTTTATTTTAAATGATTTCTGTTGCTCTATTCATCATGAAGTGTTAGCAATGGGCAGCTGTTCTCAAATCGTTGCTGTCCACAAGTATAATAATAATAATAATAATTTACAAAATATAAATTGTCATCTTTTAAGCTTTTCTCATTTCTGTTCAACTGTGGTTTCCAGATTGGTACTGAAAGCCATTGTTTCCTGTCAAATGGGAAGAATCTGAAACACCTTGAGATCTTAAGGTGTGTCTCGTTTTGTTTATTGAACCATTTGAACTGTTGAGTGGCGTCCAGTGTCATTTCAGACTAAAGTTTGTATCCAATACAAAATAAAAGCAGACTGATCAGCGAGTCTGGGTCTGATCTGTGACTCTGTTCTTTCCTGTATGTCTGCTAGAGAGACGTTGAGGTGGTTTGAGGCCTTTGCTATGTTCTTTATAGGGAGGCTATAGAAACCTCAGACATGCTGTTCATGTCTAGATTATCTGAGCAGGAGGAAATGTGGTGTTTCACTATTTATTTCAACTTTTTGTCTTTTTCAGATTCTGACCACCTGGGGATCATCTTTGATTTATTTAAGGTTCTAGGTAAATGCTGACTTTCTGTTGTATGTTAAAGGAGAACTCCACTGATTTTTAAAAAATGTGGTTTGGTGTGAAATGCTCTGCTCTAGAGAAACTTACAGAGTCAGAATTGTTCACAGTGGTGGTCACAGACGTCCATCTCTAAAAGCTCCCTCACAGACACCTATTACATGAAATGGTTATAAACACGCTGCCTGATGTCTAAGACACTATTTTACGATGATTATTATTATTTTTTTAATCCATTCCTGGTGGAGGGGTACATGCAGAGTGTTGTGAGCAGAGGTGGCAGAAGTACACAAGTCCATTACTTAAGTAAAAGTACTCTTAATCTTGTAAAAAATAAAATACTCAACTAAAGTTAAAGTTTGACTTCGATTTTTTACTCAAGTAGAATTATAAAACTACATGCTCATAAAGATACTTAAATTAAAAAGTAAGTCATCAATCATTTCTAATTCAACTTTTTAAACAGGATATTTTAGAGGTACACATCCACTGAACTGAGTGTACATAATGTTTCTACTAGAACTGCATGCATCATCTGCAAAAATCCACTTGTCTAGAGCACCCAAATAGATTTGTATGTTTGACTTTCCTCGCAGGAATTTGAAATGAACATTGTTGGAGTCTCTACTAAGAAAAAAAAAAATAGTTTTAGCAGTCAATACTGAACACCAGATCAAAGAATTCCTTTACGTAAGGCTTTCTCCTTTCATAGTGTAGAGCTTGCTGATTAATCTCATACATATAAATCTAGTCTAGTCTGTTAATCTTTAAATAAAAAGGCAACATCTGTTGTTCTTTTTAAAGATTTTATAGATTGTTATGATTTCACTTTTTGCAGAGTAAAAAACTGTGTTTTCAAACTTGTTCATTAATACACAGAATCACAGATGATAGCTTGATGCACTCAAACCCAATATTTCCAGAGGAGAGACGTTACAAAATCTGAGGCCACCTGTAAGTAGCCAGTGAACATTTCCACACATTTTTAACCAGCATTTAATTTTTTTTAATAAGTAAGTTACAGTTTGAGAGACTCTTTTTCTATTAATATTTTGAAGACCTCCAGCTTGTTTTTTCATAAACTTCACTCATTCTGTTGAGAGATGTGTTGAGGGATTTAATGAAATAATGGCAAAATGCTGAATGAGGCATTGAGACAATGAACTGCAGGTTATGCAGTTTTGGATGCTGTGTGATGCTTCTGGTGTGCTGTGGCCTCATATGTTCTAACTGGAGTCAATTTAGCTATCTGTTCCTGCAAGTTTTGTATCACCAGTCTGATTAAGGTGAGAAAACAAAACCATGTTGAAACATGTAGCCTATCAGTTGTATCATTTTTCAGGTGTTTAGCCAAGACCTGACGTCTTCAATCGCAAAAGACTTGCATTCATCAGGAGGGCAATTTATGTTACCAGTTAAACTGAGATTTAGAAACTAACCAGGTGTTTACTTGCCCATGCAACAACAGCACATTTGTTTTTGTTTACATCTGACATGGTCTTCACTTTAAAATCACGTTGGAAAAGCCAGAGGTGCTAGTGAAGGTGGGGTTGGTGGGTGTGGTTATTCTAGTGGAGGGAGAGCCTCTACTTTGTTGTGACATAGAAAAGCAGTCTGTTGAATTGCACGGCTTTTTTTGAAAGGAAAATACACCAAAACAGTGGAGACTTCACATGTGAACTGTGAACTGGGGAGGAAAATGCAGGTTCCTTTACATGGTCTCCTTTAATTCAAAAAGGCGCTGCAAAGTCCAAGGAAGACCTCCATGATGTACTTTGCTCGTAAATCATTGGATCAAGCTACTCACTGCTCAGTTCATGTGTGAAAGAGTTTACTTGCAGAATAGAGAAACTAATGCTACACTGCAAAAAGCAGTTCCTTGGCAAGTGAAATCATGTCTAATATTTTTCACTTTTTAGATGGCTGTAGGAATATTATAAGATTATTTAATTTATTTCCAGACCATTTTACTTGTTTTTAAGTAATTTTATTAAGTGAAATTATCTGCAGTATACTACATAATTTGTTCTTACTCCTTACTTTCTCTACCTTAAAACAGTTTTTAATCTGGCATGCTGCAGGCACATGCTCATGCTGTAGGCAGAATTTAGTACAGAGATGTGCAAGAAATAAACCATCAAATTGACTCAGGAGAGTACAGTTCAGTGCAGCAAGAAAGTACGTCCATATTCAATTCGTTTGGCCAAAAATATTTTTTATGTTATATGTAACGTGTCAGTGTGGAGAGTTTATCTAGTCTTAAAACTTTGAGATATTGTTAGAAAGCATTGCTTGATAAACAAATTCATTAAAGCACCACTTAAATGTCATATTGTAATATTTTATTTTTTAATTGTATTTATCTATTGGCAGCTGTTATTGTCGCTATACAGTAATTTGTGCTGGTTCAGGTTATTTTCGAATAGAATACTGTTGTACTCAGATCAGTTTCATACTTAAGCTTGAGCTTGGGCAGAAAGTTCTCAGACTGTACTCAGATTTGGACCTAAATTTCAGGCTCAATTAAAGCTCTAATCCATGCTATGTCACTTTTAACAGCAACAACGACAGACTTCTAGTCAGTCATATATATATTGGTAAGATCTGATTTTTGCTTTCTTATTCATTTATATATATAAATGAATAAGAAAGCAAAAATCAGATCTTACCAATAGTTACCACTATTATGTAACTTCTTAGTGAAATATACCTATTTGTTCTCATATTATTTACTCTGTACTTTCATACTGGACTTGCAAAGTATGCACCAATTACTACTTCTAAATACTGCACATTTATCTATTCAAATCTGAGTAATTATTGTATTGAAGTACTAAGTACTGCTGTACATAGCTGGTAGTTTACACTCAAGTTACCATGTATAGGCAAAATACGCACTAAAAATTTCTTGTAAGTTCTGGGTCATTCTACAGAAACGTCCATTTTTGAGTCTCTACTGTTTACAGATATAGTACACTTAAAAACATGTTAGGGTTACAATTTATTTATATTTTAAAATAAAACAATTAGTTATTTAAATAATTACACTTTCTTGAGCCTCAATTCAGCAATATAGGTTTTTTTAAATCAATTATATAGAATTCCAAGCACCACAGAAGAGCTCGTCCCCACAGTCATGTGTGAAGGGTGAGGCCACATTTTGAGGTAAAAAAAAATGTTTTTCTGCAGTTTTAACTTCAATAATCTATACATGGCTATGGAATATATGAATTAAATGACATAAAGAAAGCAAATGCCAAATAAATATTATAAAATATATAATGAAAGTTGTTTTCCCAGGAGTCGTGTCACTGGTGTTACCACGTAACAAAAAATCTCTTATTTTGAAATAAAAATCACACTGATGACATCATTAGACTTCCTTTTACCTGTTTTCTGAGGATCTATGAAGAAAAGCACATGGTGAGTCCACTGTGTCTTTCAGTTATCGGAGATTTTCTCATTTAGCTCATGATTTCATATGAAGCTTTTAGTTGACGTCACTGGTGTGACCGAGGTAATTGTTAAAAAATAGAAGACAATTGGATCAAATTACATATTTTAGTGGATGTTCCATGATTGACAACATGTGGTTTGATGCTCTGTAGGAGCCGTTTTGTAAAATGCATTCTTCATTAAAATGTCTCTGGTGTTTCCTTTCTTATGTGAAACACCAATGACAATCAGTAACACCAGTGACACCTATGGAGAGATAGAAAAGTGGATGTTTCTGTAGAATGACCCTTCTACATACTAGATACTAAATTAGATTACTGCATAACTACATAATATGTGTTTACCATTCTGTGAAATAACATGCTACCTTTTTTGTGCATCACAAAAAAAAAAAAAAACCTAGTAAATAAGTAAGTAAAGTTTATTTATATAGCGCTTTTTACAACAGGTGTTGTCACAAAGCAGCTTTACAAGGAAATCAGCATTACAGAAAGAAATCTGGGACCAAGCCCCCATGAGCAAGCTAGTGGCGACAGTGGCAAGGAAAAACTCCCTCAGAGAAACAGGAAGAAACCTTGAGAGGAACCAAGACTCAGAAGGGGAACCCATCCTCCTCTGGTCAACACCGTATAGTAAACATTGTTAGTATTGTTAGTATTGTAGTACAAAAACAGGGAAAGAGGTGGAGCAAATGATTAATTTGATTAGTTTAGTTCATGCAGCAGCAGCGGCAACATCAGTGGGTCAGGTTGTGAGGGTGAGGTTTGCATGGCGAGCAGTGGCACCCGATCAAGGCAGAAGAGGCAGAAGCATCAGGACACACAGGATGGGCAGCTGTTCAACTCGGCAAAGGAAAGAAAGGAAAAACACACAGAGTCAGTTCTGCAATGGGTGATTGATTAATTTGATTAGTTTAAATGATTAATTAGTTCAAATGAATAATTTTGATTGTCAGGTTGAACTGCAGGATGGCAGACTGGAGAGCTGTAGCCATCTGTTGCTTGTTGTAGTTTGCTATGTAATTGATTTCTTTCTATTGTGCCTGATCTGCTGCAGTGTTGAGCCATTCGGGACAGGGCACCTCTACGTTCATATGGCAGTGGTAATAGAACACAGTCACATCATCTACTCTATCTATCTCTATGTAACTGGGCAGGTCAAGGCCTTGAGATGCAATGAAATGGAAACTGCAGGAATGAACATCTGCAAAATAATGAAAGAAGACGGTTATATGTCATCTGAGTGCATACACTACAAAAACCTACTTAGGTAGTTAAGTTTTTTCATATAGCTTTTCCCTGTTTTAGTTCAGCTGTTATAGCTGTCCATGTTCAAGCACAAAGTAGACTCAGAAACATCTCTCGTTATTTTAGGTGAATATACAGTTCAAAGTACTTCATGTAAGTACCCCCCCACCCCCGACAAGTAAAAAGTACTTTGAACTGAACTCGCCTGCCAGGATGACAGCCTATCAAAGAATGTGAGGCATTCAAGAGGGGAACGAGTGTAACATTGTTAATATTTGATGCTGCTATATGCATTGGTAAGTGCCCCTACTAGCAAGCGAATTGCAGGCATTGGTGATTGATGTGATATGTTTGCATGGGCTGTTGCTGTATACATTGATGATGTTTAAATCTAATCTGCAGCCATGAAAAAGGGGAAACCCTCAGGGCCTTCAACATTCTTAGAAATAAAGGTACTAAACTGTCACTGGGGCAGTACTCCTCTTGTCACTGGGGTGGGACCCTCAAGGATACAACTCAGTACCTTTAAACAGGGAACATAACTGTACCATAATCCACTGAAATGATATGTTCTAAGCTGTACTGACTCCACACACCCCGTCTCGTCTCCAGGCTTTTATTTTACTGTTCTGTTTTAAAACATTCGGTTATGAAAAGGTACAAATACAAACTTTTCACCTGGAAAAACTTACTGACGGTACACCAAGGCTACAAGAGTGAACAACCAATTTCAAAGAACATTCTGGGAATTAAATGATACATGATACATGGACACGGCACTTAACCGTGGCATTAAATCAAGTGCTGAAGTCCATGTGCTGAAACTACAGATGAAGATACTGCAGCTCTGCATTTTTTCTTTTCCTAGAGGGTGTCATGATGTATCAGAGCAAGTCTTGTAACATAGGATTGCTATGGCTGAAATCTAGTAATCCTAATTACAGGGCAAACAGACAAGAGTTTACATTTTGATGCTCTTAGGAATATAAGTCACAAGTACAAGAGTTTATTTAATGGCCTCTATTGTGTAAAACCAAATTTCCTGTTGTTTTTTAACGAAAGAGTTTAATGTAGTATGTGAACATTGTTAAAGTTTCAAAATGTACCGTTCACTCCCCAGTCAAAACAGTCTCAGTATGGAAAAAAAGCTGCAAAAACAGCCCATTTTGAATTAATTGTTTTTGTGATGTCATGAAAAACCAACATATTTACACGTTTACTCTTATCTATAATTTTTCATTGGCTTCATCTTTTCTTTGTTTTTATCTTTTAAATTTTCACTATGGATGGTAACTTTCACAAAGGAATGCACGTCTGTGTGTGTGTATTTTTATACTCTGAACAAACCAGCTCAACAAATGAGCTTCTGCTTATGCATGTTCCCAAAAAAAAAAAGAAAAATAGTTGATTTACTCAAAAAACAAAATAGGTTTTCAAAAGCCATTGTGTTAAATTAGCTTATTTTTACAGGTCACTATTAAACTATAATAACATATAGATGCTCGTCAGGGTCTACCACGTTGTTTATATCAGTAAATAAACATCAGTAAGAGATGAAGTGATAAAACTTTTTTTTTTAGAGAATGAAGACATTTACACCTTTTGTTGATGCAACATTGAAAAGAAAGGAAAATTTCACAATTGTTTTATTGTTTTATGGAGCAGACTTTTTTCTATTATATGGAATAATAACACACAAACTATTCGTGTTTAGTCTCCTAAGAGAAGCATCAACAGGAAAGGAATTACTTTAGGATTTACAAAATTAACAAAATCAAAACTCACCACCACCAGACCGCTGAAGAAGATGCAAAATGAAAAATAAACCATAAATCTTTCATTTTCCCCATGCTTACTTCACTGTTCCAGCTTGATTCCGTGCATGAAAGCAGAACGACTGACGCAGATTCACATATCAGATTAAAAATGAAGAGGAAATGAATTTTGAACATGTGAAGGCTTTAAGTCACATCAGTCATCAGTTATGTTAAACATATGTTAAACTCAGCAAATGAATAGAAATGTGCACTGAAATTTACAGGAAAATGTCATATTTGAGTTTGTTCCCTGTAGAGGGTGCATTAACTTATTTACATTTAGAAAATCAACAAAACGTGTCATTTGACTGGGGATGTTCAAACTTTAGCATAAGACTGTACAAACCCAATTCCAAAAAAAGTTGGGACGGTATGTGAACGTCAAATAAAAACAGAAAACAATAATGTATAAATCTACTTTGACCTGTATTTGATCAAAACAGCACACAGACCAGATTTGTAATGTTGTACCTAATAAGCTTAATTGTTTTTTGTCAATATACACTCATCCTGAAGTTGATGACTGCAACACGTTCCAAAAAAGTTGGGACAGAAGCAAATTAAGACTAAGAACTTTGTTCAAAAAACACCTTAAACAGGTGATGTAATCGCACTTGGGTATAAAAGGAGCATCCAGGAAAGGCTGAGTCCTTTATGAGTGAAGATAAGGGTTGAGGCTCATCATTCTGCCAAAAAAATACATCAGCAGATATTCCAGCTGTTAAATGAGACTGTTTCTCAGCCAGGGATTGCACAGATTTTGGGTATTTCATCATCTACAGTGCATATTATCAAAAGATTCAGGGAAACCACAACTGAATGCCCGTGACTTTCTTTTGTTACTGTTTGCTATCCAGTGTTGACCATAGAAGGATGGGTTCCCCTTTTGAGTCTTGGCTCCTCTCAAGGTTTTTTTCCTCTTGCTCTTAGGGAGTTTTTCCTTGCCACTGTTGCCATTGGCGACGCTCATGGGGGCTCGGACCTGGATTTTTCTGTAAAGCTACTTTGTGACAACACCTGTTGTAAAAAGCGCTATATAAATAAATTTGACTTGACTTGACTTGACCTTCAACTTCTCACACAGCTCTGTTATTTAAAACCAGCATGCTTCTATGATGGATAGCACCACACAGGCTTGGGAATACTTTGGGAATACTAATACTACTACTGCATCCACAAATGCAAGTTAAGAATGTACTATACACAGTGGAAGGCACATCTCAACAATGTCTGGATATGCTGTCGAATTCAACACAATCCAGGAACGCCGCCGTCTTCTCTGGGCCAAAGCTTGTTTAAAATGGACTGAGGCAAAATGGAAAACTGTTCTGTGGTCAGATGAATCAAAATTTGAAATTCTTTTTGGAAACCACAGACGCCGTGTCCTGCGGACTCAAGAGGAGAGGGATCATCCAGCTTGTTATCAGCGCACAGTTCAAAAGCCTGCATCTCTGATGGTCTGGGGTTGCATTAGTGTCTATGGCAGCTCACACATCTGGAAAGGCTCTATCAATGCTGAACAGTATATAGAGGTTTTAGAACAACATATGTTCCCATCCAGGCAGCATCTCTTTCAGGGAAGGCCTTGAATATTTCAGCAAGTCAATGCTAAACCACACACTGCTTCCATCACAACAGCATGGCTTTGCAGAAGAAGAGTCTGGGTGCTGGCCGGCCTGCAGTCCAGACCTTTCACCAATAGAAAACATTTGGCGCATCATGAAATGAAAAATCCAGCAAAGAAGACCAGGACTGTTGAGCAGCTAGAATCCTACATCAGACAAGAATGGGACAACATTCCTCTCCCAAAACTCCAGTAGTTGGTCTCCTCACTTCCCAGACGTTTACAGACTGTTGTCAAAAGAAGAGGGGATGCTACACAATGGTAGACACGGCCCTGTCCCAACTTTTTTGAGATGTGTTCTAAATGATATATTTTTCTGAAAAAATGTATCTAATGATATATTTTTCATGAAATGATAAAATGTCTCACTTTCAATATTTCAAACTTTCCGATTGTTTATGGGAACAATGTATGTGTTCTCTGGGCCAATAAAGAAAAGGACCATCCAGATTGTTTCCAGCAAGTTCAAAATCTAGCATCCATTATGGTTTGGGGGGTATTAATGGGTAACCTGCACATCTGTGAAAGCACCATTAACACTGAAAGACAAATACATATTTTGGAGCAACACATGGCTTCTAGAAATAAGGCATCCATTCTTATTTCAACATGACAACAGCAAGAAACATTCTGCACGTTTACAACAGCATAGCTGCATTATCAGAGAGTGCGGGTGCTAGACAGGCCTGCTTACAGTCCAGAACTGTTTACGACTGAAAAGGTGTGTCTTATTAAGGTCAAAGTGCAACAACGAAGGCCATACACTGTTACACAGCTGAAGACTTGTATAACAGAAGAATGACAAAAAACTTCTGCTTTCAAGGCTGGATCAATTTGTGTCTTCAGTCCCCCAAGCAGTTAATAAAAGGAAACATGATGTAACACAGTGGTAAACATGGTCCCATCCCAACTTTTTTGGAATGTGTGCCAGGTGCCAAATTTAGAATGAGTGTATATTTACAAAAAGTTCATTATTGTTTTCAATGTAATACAAACAGAATTACTAATCATTGCTTTCTGTCTGACCTGTCCAGGGTGTTTCCTGCCTTCCTCCCAATTACCGCTGGGATAGGCTCCAGCACTCCCCTTGACCCAGAAGGGTAAGTGACTTAGAAAAGTTTGCTTTCTGTCTGTAATGAAACTGTATTTGTACATTATAACTGCTGATGATACCACAGTCATTGGACTGATCACTGGTGGGGACAAGACAGCATACAGAAGGGAAGTGGCAGATCTGGTGGCCTGGTGTCATGACAACAATCTTACCATAAATGCAGATAAGACCAAGGAAATGTTTGTTGACCCAAGGAGGAGGAGGGGGGTGCACACACCACTATATACACCACTACATAGGTGTGAAAGAGGTAGAGAGGGTGAAGTCCTTAAAATTCCTTGGCATTCACATCAGTGAGGATCTCACCTGGTCTTACAACACACACCAAGTCCCAGCAGAGAATGTACTTTCTCAGAAGGTTGAGGAAATTTGGCATGCCAACCAGAATTCTCAGCAATTCTGCAGGTGTGTGATCAAGAGTGTCCTTACCAGCTCCGTCACAGTCTGGCATGGAAACTGCACTGCTCAGGACAGGAAGGCTCTCCAGCGTGTGATCAAAACTGCACAGTCCATCTCAGGAGCAGCCTTCCCCTCACTACAGGACACTTAAAATATATTTGGAAAGTCTTCAGATGCTTTTTCTTTTTCACATTTTGTTATGCTGAGGCCTTGTGCTAAAATAAATAAAGTTTTCCCCTGTCCATCTGCACTCAATAACCCATGATAAGAAAGTGACAACCTTTAGAAATGTTACCAAATTTATTAAAAAGGAAAAACTAAAATTTCACATGAACATAGGTATTCAGACCCTTTGCTAAAACACTTGAAATTTAGCTCTGGGGGCCACCCATTTCTCTTTCATCTTTGAGATGTTTCTACACCTTGATTGGAGTCCACCTGTGGTAAATTCAGTTGATTGGACATGGTTTGGAAATAAACACACCTGCCTACATAAGGTCTCACAGCTGACAATGCATATCAGAGCAAAAACCAGGCCATGAGGAGGAAAGAACTGCCTGTAGAGCTCAGAGACAGGATTGTGTGAAGGCACAGATCTGGAAAAGGCTACAAAACATTTTCTGCTGCACTGAAAGTTCCCAAGAGCACAGCGGTTTCCTTAATTCTTAAATGGAAGAAGTTTGGAACAACCAGGGCTCTTTCTAGAGCTGGCCGCCCCACCAAACTTAGTAAACAGAGGAGAAAGGCCTTGGTAAGAGAGGTGACCAAGAACCCATTGGTCACTCTGAGCTCCAAAGAACCTGTGATGGGAGAAACTTCCAGAAGATCAACTCCACCAATCTGGGCTTTATGGCAGACAGGCCAGACAGAAGCCTCTCCTCAGTAAAAGACACATGAAAGCCAGCAAAAAAGCACCTAAACGACTCTCAGACTGTGAGAAACAAGATTCTCTGGTCTGACAAAACCAAGATTAAACTTTTTGGCCTCAATTCTAGGCGTCATCACCTGCCCAATACCATCCCTACAGTGAAGACAGGTGGTGGCAGCATCATGCTGAGGATTTTTTTGAGCAGCTGGGGCGGTAAAACGAGTCAGGGTTGCAAAAGTAGAGAGATATTCTTAATGAAAACCTGATCCAGAGCACTCGGGACCTCAGACTGGGCCGTAGGTTCACCTTCCAATGACTCTTTCACATACCGCCCCTTCCCATTACTCTGACTAGTTAGACTTTGGCTAACATACCCATAATTTATCGAACCCTACTGAACTCTACACACATACAAACATTTATTGCTGCCGTCATTCCATTGTTATTTGCACAGTGCACTTTATGACTGCTGCCTCGTGTTACTTTATGAATGCTGCTCTCTTTGCACAATACTGCACGTGTAACTTTACTCTCATGCTCTTTGCAGAATACCACACAAGTATTTGTTTTGACTGAGTCTACTTGTTTATGTCTACCTCTTTTTTTTGTGCATGGATTAGCAAAGTAAGAACTTCATTGTATAGTGTAACAACCTGTCTTATTGTGCATAATAAAACTCTTGAATATAAAATAATATAAGGAATATACAGTGGAGAAAATTAGAATTACAAACACCAGTATCACTAATCCAATCTTGGTTAAATAATAAATCAATAAATAATTAAATATGACAAATTCTTTGGCCAAGCAATGTTGTTTGTTAACAGTAGGCTGTATTTGTCAACAGGAGATCGTCCAAAGATTTTTCCACAATTATCAATTTTTTTTTAATATGCTGCAATAAGAGAGAATTCAGATGATGTATGTGTTCAAATACATGCATACATCCAGTATTTTACAATGGCTCTGAACATGACTCAGCCAATCGACTTTCAGTTTCTTTAGACATTCTATTGAATCTCCTGTGTGATATAGATTTTAAATATTATGGTTATATTAAGCGTGTCAGCTCCTCGTATTCAGTAGCTTGTAATTGAGTATAATTGCTTTAGCACTTGGGCTAAGAGTAAGCCTGAGGGAAGGGTGTAGCCCTGAGCGCGGTCATTCCCACCCTAGTGTGAATAAACTTCAATTCTCCAGACATACGGCTAGCTCCCTGGTTTGGGATGGTGTTTGGATTCTTCACCACTCTACTCAGCAAACAGGTAAGTAAGTGCTGGCCAAAGTCTTGTTACTTTGGCTTGATCAAGCTGCTGACAGTGTATGTCTACATAAGAAAAACACAGTTAAAGCACCCAAATAAAATTACATCAATAAACTACAGTATTTTTGTTTTATTATACATTTAAAAATATTCAACATAGCAAACAAACACTACTTTTTATAGAATATATTGGAACTACCTTACATGAAGATTTAAATTTGCTTATTAAAAAACTGCTGCATAGAATTTACTTGATTCAAATTTGTACATCATCTCCACACTGATAAAATACAAAACATCAACACAGCATTCCTTTTATTACTGTTAATGTATTGCTGTTAATGTGATACATTTTTTAAGTACTTTCTACGTGCAGATTCTATTATGTAGAGAATTTAATGCATCCTTTTTTCATTGCTTTAATAATGTGAGCTAAATATACACACCGAAGAATGTTGTTATTCCTGTTATGCTGTTTTGTTTGATTGACAGTGGGTCTAACCTGACCATGCCTTTGCAAAAGTTATGGCTATGCCCCTAATCTGAGGAGGTAGTAGGACCAAAACTGAAAACAGCTCAAGTGCTATCATTTCAGGCCATGAAAATAGCAACTGGTCACAAACAGGAAAAATATATGATGCATTCAACAAACAACATGCCAGCATTAATCCACTTACATCTGCATGAAAACACAGTCACACAATTGCAAATAGTAGTGGAAAACAAACTATACACTCACCACAATTAAAATAAAATAAAAGCAAAATAAATACATTAAACCAAACAAATACCTTAAACCATCGCCACTTACCACAAAAATAAATTAAAACTGAAAATAAAAAAACAGCCTTAAGAAAATTCTGCTAACAGTTTATTTTGAAGTCTGCTTCTTATGATTAATTAACTATTAGCAAGCAATTAATAATGCAGTACTAAATAGAAACCTGTCATTTCTAAGTAAATAAGTTCAATCAAAACTTTCCAGAGTCTGTAAGAGAAACGATGTGGATGAACGTAAAGAGCCCATATCCTACATTTTTCCTCTCTTTTATTTTTTCCCTGAGGCCCACTTTTTTTGTTTGTTTGTTCATTTTTTTTAACTATGCTTTTAAATGCCATAGATCAGAGGTCTGATCAGAAGTCCAGTTCCTGTTTTGTGTAATAGCCGGTAGTTAACCAGACTGTTAATGTGTTGTTTATACCAGGGACAGCAAAATCCAGGAGAAGAAACTGGATTCAAAGTCCAGAGTTGAAGACCTCTGTCACTGAAGATCCCCTAATGGTTTCTCTATAGCAGTGGCTCTCAAACCACTTCAGGGTCCCCGTTTTTATCTAACCAAGATCCCAGTACAGCAGGCAACATAAAATTTTGAACTTTTTTCAAAGCTTTTTTTAAGTTCACTCAACCTAACTTAGTCAAAAGTTCTCCTGACTCCCATTTCAATACTGCATCTCAGTCAGATCAACAGTGCAACTGAAGTTAAGCTCACTAAAAAGGCACTAAATGCACTGCCTCATTGTAAACTGAAACTGCTTATAGATTTTTTGTGTTGATCTCAGTTTCCCTTCATTTGTTCACTGCTAATTCCCATCCACAGGTAAGGACCCCCCACCTGAGGATGACTGGTCAGTTAAGGCAGTTGCACAATTCTAGCCATGAAAGTGTATGAATTTCATTGCTCCAAAAGAATGAAAAGGTAAATTTCTCAAGTAGTGATCATACAGTGCTTCATGCTCAGACAGAGAGAACTGTCTGGTCTTAGATAAGGAGCAGTTACCTGTGCTCCAATCAATTTATTACAGCAAAGTGTTCAAAGTTGAATTTTCTTTTCAGTCATAAATTATTGAACAAAAACATTGAGTGGTGCGACTGTCAGATTATCAGGAGATAATGAGTTCAAATCCTTGCCCACATGATTTCAAAGTCACTGCACTCCAGGGTTTGCAGTCTGACAGTAGGAAGCACTATATAAAAAAAGGAAGAGCTCTATTATCCTTAGAAAACTCACACTCTGTGTCCACTCTTCTTCTTTTGGAAGGAGATATGGTTGCAGCATCAAATTCTTAGCTTGCTAATGAAGATCTTCACATCATTAGGACATTTTGTCAGCAGTCTGTAATCTGGCCCTAGGTTTACACCTTTATTTTGCACCATAGTGGAACAATAGACGCTAGCATTCTTCCCTTTTGTAATGCAGCATCTTTCATTTCAATTATGGAACACAAGATGATCTTAATTTAGGACCCAGATTCAAATTCATTGGGCGTATTTTTGACACCCCTGATCTAAGCCAAGAATCATTTAAGAGCAGGAAACTTGTCGCTTATTTAGCTTATTTAAAGTATAAACAAGCAGGAGACATTTGCAAATGTCCAGTAAAAACAGACGGCCACAGCTGAAGACAGGACTGATAGAAAGGAGAAGTGGTGACCTTCAGCTTTATCTTCAGATGTGCTGAAATCTCAAATCCCAGCATCTGTAGGACAGAACAGGATGAAGAGATAAACAACCAGTTCAGTAATGTTATAAAATTAATCTACAATCACTTAATTAGACTGTAAAATAACCAAAATAGTACCACCTGTTAAACCTGAAACCCTTGAATACGAGATGTTTTAATCTCGATTAGGTCACAAAATACAATAATGTTTCTACATTGTTAAAGAGAGCAGAACACATTAAGAACTGAAAGACCTGTTTAATCCTCTGATTATAATCATTGTTAGTAATAAAGTCCTGATAAATACAAAGAGATCAAAACGGGAAAGTGGCATGTTCCCCCACCTTCAGTTTTACAGAGCCTTTTGAGTACGAGCCCAGCTCCAATGATGACGAAGAAAATGATGAGAGAAATCCAAACCGCCAGTCTAGAGTGTTCCTCTGTATCTGCACACAGAGAATTAAAAGAATTTAAAAAAGGTTTGAAAAGGTTTTTAATCACATTATTTTGTATAGCCCATTTCCAAAAAAGTTGACACTGTGCAAAATGTAAATAAAGACAGAATCCAATGATGTGCAAATCATTTAAACCATATATTTAATTTAAAAACATTACAAAGACAACATTTCAAATGGTGAAATTGAGAAATTGTATTGTTTTCCGAAAAATATAGGCCCATTTTAATTGGCAACAGGTCGGTTTCATGATTGGGTATAAGAAGAGCATCCCAGAGAGGCTGAGTCTTTCATCTACAGTACATAATAACATTAAAAGATTCTGAGAATTTGGGGAAATTTCTGCATGTAAAGGACAAGGCCTTTTCATATGTCCCCAAAGTTCATCCGTGGGAACCGCTGGCGGTGTTTGGTGCACCAGTTGTTGTGCAACAACATCCCATATGTGCTCAATGGGGCACAAATTGTGTGAACATGTGAGCCAGGCAAGAAGTGGCACATCAAGGTTATCAAGGTTATCAAGGAACTGTAGTCCTTTTCATGCCACACATTGTCAAGCATTGTACCACCTCAGGTTCCAACACCTCTGTGATGTATTGCTGGCTGGTCTGATACCAGTAATGGGTATGAGGTGCAAATGGGAGTGGAACCCAATGGCACCCCAAACCATAACGCCTGGTACCGGACCCATATGGAGCTGCAAAATACATGCGTCCATTAGCCTTTTGGCAGACTGCCTCGATGCATGGTTTCTTCTACGATAGTGCTGTAAACTGAAGCAGGACTCTTCCGAAAATGCAGTATGATGCCAGTCATCCTACAATTGGTGATGTCCTTGGCACCACTGCCTATGGTCGAAAGGTCCTGCTGCTGCAAACAACATTAAACAGTGTGGGTGGGTCTGTGATGTGGTTGTTTGGTCCATCATGGCCATATGCACCAGATGTCTGTCCTCCTGTTAATTTGCCCCCCCCCTTACCACAGAACATCTGACCCTCCTGTACCCACCGATGCCATACTCTCATTAATGTGGTTGCATTTTGTCCAACACGAGCGCCCTTAACAAGCTCTGGGCCCAAAGTATTAATATACACTTCTACAACCTAAGAATAGCTCCATTCGTTTACATTGAAGTCCCTGTAGTTACTAAATAATGCATGTGGGCTGAGCCTGTAGTAATATTCTCATTCTATCATGATCTAACTGTTCTGCAAGGTTTTGCAAGTGTCAAAATAATGGCAATGTTCATTCATACCCAAGAATACAGTCAAGATTAAACATGTAAACTCATACCCCAGGTTTTGGTGATGTCTCCTGCTACACTGCTGTGATGCACTACGCAGCTGTATTTGTGTTCCTCTGGGTTCTCCTCAGGTCTAATCACACTCCTTCTGGTCTGATAAGTACCATCTCCATTAGGAAGCACATCAACCATCTCTTCATCCACAGACTGTAGACCTGCTCCGACCCACTCAACCTGCACGTCTCTGGGGTAGAACCCAGTCACATGACACGTGAGGACAGTAGAGCCAGCCCTGGTCTTCTCGAAAAGACGGACTTCTGGAACTGAACAACAACAGAAAACAAAACTATTAAGTCTTATTTGCACAATGACAATGAATTAACAATTTAGAATAAATGACTGCACCAACTATATTATCTATATACAACAGAAATGAGAGATGTTCCATATGAGCTACACAATAACCATGGCACAACAGACCTTTTTTCACCCTGTACTGTTAATGCAGCATGCATCTGCAAAAGCTTTGACCTTGAAATGTGCAGTCAATGACAGCAGGATTTTTTTATATAATTTAATTTATGTAATTTGTTGTTAAAAGTTTATGTTTAATGTCTTAATATGACCAAAGACACAAAATTCTGAAAATTTTAGAATACATGCCACATTTTATATTTTATTTTGTTTTAATATGTTAAATTATATATAAAATGGGACGGCAGGGAGGCAGACCCAAGTGCAAAGATGAAAACCCGTGAGAAAGGGTGTTAAATACATTTATTGAGGCAATGGAGTGTGAAGTTGGCACATTGGAGTTGAGGTGACTCAGAGCCAGGCTCAAACCTGGAGTTACAGCTGCGCCACCGGGAAAAACACCTCAAGGAACAGGAAATAAAAAGGCCGGACAAAGGGCAAACAAAGGAGATGCTGAAAGCAGCGTGCTCAGACAAAGGCTGAACTAGAAACGTGAAATAAAAGATAATGAGAAAACAAAAACTACTTGCTCTATAATTATGAGAGGCAGACTTTGTGTTTCACTTGTTTGCTCTTAGTGGAGCAAACACCTTTTGTATGGCTTGGAGCTGTTTCTTGCTCAAGACTTCTTGTTTTTTTTTTTTAAGTAGTTTTGGGGCAATTACTCTCTTTAGTTTTTTCTGGCCCTCTTTTCTTTGCTTTTTGTTTTTCTTTTCTTTTCTTTTTATTTAAATACCCACCAGTCACCCCTCTACAAAGGTGTGACAAGGGCTGCTGTTTGCCACAGCCTTAAGCAGAGAAGTCCACAGGTGTGTCAGGCTGGGCCTAATCAGCCTGAGGACTTCTGGGAATTGGAGTTCCCTGAAGTTATGGCACCTCTGCTGGTGGCCAGCAGCGCAGGCTGGACCCTTACTGTATATATATATATATATGTTTCAGATAATTCAACTCATTTTAATGCAAGATAAACACAACACCAGTAAACATAAAATGGAACTTTCAAATGATCATCACATTTATCGAAGATAAAGATTTATTCAAAACCTATATCATCCATGTAAAAAAGTAATTCCCCCTAAACATAATAACTGGTTGTGCCACCCTTGGTATTAAAAACTGCAATCAAACGATTGTGATAACTTGCAGTGAGTCTTTTACATCACTGTGGAGGAATTCTGTCCCAATCTTCTTTGCAGAATTGTTTTAATTCAGCTATATTGGAGGGTTTTCAAGCATGATCTGCCCCTTTAAGGTCTTGAGATGGGATTCAAGTCAGAACTTTTACTCAGCCACTCCAAAAACCTTAATTTAGTTTCTTTCGAGTCATTGAGAGGTGGACTTGTTTGTGTGCTTCAGATCATTGTCCAGCTGCATAACCCAACTGTGCTTGAGCTTTAGGTCACAAACTGATGGGCAGACATTCTCCTTCAGGATTTTCTGGTAAAGAGCAGAATTCATGGTTCCATCAATTATGACAAGTCGTCCAAGTGCTGCAGAAGCAAAGCAGCCCCAGACCATCACACTACCACCACCATGTTTCACTGTGGTTGTGATGTTCTTATGGTGGAATGCATTACCTTTACAAAAAGTTCTACCTTTGACTCATCAGTCCACAGAATATTGTCCCAAAAGTCTTGGGGGTCGTCTGGATGTTTTTTGACAAATGTGAGACGAGCCTTTGTGTTCTTTTTGGTCAGCAGTGATTTGTGCCTTGCGACTCTCCCTTAGATTCCATTTTCGCCCTGTGTCTTTTTTTTGTGGACTGTGTACACAGACCTTATCTGAAGCAAATGAGGCCTGCAGATCTTTAGATGTTCGTCTGGGTTCTTTTATGACCTCCTGGATGAGTCGTTGATGCGCTCTTGGTGAAGTTTTGGTGAGCCCTCCACTCCTGGGAAGGTTCACCACTGTTCCAAGTTTTCTCCATTTGTGGATAATGGCTCTCACTGTGGTTCTCTGGAATCCCAGAACCTCAGCAATGGCTCTGTAACCTTTTCCAAACTGATAGACTTCAATAACTGTTTTGCATCTGTATTTGAATCTCTTTAGAGCGTGTCATCATGTGCTGCTTTTTGAGACCTTCTAGCTGCTTCACACTGCCAGACAGGTTCTATTTAAGTGATGTTTAGATTCAACAGTCTGGCAGTGAAATTGACCCCAAAAGTCAGTTGAATTTGGTTAACTAGTTGATTTAGTGGCTAAGGGGCAATTACTTTTTCACATAGGACCAGGTGAGACTGAACAGCATTTTTCCTTCAGTAAATAAAATCATCATTTAAAAACAGCATTTCACGTTTCACAAGTTATCACTGACGAATATTAAAAGTAGTTTGAGGATCTAAAACAGTGAAGTGTGACAAATATGCAAAAATAGAAGACAGTGGAAAGGGGCATATACTTTTTCACAGCACTGTATATATAAAGAGGGCTTCATTTAGACGTGTGTTACCTTGCTTCACTCTGACTCCGGGAGCGTGCTGTAGGAACATATCCAGTCTCTCAAAACAGGTCTTCTTGTAGAACGATGCCACAATTTCAGTCAAGACTGGATCTTCCTCCCTCTGCCTTTTGTAAATGACCGCTTGAGGAACAGAAGCTATGACCGTCTTTCTGTCAATGTCATAACTTAAAAAGTCCTTCCCATTGAATGCGTGTATTAGCACTGCCTTGCGAGTCCCATCCGGATAGAGGTCACAGCGACTGTAGGCCTGGTAAATGTTAACGTCCAAAGAAGGGCCTGTAATTAAAAGCATAATCAAAATATATCAATCTAAAAGTATCTGTTCCTGTTTAGAATTGATTATTGCATTTTTACTGCTTAGTATTTTTATTATTGTTAAATACTGTTACCAGAAAACACACAGCCATGCAGCGGCTGAATAACCACAGTATGAGCTGCAATGACTGCATTTCTATTAAAGCAGAAGGAAAACTAATGATTTATTCTTCTCCACTAAACAATAATGAAGCAAA
This sequence comes from Colossoma macropomum, assembly GCF_904425465.1. Classification (NCBI taxonomy): domain Eukaryota; kingdom Metazoa; phylum Chordata; class Actinopteri; order Characiformes; family Serrasalmidae; genus Colossoma; species Colossoma macropomum. The sequence goes on along the minus strand of NW_023494787.1, from coordinate 6,037,492 downwards.
ACCTGATAAATGACAAAAGTGTCTTCAATATTGTGTCAACACCACAAACCTGCTGTACACTATAAACTATAAATGCATGAAAAGGGTTTTACAGCCCTTAAAATTGCCAGTGCAATCTGCATTAGATGGGACTAACGCAAGGAACAGACTGGGAGTAGCCAGTTTGACAGAGAATTATATGTTATAGATTTTATTAAAGGATATACAGTATTGGGCAAAATAATGCTACTATTTTAAGAAAACTATTTTTACCATATAATACAATCATTATACAGTTGTATGCAAAACACAGGTCAAAACATTCTGAAAACAATCTGACTGAAAATACTTTTTTTTTTAAGTGTATTTATTTTTTTTTACTTTTTTTGCTGTGTTTAACATAATGGAAAACAATAAAAACACACTATAAAATGTGCAGTAACTTTTGCACAGGGGAGAGTTTATGTTTTATTTTTCCTCCAATATGTTAAGTTCAGCAAAAACAACAGTAATTGTGCATTAAAATGTGCAGAAGTGTTGATGTATTTTCACTTAGAAAATCAACAAAACATGTCATTTGACCAGGGGCACTCACTGTACTCAGATACAGTGGTGAATGGTGACTCTTAGAGCTAGGCCTTCAGTTTGAACCATAAATATAAAAAAATACCTCAAAAATAATGCTAATTTTGCTTGCTCCCCTACAGGATTTCCAATAGTACGTTAGTGTTAAGCTGATGGACATGACACTGGCCGTTCTAGAATAAACACGGACATTTAAAGCGTGTAACAAACATTAACATACATTTGCTTGTAGGTATCAGTTTTATAGTGGAAACAAACTTAAGTAATGTGTATTCATTTATTAGCTATGTAGCTAGTTTTTAGTTTTTTGTGTACATTTTCACTCTCAAGACAAAAGTACCTTTGCTTGACTCAACACATGATTCTGTGTGACTGTAGACAGTTGTGTGAGAGTGTTTCCAATTCAACAGTGCCACCAGTGTTTGCTACATAGTAAACGCATTTGGCTTGTACTTTAATATCGGCATGTAATGAACAAAAGATGAAAAAACAAACAAACAAAAAAACGATTATATCATTAATTGCAATTATTTATATGACAATTATTCGTTAGCTGAAATTTCATTATCTGACAGCCCTAATCACAAAGACTTCCCCTGTTTACCCTAATAGTATCAGTATTTGGTACTGGCTTTGGGATATAAGCCTCAGTATTACTTATTCTCAGACTGAAATCTAAAGCAATATCAGTAATTGTGTTCTTGTTGTAGTGCAGAATGAAGGGGCTCATTACCTGTCAGGTTGAACTGCTGTTTGGCTGATTGGAGGGCTAAAGCCATTCTATATCTGTTGTGAAATGATCTGAGATTAATATCCTTCCAGTGTTCCTGAGCCTCTGTAGTGTTGAGCCATTCAGGACAGGGCACCTCTGCATTCATACTGCTGTCGTAATAAAACATGGTCACATCGTCCACAGTAACTCTCTCCATGTAATCGGGCAGATCGAGGCCTTGAGAGCCGATGAAAAAGGCACTGAAGGAGTGAACATCTGCAAAATAATGAAGACAGCTTTGTGTTAGTTGATGTACTGTATAAAGGTCTAGTTTGTTCAGTCAGGCCTTTAAAATGTATCTGTATTTAGATAAAGGTGCAGATCTGGGGGATCATAGACAGAGAAAGTTCAATGATTAGTTTATGCGCAATGATACTGGACTCAAATTGATATCGGCATATAATTGCTAAAGAAAATTATCAATACTGGACAGAAAACTACAGTCTGAAGTTTGAACACCCCAAGTCGCATTACATGTTTTGTTGATTTTCTAAGTGAAAATGAGTTAACATAACCTCTATAGGGACACATTGATATATGATACTTTCTGCACATTTTAGGGCACAAATTCTATTTATTTGCTGAGTTATACATGTTGGAAATAAATAAACCATAACATATGAAATAACATATTAAGTGTGAAGAATGTGTTAACTTATTCTCACTTACAAAATCAATAATGGAATTTGTCCAGGGCCGCCTAAACATTTACTGTACTCCAGTAGAGCAGACTTTAGGCAATGCAGGGTTACTATGCCAAAAATGTCTTTTTTAACTGTATTTATAACTTTATAAAAATCAACACTATATTTCTCTGTAACACGAATCCAAGTAGATGTCTTCCCTATTTCTGCATTTTATGAATATTTATGTATAACCCCATTTCCCAAAAAGTTGGGACGCTGTGCAGAATGTAAATAAAAATATAATGCAAGGATATGTAAATCATGTAAACCATATTTTTAAAGGAAAATACTACAAAGACAACAAATCAAATGTGAAAACTGAGAAATTTTATTGTTTTTTGAAAAATACATGCCCATTTTGAATCTGATGCCAACAACACATTCCAAAAAAGTTGGGACGGTTTACCACTGTGATTCATCACCTCTTCTTTTAACAACACTCTGTAAGCGTTTGGGAACTGAGGAGACACTGCTGTAGTTTTGAAAGTGAAATGTTTTCCCATTCTTGTTTGATACAGGATTTCAGCTTCTCATCACTTTGGGGTCTCCTTTATCATATTTTTCATTTTATAATGTGCTAAATGTTATCAGTGGTGCCCGATCTGGACTGCAGGCAGGTCAGTTTAGCACCCAGACTCTTTTAATATGGAACCATGCTGTTGTAATACATGCAGAATGTGGTTTGATATTGTTTTGCTGAAATAATCAAGGCCTTCTCTGAAAAAGACGTTGTCTGGATGGCAGCATATGTTGCCAAAACATGTATATATCATTCAGCATTAATGGTGCCTTCACAGATGTGCATGTCACCCATGCCATGTGCACTAATGCCCCCCTACACCATCATGAATACGGCTTTTGAACTGTGCACTGATAACAAGCTGAGTGGTCTTTAGCCCGGAGGACACAGTGTCCATGATTTCCAAAAAGAATTTCACATGTTGATTCGTCGGACCACAGGACACTTTTCCACTTCTCCTCAGTCCATTTTAAATGAGCTCGGGCCCAGAGAAGGTGGCAGGGTTTCTGGGTCCTGTTTATATACGTTTTCTTCTTTGCGTTTTAGAGTTTTAAGCTGATGCAGTAATGAACTGTTTTCACAGACAGTGGTTTTCAGAAGTGTTTCTGAGTGTAGTTTCCTCTACAGAATCATGTTTTTAATGCAGTGCTGCCTGAGGGCCCAAAGATCATGGCCAGCAAATACTGTTTTTTGGCCTTGTCCATTGCATACAGAAATTTCTCCAGATTCTCTGAATCTTTTAATGTTATTATGTATCGTAGATGATGAAAAGCAAAAGTTCTTTGCTATTTTATTTTGAGAAACGTTATTCTTGAATTGTTGCTCTATTTGATCGTGCAGTCTTTCACAGAGTGGTGAACCCTCCTCATCTTTACTACTGAAAGACTCAGCCTCTCTGAAATGCTTTTTTATACCCAGTCATGTTACTGACCTGTTGCCAATCAACCAACAGGTGTTCTTTTTAGCACTACACAACTTTACCAGACTTTTTTTGCCCCCGTTCCAACTTTTTTGGAACGTGTTGTTGGCCTCAAATTCAAAATGGGCCTATATTTAAAAAAAAAAAAAACAGTAAAATTTCTCAGTTTCAACATTTGATATGTTGTCTTTGTACCATTTTCAATGAAATATAGGGTTTCAGTGATTTGCACATTAATGCATTTTGTTTTTATTTACATTTTGCACAGCGTCCCAACTTTTTTGGAAATGGGGTTGTATATTGGTGCATCCTTGGAATAGTAAAAACAAGTTTCAGTGAACAAAAAAGACCTCCATGTTCTTTCTGCAAAGCAAGAGCCTCAGCTGGACACTCCAAAGACTCGAATAATGAAAAGCTGACCATGACGTCCCTCTCAAAGCTCATGACTGTTGAGCTCATAACCTGTTTTGGGAAGTTGAAATGCTGCCTTAGACTCATACTGAATTCCGTATTGAACCATGTTCTCATATCTAGTCCTCTGTTTTTCGAAACACAGATCTTGTTTTACTTCATTTATATACACTTTTTTTCTAAATGGTTTTAAATAATAAATATATAAAAATATATGATAATTTTATGCTGATATATATGTTTGTCTAAAATTTCCTTGTCATAAAAAACTGTCCCTGTTAAAAACTTGTCCGATTGGTACCCTAACTACACTATATGATGTGTCACATACTTTATTTATGTCTTCGAGATGTCAGTGTTCTGGTATTAAATAAGTATATTAATAAAATTGACATTAACAGTAATTATTTAGAAACAATGTTCCATATTTTACTGACGTGTGATGTTTTCATTTGCTGTCCTTCACTAGACAAAAATAAATTTGTCATTGTTTGACACACAGTCTCATGTCAGCTTTCACATATATGTTGATGTGTGTGTGCGTCTATCGACTGAGCGGTCTGGCTGTTATGTAACTGCTGGGATAGGCACCCCCCATGACCCAGGAGGTTATACATGTAGTATGGTTGGAAAATATATTTAGACAGACAGATAGATAGATAGATAGATAGATAGATAGCAGCCTGTAGCAGTCACACAACACAGGACAGTTCTAATAATAAGGGTAATGCAACAAGGGTATATACAAAAACCATCTACAGGCATCTATACAACTAAAAATATACAAAAATATACAATAAGATCTCTCCTGAGATAAAAAGGCAGTGCAATAATGAACGTACAAGGAGGCGCAGGTCACAGCGTATAATGACAGTACAAAAAATGATGTGCAAATATTGGTAATAAAGTAAAAGTGTCTAAAGTGTCCAGCTGTGGCGTGTCCAGATGTGCGATAAGGTGTGCAGAAAGTGCAATATGTACAGTAAGGTGTCCATCTGTGCAGATAGATAAGATAAACCTATGATTTAGCCTAAGAGATCTTCTGGCCCCACTGGGAAGAGCTGAAGAGCCTGATGGCTCTGGAGACAAAGGATCTCCTGAGTCTGTCGGTTGAGCAGCTCTGTGACACCAACCTGCCACTAAACATGCTCCTCTTGTCCATGATGATGGTGTGCAGCAGGTGGCCATCATCATCCACAACGGAGAGCAGTTTGTGCAGAGTCCTTCTCTCGGGCACATTAAACACAGAGTCCAGTTCCACGACGACCACTGACCAGCTTGTCCAGTTTGTTTCCACTAATTCATCAGACTTTTCTAGCAGGTGTTAAACTGACCCTCTGTCTGTTACAGTTACCTTGTAACTCTGCATTTCCTCTCATTTTCAGTGGAATTGTTTATCAACAGTAGCTGCTAGAAACAATGCGACATGTACAATAAACTCTCCATCAATCTGAAGAACCATTTCACCATTCAAGGCCTACTGAAGTCTACTGAAGAACCCTTGAGGAAGCATCTTACTGTAACGGTGTAGCGCCTGTCATCCCCACAGAGAGCGCGTTTCTGATGCAGCACAGACGTCAGCGTGGCTGGTCCTTTAAAGAAAGCAAGAGACTTACAATAAATCAGCACTCACCCGCACTAGACCGCTGGAGGAGAGGTAAAAAGAAGAATAAACCGTAAAGCTCCTTCATCTTCCTGTGTTTAGGTCATTTCTCCACCTGCGGAAACGTCCAGCAGATGAGCGTCCGCTGTCAGAGTGAAAATGAAAGTAAAACGTTTTTCTTCTATTTTTTTTTAACGTGTGGTTTTTTTCTTCAGCAGAACTGAAATACTAACACTACTACTGTGACTTCAAAACGGATTCAGTGATGAGCTTTATGTCCAAAAACACGGGCAGAATTTTTTTTTTGCGGCCGCTCGTTACCGCCACCTACTGGACATTTCCGTGTTTCCGCATATTCACAAGTGCGTCACTATTATCTAGAGCGATTTCTCTAAACTACAAATGATGACATTTTCACTTCTCCTCGAATATCTGTGTGAGAAAGACGCTACTTTTATCTCAGTTCCGTTTCAGTCCTTCAGTTTTAGTTTCTAAATGCTTTTTGTGACGTAAACTGTGTGTGGAGTAAACTAGAGAAGGTATTATAGTAAAATGTGTAACATATATTTATTTAATCAGGTTAACTTGAGAAAATGAAGGACATGACTGTTTTATAACAATTCGGGTGCATTTTATTTTTTAATTGCACTACTCATTACCTCTACTTTTAAAGGGGAATTCCACCATTTTTTTCAAAATTTCTTGACTAATTCAATTGTTGAGTCATTCAGACTGAGATTTCTTTGCAAAGGTGGTGACTTTTATATATATATATATATATATGTATATATATATATATATATATATATGTAATGTTGATGATGGTGAAATGGTGATGGTAAAGTGCTAAATCCAAAAATAAATACTTCTTTATGGGAGGACATTTTGCCTAATAGCGCCCTGCACGCATCTCTCCACCATGAACGGATTGTAAAAATATGTTTTAGGCCTAAATCTTCTCAAAACTATCATAAAAGGCTGTGTATTCATCACCATCTCATGTAAACTTTCTCTGAGGGTGCTTTTAGAGGTGGACCATGCAAAAACCCTTTAAACATGCAGATGTTTCTTTAAGTGCTCATGGTTCTATACAGAACCATTGTCTTTACTAAAGAACCCTTGAAGAACCATCTGTTTTAGGAGTGAAGAAGACTGTGGCAGGACTTTTTAATTGGTTGGTTGTGTGAAGATTTCTCCCTGCTGTGGAAGGATGCACTGAATTATGCACTGATTATGACAAAAACAGAGAACAGCAGCATTGCTTCATAAACTCAGTGCTGTTTCCAGCTACATATCACAATTATATATCAACATACTCAAACTCTAGGCCTCCATAGAGCCTACATAGTCTTTATTAAGGAAATTGAGCAGTACCTGAAGCTTATTGGCTTATCTGATGATAGAAAAGCTGTGACTATTTGCAGTCTTGGTATATTTATAATAATATAGAAATTATTTTCTAAATTTTGTATTTATTTTATTTCTTCAACTTTGCAACATTCTTGTTATTGTTTCATTAGAAATGTAAATATTTTCTTAATTATGTGGTTATGCATTGTATTAACTATGTGCTTGATTAATACTCCCCTCAGCCTTTTTTTTATCTTCTAGCCCTCTTTGTAAGTCCCTGTAAGTCCTCTTTTGTTATAACACACACACACACACACACAAATGTAAATGAAAATGTTCTAAGCCACTTATCCTTCTGGGTTGTGGGGTTATAACAAACAAAGGTTTCTTAATATTTTTTGACATCTTAACTGTTTAAATATGAAGAAATTTGGGGGGAAAATAACAAAAAACTTAAATTGAATATGATTCATACAGTATAATAAATCACAAACAGCAAAGATATGGGAGCCAGTGACCAGTGATAATGAGTAATAAAACTCAAAGATGTGGAAACATTAGAAAGGTGCTGTGTTACTCAGTCATCCTCCAGCAGGGGGCGACACCGCTCATTTAGTCGCCCCTTCCTCTAGAATAAGAAGCGGCTTTAACGCATGCGCCGTGCTCCACTCGGCCTTTCTGCAGAGAACACGTGGAGAGAGCGGAGCAGAGCAGCTCAAGGCGAGAGAGATTAAAGGCTAATATTAGCTTTTAAAAGAAAAACTGCGTCTTACAGCATGTTTATGGTTGAAAGTACGCGTCCCGTTGTCTCGCTCAGCTGTGTAACTGTGGGTATTTGTCGGTTTTATGACTATAACCCTCCTTAATGGAGTCCTTCAGGTTATAAATATGTAATAAACCTTATACCATTCCTGAATGTTCTGCCTGAAGTGTTTGGGTTCAGGACCTGCCTGGTGGGCAAGGTGAGTTAAGTCATGCAAGATTTTTCACATTAAAGTTCAGTCTGGTTTAAAAAGAGAAATGAATGGAAACTAAAATGTAAAGTGTTACTATTATTTTATTGTCTGCACATGATATAATATGGTAATGAGGTAGTAAAGTTCTGAGCCTGCAGTGCTGATTTATGCTGATTGTTCACGCCTGTTAATGTGTGTTTAAGTGAAGTTGGTTTTCTAACTTTTTGCCAAAGTACACTCTTAAAGAAGGTTCTTCAGAATGGTTCTGTATTGAACTACGAGTACTCAAAGAAACATTTGCATGAATAAAGGGTTCTTTGCATGGTGAAACGGTTCTTCAGACTGATGGAGGATGTATTGTATATTGTTCTATATAGCACCTAAAAGGGTTCTGCTATGGTTACGATGTCAAGCTTGTAACAATAGAGGAACCTATTTCGGTGCTATAGAGAACATTTTTTTAAAATGTTTTCTATGGTTCCATAGAGAACGCTTTCAACATACAAAAAGATTCCTTTGACCATGCAGATGGTTTCATGAGTGTTCATGGTTCTATATAGAACCTTTTTCCTTATTAAAGAATTCTTGAACACTCTTTTTTGCACTTTAAAATACACTCTTAAAGATGGTTCTTCAAGGGTTCTTTAGTAAAGAAAATGGTTCTGTATTGAATCATGAACACTCAAAGAACCCTTTGCATGATCACAGGGTTCTTTGCATGGTGAAATGGTTCTTCACATTGATGGAGGATGTGTTCATTGTTCTGTATAGCACCAAAAAGGGTTCTGCCATGGTTATGATGTCAAGTTTGTAACAAGAGAAGAACCCATTTTGGTGCTATATAGAATTTTAACCATTTTCAGAAAGGTGCTGTATAGAACCATATGCAACACATTCTCCAACAATCTGAAGAGGATTTCAACATACCCAAAGAACTATTCACATTATTAAATAATTCTTTGTGTTCATGGTTCTATATAGAGCCATTTTCTTTACTAAAGAACCCTTGAAAACTCCTTTTTTAAGAGGAAGATTGTCTTTTTCTCTCTTAAAATCAAGATTGAAAACAAGGTCAGCGTTCTCTTTAATGTACATGATTGATTTTAAGAGTCTTACATAGACTCCAGGCTGCTCACTGTCCACTCTGGTAAGCTCACTATAATTTGTGTTTTCTGTTGAAGGAGCTTCAGATTGGGTCCAGATCCTCATGTGGTGAAGTTACTGCAGATCTCCAAACTCTGCATGGGTTTTGACTGAGGTGAGTTTAGTTTTCCCATTGAACCATGTGCATTAACTGTTGAGTGATACCTTTCACCATTTTAAAGGGGCATTCCAGCATAAAACCTGCATTTAATAAGAGACTTATCGTATATTATAGTCTGTAGTGTGCATTTGCAGCCGTTAGCCTCATCAGATTGACAGAATCCACGATTCTGTAGTCTTTTCTCACCACACTTACCAGCATGCATTCCGTGAACACATTACACAAACATTAGAAATCCCAGCAATGCTCAGGAAATCCTACTGCTGGCTACTCAATGAGAGAGTAAATACAAAGAACTTGTAAAGAGGAGAATTTCCACTCTGTAATGTGTTCTGGGTTTCTCAACCGCTAGAGGGCGCTCCTGGGCAAGTCCAAAATGAATGGGTTGATATGGAGCATTTGAGCAAAATCATAGTTTATAAATGCCTAAACATTTTTAATATAAAAGAATACAATCATTTCCTGAACAGCATGAAACATTTAAACACTGCTGTTATATTTTTAAGAGCTTTTAAACTTGAGTTATGAGTTTAAAACGGCGCCTCATCTACGTCCATAACGCCAGTGAGCGCAAACAGCCAATGAGCTGCTCCGCTCGCCAACCAATCAGGACTCCCTCTGGTAATGTTAGCGTCCTGCTGCCCAAAACCTGTTTGCTGTAGAAAAAAGGAAACATACAGATGAGTTTTCTTTGCTTTTTAATGAAGCACATACTTCTACTTTCTAAAATTAAAGGAAAGTTCTGGACGAGTGATTAGAAACTATTTTAACTTTACGTTTTAGCCATTGAGCTCCATTCATCCCCATTTATTGAGGACTCGCTCGCGGACGCCCTCTGCTGTTTTGCAGTCGTGTTTTTGATATAACGGGGGAAGTAGGAAGTAGCCAGGCTCCTCATTAACCGGCTCTGGTAAATACATCTGTGGTGCAAGCTCACGTTACTGATAGAGCATTACTGACCCCAACTGGTCGTCAAAAATCTTTTGTTAAAGGAATAATTCAGTAAGCTAGTGGGGACAAAAACTGAGCCTGGCTCAGTGCACTCAGACTTCACATTTTACTTCCACCTACAAGATGTGCCATTTAGAAAGGGTTTTCCTGATCTTTTAACAAAGGGACATCTTGCGTTAGAAACTACTGCAGCCCTGCTGTTGGAGGTGAGGAGGTACGTTAGCAACAAATGTAGTGATGGTTACATTTTTCATTTTGGTTGGGGTGCCCCTTTAAGCTTCTAATCTCAAATAAATGCCATGTGCAGGCTGATCAGCGAGGCTGGGTCTGATCTGTGACTCTGTTCTTTCCTGGATGTCTGCTAGAGAGACTGAGGTTGTTTGAGACCTGGCTGTGTTCCTCCACACAGCACGGTTAGATGAATCCCATACAGATACTCAACCCGACGTCAGTTTCCAGATCATTTTTATTCAAATCTGTGTTTTTATAAGTTGTGCTTTTGTTAGGCCTTAAGGCGGTGCTTCCCAAATCAGGACTGTTTGTCACAAAGCCAGATCTTTACATAAATCTGGATAAATGAATTCCAAAGTAAGGACTGACGAATAGGGAAATGAGACAAAAGCTTTAGTTCTCCTACAAAACATGCTCGACTCTGGGCTTAAATTGTCTGGTTGACTGAAAACATCCTGCTTTATGAAATGGTCACCCAGTCACATTTGGCTAATGATCATTCTGGAGCTGAAGTCACATGTTTGAGGGGGGGGGAAAAAACTCTAACAGCCTGTCAAGTGGAGGCAAAGGGCAGCTGTTTTTAAACGAGGAAAAGTGAAAACTGAAAAATGTTACGTGATTTTCATACAACTTCTGCGATGTTCTTGAAGCTGTTATAAATTGTCCTGATAATTGAAGTTTTTGTGATCTCTGGTTCTCAGACTGGTCCCGTCGCTGCCGTTGTGTCTCCTGTCAGGTGGGCCGTAACTGAAGATGCCTTGAGGTCTTAAGGTGAGTCTCATTTTGCCCCTTGAACGGTTTGAACTGTTGAGCGGTGTTCAGCACCAAAATCAAACCAAACCTTGTATCTGTTAAAAAATAAAGACTCAAATGACTTGTGGAAATGCAATACATTTTAGTTTAGACATTTGTGTGAACACAACTGAATGATTTTCATAGTGGGCAAGTACTTTGTGCAGGCTGATCAGCGAGGCTGGGTCTGATCTGTGACTCTGTTCTTTCCTGTATGTCTGCTAGAGAGACGTTGAGGTTGTTTGAGACCTGGCTGTGTTCCTCCACACAGCACGGTTAGATGAATCCCATACAGATACTCAACCTGACGTCAGTTTCCAGATCTTTTTTTTTTATTATTTATTTATAAGTATCTTGAGGTTTTGTTAGGCCTTAGGGTGGTGCTTCTTAAACTGTTTTTCACAAAGCCAGAACGTTAAGTAAACCCAGACAAATGAATTCTAAAGTAAGGACTGACAAACAGGGATGTAAAAGACAAAAGCGTTAGTTCTCTTATAAGACAGGTCTGAGTCTGAGCTTAAATTGTCTGGTTGACAAAAAATCCTGGGTGACACTTTATTTTGAGTCATCCTTTTAGATGAAACAAACACTCAACAGACTCTCAGTAACATGTCAGAAACATAAGAGGGTAGGATTAGGTTTAGGGTTGCGGATAAGGTCAGGATTAGGGCCCGGGTTAGGGTAAGTGTTGGGTAAGGTTGGTAAGGTTAGGTTTTGCGTAATGGAAGAAACTTATTAACAGTGTATTTCTTTAATGTAAGTAATGTATCAACAGAACATCTACAAGATATTTACCTGAGTGTATTCAGATGCTTTGCTACTGCACTGATATGTTGTTGTGTTACTGATACTGTTATGAGTTTGTTAAACTTCTACAAAGGACCACTCCAAAGAAAGTGTTACCAAAGTCCTGCTTTGTGAAATAGTTCCCCGGTCACGTTTAGCTATTGATCAGTTCTTTCTGGAGTGGGGCTGAACGATTTGGGGAAAATGTCTAATAGAAAATCTCACTTTTCTTAATGGCGATTATTTTGATATAAAAACGATTAATCTTTTAGCCTCATTCTGGAGCTAAAGTCATATGTTTGAGCAAAAAACACACTGGAGTCAAAGGCCAGATGTTTTTAAATTTTAAAAGTGAAAACTGAAATGTTACATGATTTTATACAAATGTCAAGTGTTGCCGCTGTTATAAATTGTCCTGATAATTGAAGTTTTTGTGATCTCTGGTTCTCAGACTGATCCTGTTACTGCCGTTGTGTCTCCTGTCAGATGGGCCGTAACTGAAGATGCCTTGAGGTCTTAAGGTGTGTCGCGTTTTGCCCATTAAACAGTTTGAACTGTTGAGCAGTGTTCATCACCAAAATCGTACCAAACCTTGTATTTGTTGAAAAATAAAGACTCTGCAGGCTGATCAGCGAGTCTGGGTCTGATCTGTGACTCTGTTCTTTCCTGTATGTCTGCTAGAGAGACGTTGAGGTGGTTTGAGGCCTTTGCTATGTTCTTTATAGGGAGGCTATAGAAACCTCAGACATGCTGTTCATGTCTAGATTATCTGAGCAGGAGGAAATGTGGTGTTTCACTATTTAATTCAACTTTTTGTCTTTCTCAGATTCTGGCCACTTGGGGATCATCAGTCCTTGGTTATTTAAGATTGTAAGTGAATGCTGACAGACTTTTTGTAGATATGTGTGCCACATGTATATGCATTAAAGGGGAAGTTCACCCATTTTTCAAAGTATCTGCATGATTGAGATGTAAACAATTTGGGTTTGGTGTGAAATGCTTCGTTCTATGGAAAACTTGGTCAGATGTGTTTATAGTAGTGGTGATGGGAACCATATGTCCACCTCTAAAAGCTCCCTCCCAGAAAGTTATTACATGAAATGGCTATGGAAACGTTGGCTAATGTCTGACACATTGATTTAGATAGATAAAGATAGGTAAGACAGATACATATACTAGGCAGAAATGAAAATAGGAATAAAAATAGACATAAATTGGGCAGAAATAAAAAAAAAGACAAGTTAAAGTATGGTAGAGAAATAGAAGTTATAGTATGAGAGAGTATTAAGAAGACAGACTTACATAGATTTGAGTGTTTTGGGCCAAAATCTTTAGTAAAACCCACTCCTGCTGGAGAGGTGAATGCAGTTGTGATGCAAAATAGACCCCAAAGAATTACCACTATTTTACCATCAACATGGCATATAAAAACTCAACATACGTGTAGGTTCACTGGTGGTTTTGGATAGTAAATAAAATGAATGTATTTGTGTTGTAGACATCATGACACCTGGTTCCTATCAGCACCACTGTAAAGAAATCTGAACCATTTCACACCAAACCACTCTGAATGACTTGTGGAAATGCAATACATTTTAGTTTAGACATATTTGTGTGAACACAACTGAATGATTTTCATAGTGAGCAAGTACTTTGTGCAGGCTGATCAGCGAGTCTGGGTCTGATATGTGGCTCTGTTCTTTCCTGTATGTCTGCCAGAGAGACGCTGAGGTTGTTTGAGACCTGCCTGTGTTCCTCTAAGGCACGGTTATAGAAAACCTCATACAAATACGTTCACTCTGGCTGCGTCTTAAACTCATTAGTGCACTGTTAATGACAGTGTACTGTATTTTCATAGACCATCTCTTACGGCACAAAGTGGATTGATATGCAGCCTTTGACATTTGTCAGTCATTTAAGATCTGTTGTATCAGTTTCTCTCACTTGTCTTGCAGGAGGCCGTCCATTGCCCAGGTGTTGGACTGTGAGAAGAGACAAAAGCCTTAAAATAAATGTGAAAAGATCTCGATCTGAATTTCCTTTATTTCCAGATGCTCAGTATCAGGGTTCTTGTGGAGCCTTGAAACATCTTATTAAAGCTTTAAATAGATTTGAAAAAATGGTTGTAAAGTGTCTGAACATGTCTTTTGTTTTGTTTTGCTATTGGATGTATTAAACTCTAATAAATGCTTAAAGACTATGAAGTCATTGTGTATATAAACCCAGCTCAGAACCAGAAATATCCTGCTGACAGTGGTCTTGTGGTCAGAAACTGACCACTAATAAAGCTAGAGGATGGCAAAACTGAAATGCTGAAAAGTCACACCATGCATACATCATAAACCATGTATCTACTGTATGTTTGTCTAGCAATGCAAAGAAAAATGTTTATACTAGTATCTGTTTTGTTTCTTTAAGATATTAAAAGCATTGGTACAAGTCGATATGAGTTTTCAAACACTGTCCACTCACTGTCCACTATTAGACACTTCTACCTTGTCAGTCCACCTTGTAGATGTAAAGTCAGAGACGATAGCTCATCTGCTGCTGCACAGTTTGTGTTGGTCATCCTCTAGTCCTTCATCAGTGGTCACTGTACGATGTTGGCTGGATGTTTTTGGTTGGTGGACTATTCTCAGTCCAGCAGTGACACTGAGGTGTTTAAAAAACCTCCAGCAGCACTGCTGTGTCTCATCCACTTGTACCAGCACACCGTCAGTGTCACTGCAGTGCTGAGAATGATCCACCACCCAAATAGTACCTGCTCTGTGAGGGTCCATGGGGGTCCTGACTACTGAAGAACATGGTGAAAGGGGGCTAAAAGAGTACACAGACAAACAGATGGACTACAGTCTGTAACTACAAACTGCTCCTAAATGTATGTGTGCATTTGAATTAAACGCACTAACATATGGGTGTATACATATGTTAGTTTGTTATTAGGTCGCACCCCAAGCAAAATATTGACCAGTTATGATTCAAGTACATCTGAATAAGGTAAAGCACAACTTCCATAATACATTATAATTTTAAATAATAGAAACAAATGATAGAAGTGTGTCAGGAATGCTTCAGAATGCATTAAATACACAGCCAGTGAACTGAATATGCATGTAATGCAGTGAATGCAGAGGGAAATGAACTTCATAGCCTGTGCTGCTAATACAGAGCCAATCTGATGCACAGCCTGTTTAAAGCAGTGCCAAGTGGGAGAAGTTTGAAGGACGAGGCTTCCTCTGCTTTTACTTTCACTTCAGACTGAACTCTGTACCGCGCCTGTTTGTCTGCAGGAGAGACCGAGGTGAGTCGATGAGTATCAGCGTTTATAACCACCATCTCTACGAAAATAGCCAGTCCTGCTTTCTATCTGGAGCGTTTCTGATGGTCTTCAGTGGAAGAGTCTCAGTTTGGCTTCCTGTTCGCCGACTTCTTATTCGAATTCCCCGTTCCACCTTAAATGGGCAGCTGCTACAGTAAAGCGCTCCAGGCGCCAGAATGTAGGCTGCGACATTTAAGGTGGAACGGAGAGTTCGAATAAGAAGCTAACTTCAACTTCGTGTTTGCGATTTGTACTTTCACTTTACAGGTTAGTCTACAGATGTTGGTGACATGAAGTCGCTCAGATGAGTGATAAATGATCTTTTTCCTAGTTAAACACTCAGAATATAAACTTCAGTCCTTTTTTAGGCTACAGACTCGATATGGCTTACTAGAAAGAGCAGCACCTGCTTAGCCAGGATCAAACAGACGTGCAGGTGGGCAGAGGGGCCTAAATTGACTTCAGTTTTCTGATATTTTAGTGAAAGTGAACTTCCATGAAGTCTAAATTCTCCAGTATTACCTTACAGAGCTGCAGGGGGGTCTTGGTACAGTCACGTCGTGCTCGTCATCAGTGTGAGGGGGTCAGGATGGTCTGACCCCCTTTCATAGCTAAAGATAATGTCAGGTTTTTAGTCACAGACTGTGATTTTGCTGGGGATCCTGCAGGGTCACTTTTTTTGCAAGACTGCAGCTGGACATCAGAGATTATTTCCCATCATGCACCTGGTGGAGTTTACAAGAAACACAGATGAACCTTCTAGATGGGAAGATACACTGGCTGAGCATGTAAAGATCTGAGGCTCAGCCCAGTTCAGTTCTCTATAGTACTGTGTATTCTGGAAGAAGTATCTGTTTTTCTTTTCCTTTTTTACTTAATGTTTCAATGTTTTCTCAGTTTCTATGTTTGTTTTTATAGTTTAATTCAGGGGGGTCAAACTCGACCACTAAACGAGCCATAGTAAAAAATGGTCACACTTTATTTGGATGGTCCCCTATAGATGCTCTACAGATACTTACATCATTAACAAACTTTCTGGTGATGTTCAGTTGATCATCAACAACATTAGGGTTAGGAGTAGGAGTAGGTGTAAGTTTTGCCTTGAGGTTAAGGATAGGGTTAGGTATAGAGTTTAGCTATAGATTTAATAAACTCTTTCACACTGAACTTCAGGTTCAGCTGAATTTAATGGGTATTTAGTTGAATGCTATTGAAAGGCAGACTGAGCATTTGCAAAGAATCTATAGTGAACCATCAAGTTACATTCAACTTCAAGTTCAGTGGCATTTAATGACTATTCAGTTGATTGTTGCTTAAATATATACTGAACATTTACAGAGAATCTACAGTGGACCATCCAAACAAAGTGTTTTATTATATTTATTTATTTATTTGTTTGTTAAAGCTCCCCTCAAATGAACAGAACATGTCTTTTATGATCACACATATTGCTATATGCTTACAATTTACTGCTGAAAGCCAAAAATCTTAGACGCTGTTTGTATTATTTTATTAAAATATCATTTTTACAGAGCAGATCACTGAAGAGACGCCATCTGTTTATAGTTTATAGCCCAGATTTGTGGACAAATGGGTCGACTTGCAGTAGACAAAAAAATTGTTAGTTCAGCTTCTTTTATTATAAGGGTTTAAAATTACATCACCCATCTGTTTGACTGGAAAGAGGACAGTTACAGCTCTCATACGACCCCCACCTTTTGAATGTAGCTTATGAAATATGAAAGTTATAAAGAATATGACGAAATGCGATTTGGAACCACTGGTGGTCTCAAGGAGATGAAGAGTTTAATGTTGTGCTTTGAACCCAACTGGCCATTGTTTATGTCTGTCAGTTGAGCAGCTCTGTGACAGCAACCTGCCACTAAACATGCTCCTCCTGTCCGTGATGATGGTGCAGTGGGTGGCCATTATCCTCCATAATGGAGAGAGGTTTGTGCAGTGTCCTTCTCTCGGGCACCTTGACCACAGAGTCCAGTTCCACACCGACCACTGACCCGGCTCGCCTGACCAGCTTGTCCAGTCGCATCTTGTCTCTCTTTTTCATGCTTCCTCCCCAGCACACCACAGCATAAACAAGACAGCTGGCAACCACGGTCTGATAGAACATCTGCAGGAGCTTCCTACAGATGTTAAAGGACCTCAGCCTCCTCAGGAAATCATATCACTCAATCAACAATACTGAATCGCTGCATATTTCATTGATCTGTAAATCTTTATATCAAATTAAAGTAACTGCACATTTTACAGGTTAATTAAAATGATTTTGGGTGATGATCTGCCAGAGTATACAGCTCTACAGTGAACTGAACTGAGCTGAGCCCCAGATCTTTACACACCCAGCCAACGTATCTTCCCATCTGTTCCTCTACAGAGCGGAGAAGGAAAAAGTTCCTCTTCTTGTAAATTCCACCAGGTGCATGATGGGAATAATCTCAAAAATCTAGTTGCGGTCTTACAAATAGTGACCCTGCAGGATCCCCAGCAAAATCACAGTCTGCGACTAAAAACTCTGACACTGTCTTTTAAAAGTCTTTTCAGAGTCTTCTAGTGTACGATTAGCATAAGACTGTCTTTTTGGATCAGTCTGGTCTGAAATAGTTCACATGAGTCCATTAACTCATTCACTGTGTTATGCTGAAGCTTCAGAGTGTGAGCTGTGAGCAACAGTACAGCAGTTCAGGAGCTGGACCCACAGAGCAGAGTGAAATCAACCACCAAAACAGGAGTTCAGGGCTACATTTTGAAGGATAAATGGACCTGAGAAAAAAATAATATTGTTTTTATTTCAAATAGACCTGAGCTGACGCAGAAATATTCAGAGTACCTGGAACTGAGTAAACTGAAGTATCTTCTGTTCACCTATGTGTCTGTTACTATTAATCTCAATGTCATTTCTTTCAGTACTGATGTCAGAATGGCGCGAATGGTCCTTGAAGTTCGTGGAGTCCCAGATATCGACCCTTCTGACCGAATGGTGGACCAGCTGAAGATACACTTCTTGAGGCGCAGCAACAATGGAGATGATGTTCTAGAGGTACTTTACCCGACCTCTACTCCAGGACAGGCCTACGTCATCTTTGAATCAGAAAAAGGTAAGATTAACATCAATAGTAATAATAATAATAATAATAATAATAATGGATTAATGAAAAATAGCATGTAAGTCTAATAGCATTGAAGTCTTTGTGAGCCAATGTCTTTTGGCTCATTACATTAGCCTTGTTACTGGAGGTCGGCGATATGGCAAAAATATATATGACATTTTCATTATACACATTATGTCACAATATTTATTTTTTCAGACATCTGATCAGTTGGAACAAAGAAAAAAGATACAGCAGTGCTAAATTTTTAAAAATACTACCAAAACAATGAATACAATGACTTTTATTCAATATTTCACACACTGTGTTGCACTAAATCCAGTTAAATGGGACTAATTTTGCTCTCTTTATGATGAATCATGCAGTTGGTAGTGTCTACAAGCACTGACGGTGTCCACGATATGTTTAGGAGAGTATATTGTATAGTATTGTGACATAATTTATCACAATATCGATAAATATTGTCTTATTGCCCAACCCTAGTATTTGCATTAGCCTAGTGCAAAACATTGAAGGCTTATCTTGGCTGATCAGGTTTATTGGTTTACTGTGTTTATTGAAACACACTTGCTCTTAGTTTCAGGTCACAGTCCAGTCTGAGGGAGTGCTGTCTAATGAAGTTGATTACTTACCTGTAATTTCCAACTTTACTCTGCTTTAGTTCCTGGCGTCCTGCAGTGCACTCATGTTTTGGAAGTGGACAGCAGATTTTATCCAGTCCATGTCCAGAGAGCTCGTCAGTCTGAGGTGAATATGTTCAGTCCATATTTGACATACACGACTTCAGACCAGGAGCATAAATTGGTTTTACTTTTTTAGGGGTTATTTTTGAAGTGAAAAATATACAAAAATATCTCTCATAGGGTTTTTCCTTTCTGTGTGGAGTTTCATGTTCTCCCTGTGTCTGTGTGGGTTTCCTCCCACAGTCCAAAGACAGGCAGTCAGGCTAATTGGACATGCTAAATTGCCCCTAGGTGTGAGTGTGTGAATGTATATGTCTGTCTGTCTGTCTGCCCTGCGATGGACTTGTGACCTGTCCAGGGTGTGTATTCCTACTTAAGTATTTAGGATTGAGACCTACTGTGTCCTCTTGCTAGCTGCTCAGTAACAGTAAGAATTTAGATTACATTAGATTAGATTAGATTAGATTAGATTGGATTAGATTAGATTAAACTTTATTGTCATTGTGTAGAGTTCAGGTCCAGAGCCAATGAAATGCAGTATTTGCATTAAACTTGAAGTGTTGTTTTCATAAGAACCAGTTTAATGTTAGTCATTAAATCAGGAACATGTTGCAGCAGTGCGTCATTAAATATCAATCTATTTCTGAAATCTTGTAATAGAAAATAGCGATTTTTTCTGATAGCATAATGCTAATTTAATTGCATTTGTTATGAGCTCTAGTGTAACGCAGACATTTGAAACTTGTAACTGGCCTTCAAAGAACATTTTCTTTGTATATTAAAATTTATGTTGTAATTTTACTAGTTCTAGTTCTAGTTACTCCATCAGCGAAGACCAAAATTAAATCTTGTCTATGAATATTTCTGGATGAGCTCATTAGCCTGTTAGCTCTCCGCTGAGCTGTTCAGCGTATTCTAACGAGAGCAGATACAGAAAGTATACAGCTGTATGCAAAAGTTTAGTCATCCTCAATCGTCTGACATATTTTGTTTATTTTATGAGTGTAAATAAGTTGACATGCTCTACAGCACGTGTGTCAGGATCCAGTCCTCGCAGGACACAATGCATCATTACACACTCCTGATTCAGCTCATCAGCTAATTAGCAAGGCCTTCATGAACTGGATTCAGAGTGTTAGATGAGGGAGACGCTGATCTCCACAGCACTTTGGTCTGGGAGGGTCTGGGGACAGTTTGACGTGCCTGCTCTACAGAGAACACATCTGCACATTTTAATACACGGTTACTGTTTATTTGCTAAATTTGACATACTGGGGGAAAATAAATTTTGGCCTGTGCAAAAGTTGTGGCACATTTTATAGTTTTTGTTGTATTTTTTATTGTTAAACTCTGCAAAAAAATTGCACTAAAATTTGCAGAAAATTCTGTATTCAAGTTTGTCCACTGTAGAGGACAGATTAACTTATTTTTACTTATAAAATCAGCAGATCATGTCATCTGACCCCTCTTCCGCAGATTCTTCAGATCCATATGTTTAGCAGATTTCCATAAATCATAAATTCCACACATTTTCATTAATCTAATGACTTTTTAATTTACTCTGCTTTATTTCTTTATTTAACAAGAAGATTTATGCTAATTTCCTTAATATGATCTGTTGATATCGTCACAGAGAAAAACAAAATTGTAACTTTATAGGAGAAGGCAAAAACTTTCATTACTTTTAATGTAAGTTAATGTTAAAGAGGTTTTACTCCAAGCAATTTTGGAGCATTTCTATTGGTCCATCACAAATCTTTCACAGAATGTAAAGGGCAGCTGTTGAGCTCAAATGATGTCAAAAGATAAAAATCAAAAAATTGAAGATATTTCTTTTTTTTGGACAGCGATGATAATATAAGCATAATGCTGTATAACAACATTAAAACCACATTGCTGCATAACTTTATTGTAAATATATTGTATTGTAAATATTATACACAACAATAAATTACATTCATAATGTATATCACATTAAAAACATTTTAAAACATGTATTTTCATAATGCAGTATTGTGATTATATTGTATGTCCAGTGAGCTGTGCTGTCTAAACTGAGATTGGATGATTTTCTGTGCTGTTTCAGGTGGACATGGGGGTTGAAACCACATTGGATATTAGTATGTTCCCAAATCCGCGGGAGGCCCTACAGCTCATTGAGGAGCACGGCTTCGAGGTAACCAAACCCAGCACAGGCCGCCTCCATTTAAAGGGGTCCTTCCTCAATCTGAAGCTTTTACGAAAAAAACTCACTCACCTTCTGGCCCAGGGTGTCCCGCTCCAAAGCAGATCTCCTCCAGCTCTCTCCAACGGATACTCATCAGCTTCATCAGCTCCTGTCTCCAGATCAGAGCCTGATCGTTTGGAGGACAGATATATTGCCAAGTCCTCATCAAAATATGGTCATTTGATTGGCAATGGAGTGCATGTGTGGAACCGGAGCCCCGTGGTTGATGGTGCATCAGTATTATCAGGTGTTTCTCCAGCCAGCCTCACTCGGCCACAGCCCACCTCTCCTGTACATGGAGATTCAGACTCCCCCAGGAGTCTTCCCAACTTGCATGCTGATTCTTATAGTAGGCCAACGTCCAGCCGAAGAGAAGCAAGCGTTTTAGTGGACCGAGACATCCTGGACTATGCACTTGTCTATAGAGAGGATGTTTTCAAGGAAATGAATATGAACTATGGTGCTGAGATGAGTGTAATAGATGATAAAGACATTACAGTGGTCAAGTTTTTGGGAATAAACTGTCAGAAAGCTCAAGCGAAGCTCCAGGCTCTCATTGAGGATATTGGACCCAAGTTGCGCAAACAAGAAATAAACCTGAAAGAATACAGGCCTGTCCAACAAAAACAGATACGTGACAGAATCCAGCATTATAAAGACTGGGGTGTTGTGATCAAGCAAGACGATGACACTATAAAGCTGGTGGGAACTTCTACAAGGAGCTTTTTGGTGATGCAAATGCTGCTGGGAATGAATGATGACCCGTCTACTTCCAGTCAAAGGGGCAGAGAACTAGAGAGGGGCTCAAGACTAAGACGGAGTTCCTCGCTACAAAGAGAGCATAGGGTCAGCAGTGTTAGGGAAACTGACCAAGGACGCAGTCCTAAACCTGATTATCAGGCCAGTGCAGCAAAAGACTATTCTCCTTCACACTATCAGGAGGAAGATCAGTCAAGAAGAGAGCCACAAAAGCGCCCTCCAAACGAACAGCCAGGCAGGAGACGCAGCAGCTCTGTGGATAGACATAAATACAGGGAGACCAGAGAGCAGCCAAAACAAATTGAGCCACTGCTGCTGCCATCTGGTGGTGAAGAAAAGACATTCACAACAAAAAAGACTCCAACAATTAAAAAATCATTAGGAGCTGGTCTGAATAAATTAACTTCAGATTTTATAAATAAGACACGCTTAAAAAAAGTTTCCTTGTTATGAACAAGGAAAATGCTGTTAAAAATGAGGGATTTCCTTGATATTTAAGCGCAGTAACCCAGCATCGTTTAAACATTCTGCTCTACAGTACATTAAATACACCATTAAATATTAGTTTGAAATATTAAAAAAAAAAATTATATTCGAATGTCAAAAATTTTAAAACAAATATCTGCTGATACAAAGGTTTGGGTCAATTGAAAGCGAATAAAAAGTAAAAACATCCTCTACAGAGAACACACTTCTGCACAATTTAATACACAATTACTGTTTATATGCAGAAATTATGGCACATTTTACATTGTATGATTTACATTTTTCCCATATGTTAAATGAAAATCGCCATATTTAAGTTAGAGCTTATTTTCACTTAGAAAATCAGCAAAACGTTTCATAATTTCACCATGACTATCATCTTGATAT
The DNA here is from genome assembly GCF_904425465.1 of Colossoma macropomum. Lineage (NCBI taxonomy): Eukaryota > Metazoa > Chordata > Actinopteri > Characiformes > Serrasalmidae > Colossoma > Colossoma macropomum. The sequence goes on along the minus strand of NW_023494787.1, from coordinate 6,014,701 downwards.
CATCCTGCATCCCTAGGAATCAGATAGCCATCATTTAGGTTTATGGCATTCATGATTGTTATAGTTCAGAGTATATATAAATATGTATACTATAACAATCATGAATGCCATAAACATATAAACAAACATGAATGCCATAAATATGTATATATATATATATATATATATGTATGTATGTATATTTATGTTCATTGTAAGTGGTTCAATCAAACAATTTTGATTTATTAAAATGCTTGAATCTGTACTTTATGTACTGTATAGTGTGTATGATATGTATATTTTAAACTGTACATTTAGCAGTCAAAAATGTATGTAATTATTTTAATTTTTGTTTTTTGGAATAAAGAAAAAAACAAAAATGTGAGATGATGGAGATCAGAGCACACTTTTGTACTGTTTCAGATAATTCAGTGACTTTTTCCTCTATATAGCTTTTTAAAATAGGGCAGCTTCTGCACTTTTTAACATATACTTTCTGCTTGTTTTACATATCATGAGTAGATAGTAGCCCCATTTTAAATATAGGTTACTCTATTTCTCTATTATTATTATACTCTAGTTACCATCTAGTGGTGCAATGTAACTGAAGTGATTTGAATACACACACACACACACACACACATGCACACATCACACACAGGTTGCCAGTCCATCACAGATCAGCAATTTGAATAGTAAAGACAAAACAACCACTTCAGGAGAAGATGGTTTAAAATTCAGTGGTTCCCTTTAGTATGGAGGAATTTCATGGTCATCGTTAATGTTGGGGAAGTTACTCAAAAAAGTAATCTAGTACTAATTACTTCCTGGAAAAACTAATCACGTTACTCATTACATCACTCTGTTACTCTGGTCACTCTCTAAAACTCACACTGATCCAGGATTCAATCATTTATGTAGGACCAATTAGCCAGTCAGTGTGAGCATCGTTTAGAAGGCCTGTCTCTGTCCCTGCTTGATTAACCCCTTAAATGGTCAGGGCCCACCGGCAGGCCCAAAGTTTTATTACACACTTCTATAACTTAAGAATAGCTCAGCCAGTTTGCTCTGAAGTCACTGTAGTTACTACATAATAAGCCTTAGTGTGTAATAATAAGCCTGAGATTGGTTTGATTAGGTGAGGCTGACTCTTTAACCACTTTCTCCTGTGCGCAGGACAAGCATGTTATCCTCTCCTTTTGTCTGGAAGAAACAGTGCCATCTTGTGGAAAAAGAAAAGAATGCATTTTGATCATCAATTGACCAACAAAGTGTTTAACACAGCAGGGAAAGTGGGTCAGTCTCGCCCTTATGGGCACAAAACATACATGTACAAACTATACCCTGTGAATAATTTTCCTATGACCACTAAATGGCCAACATTAGCCTCTTTCACTGCAAACTGGGCGGTGCTAATCTTACAAAAGCAGTGTTAATCACCATTCTCAGGGCTGATGTGACTCCTCCCACTTACACAGCTTTAACAAAACTGTATTTCCCACAGTTCCCTGGGACAATTAAATAATTAAATGATTAAATAATGATTCTTGGGCCTGTGTGTTGATACACTGAAAATAGAGTTGATATTTACAGTCCCAAAATATTTCTGAGTGAAACCAGGTCAACACATCTTCTACAGAGAACAACTGAACTAAAATATGGAGTATAATGTGCCATAACTTTAGCACAGGCCAATACGTCACATTCAGTTTCGTCAAATTCAAATAAACAGTGATTGTGCATTAAAATGCGTGTTCTCTGTAGAGGATGTGTTTAATTTACTGTTTATTTGCTGATTAACACTTAGAAAACCAACAAAACGTCATTTCACAGGGGTGCTCAAGCTTTTGCACTGTAGACCCAACAAAAGTTGAAGCCTAAAAGTGAAACCCTTAAATTCTGTAACTAACGTTCAACAGCACTATCCATATATTCATATTTTGGGCTATTAAGGCTTTTATTATGTTTTAGAAGATGAGTCGTGTTGAAAGATTCCACTAACGGGTTAATGACATCATTTACATTTTACTTAAATGTTAAAATTGTGGCATTTCAGAGCTTCATTTTTAGATTTTAATTGCTTTTTAGTTTGTTATTCCTTTGACGTTTTAACATGACTGGAATAAATTTGGAATGATCCCAAAACACATTTATTAAAAGTGCTTAAGACCTCAATCTGTAATACAACCCTATTAGCAGAAAAGTTGGGAAGCTGTGCAAAATTTAAATAAAAACAAAATGATGTGCAAATCATTTAAACCCTATATTTCTTTGAAAATAGTACAGAGACAAGAAATCAAATGTTGAAACTGAGAAATTTTATTGTTTTTTGAAAAATATATGCCCATTTTGAATTTGATGCAAACAACATGTTCCAAAAAAGTTGGGACGGGGGCAAAAAAAGTCTGGTAAAGTTGTGTAACGCCTGGTGGTTAATTGGCAACAGGTCAGTAACATGATTGGGTATAAAATGAACATCTGAGAGAGGCGGAGTCTTTCAGAAGTAAAGATGAGGAGGGGTTCACCACTCTGTGAAAGACTGCACAGGCAAATAGTGCAACAATTCAAGAATAACGTTTCTCAACATAAAATAGCAAAGAACTTTTGCTTTTCATCACCTACGGTACATAATATCATTAAAAGATTCAGAGAATCTGTAGAAATCTCTGTATGTAAGGGACAAGACCAAAAACCAGTATTTGCTGGCTGTGATCTTTGGGCCCTCAGGCAGCACTGCATTAAAAACATACGTGATTCTGTAGTGGAAATCACTGCATGAGCTCAGAAACACTTCTGAAAAACACTGTCTGTGAGCACAGTTCATCACTGCATCCACAAATGCTAATTAAAACTCTAGAATGCAAAGAAGAAACCAAACATAAACAGGACCCAGAAATGCTGCCACCTTCTCTGGGCCTGAGCTCATTTAAAATGGACTGAGGAGAAGTGAAGAAGTGTCCTGTGGTCCAACGAATCAACATTTGAAATTCTTTTTGGAAATCATGAACACTGTGTCCTTGCTTATTTCAGCAAGACATTGTCAAACCATATTCTGTATGTATGACAGCAGCATGGCTTTGTATTGAGTCCAGGTGCTAAACTGGCCTGTCTGCAGTCCAGACCTGTCACCACTGATAACATTTGTTGTGTTATGAAATGAAAATACGACAAAGGAGACTCTGAACTGACGAGCAGCTGAAATCCTGTATCAAATAAGAACGAGAAAACATTTCACTTTCAAAACTACAGCAGTGTCTCCTCAGTTCCCAAACGCTTACAGTGTTGTTAAAAGAAGAGGTGATGAAACACAGTGGTAAACAGGCCCCCATCCCAACGTTTTTATGGAACATGTTGTTGGCATCAAATTCAAAATGTGCAAAACAAGTTTCAACATTTGATATATTTTATTATATTTCATATTTGTAGTATTTTCCTTAATAAAATAAAATAAAAATATGGTTTACATGATTTGCACATCATTGCATCTTCTGCACAGCGTCCCAAATTTTTTGGAAATGGGGATGTATTTTTGACTATTATAATTACTATAGACATTCTGTTTTTTAAAAGCATTATTTACTCAAGAGGCATTTTAGGTCATTATTGTTTTGTTTTTTTTTATATTAAAGTCATTATCAGTCTGATTTATCAGTGTAAACAGAATAATAATTTTCCATAATAATTCTGTTGGTGTGTAATTTCGCACTAAAGCCCATTCTGATCGGCCTTCAGTGATTCTAAACCATACCTGACTGATTTGTACCATTTTAATTCTGTAATTTCGCACAGCAGCTGTTGTATCCCATTGCTGACTGATTCGTCCCACTGCAATTACGCCGTCTGTCAGCTGAGCTCTGCTGATCAGTATCTGGACAGCTCCCTCGACATCCGCTCGCTCTTCCACACATGGCTCGTGGGCTCATTTCCTGCCTGCGCGGTGTGTATTTTAGTGTTGACTGAGTTTGTGCTTTAACACGAGTCCAGTATTGCAGTTCCCCTTTAATGGTAAAGATTAGAGGTGGATAAAGGAAGCTGCTCCAGGGTTGCTGCAAACGTCAAAACACAAAAGGTCAGATTTTGAAGTTCCACTTTTCTGCGGTGAGGTTTCCCATGGCCTGCCCACGTCTGTACATCTGATCTGAGGGTGCTGAGGGGGACTTACAGCAGGAAATGCCATGTTTTCTTTCCCAAAAAGATAAAATTCCGCTGTAACCTCAAGTCGCCTTTACCGAACACATGGCTTCAGTCATGAAATGCTAGCAACGTATCTAACATTTCACGTTATGATATTATAAGGCTATTCAGCCTGTTTCTACTCACTTTTCTATAAGTAATCTTTTCAAATGAGATCATCTTATTGCACTGTCAGATCATTTTCTTTCATTTAAGTATTATTGCTTATATATTATTAAGATCATATCAATGGTGAAATAGTCTGGAAACAGGTTGTATACTCTTGTAATATTCTTTCAATCTAGTATTGAGAAATATTACACATGTTGCCTATATTTAATTCATTTTCGCTTAAAAAAGGATGCATTTTTTCAGAATTGGACTAAACTGCGATGCCAGTGTGGTGTTTGACCATAAACCCCATTAGTTCTCTGTGGACCCATATCCACTCTCATAACTACAGAACTTGCACATTAGTTTCATAGTAAACATGTACTAGTATATATTTTGTAAGGGTTACTGAATAATTCATAGTAGATACTGAAGGATTAGAATTAGAATTCAGAACCGTTGACCAATTGTGGTCACATGGGTCTGCATTTAACCCATGCATGCAGTGAACCAACCCCACACACACACACACACACACAAACACAGACACACACACACACACACACACACACAAACACACTGGGGGGCAGTGAGCACATTTGCCTGGGGAGGTGGGCAGGGGTGGGTATTCACGGCACCCAGGGAGCAGTTGGGGGTTGGGTCATGTCCTGTTGGCTCAGTGGATCAAACCAGTGACCTCCTGCCCACGACTGCCCCAATTAATAGTAGTTACTTAATAATTCATAGTAATTACTGAATAATTCATAGTAGACACTGAGTAATTCATAGTAAATAATAATTATTAAATACTTTATAGTAGATAATGAATAATTAATAGAATTTACGGAACACTTCATAGTATTAATCAATAATTAATAGTAGACACTGAATAATTCATAGTAGTTACTAAATTCATAGTAATTACTGAATAATTTATAGTAGATACTGAATAATTCATAGTACATACTGAATAATTAATAGAATTTACTGAATACTTCATAGTAATTAATCAATAAATAATAGTAGATACTGAATAATTAATATTAGATACTGAATAATTTATAGTAGTTACTGAATAAGTCATAGTAAGTACTGAATAATTCATAGTAGATGTTGAATAACACAGCAAATGTTAAATAATTCATAGTAGTTACTAAATAATTAAAAGTAGTTAATGAATAATTCATAGGTGATACTGAATAATTCATAGTGAATACAAAGAGCACCTTCATGTTGAGGAGTGTATGATAGGAACGTGATGAGAAAGATGTAAAACTCAGGCTGGGTGATATTTATCATTATTGTGATAAAGTTTGTCACATCACAGCATGCTTTTCTGAGCACATCGTCATACTGCCCAGCCCTGGTTTTACTAGTGTTTCATTATGGTGAAACATTCAGTGTGTGTTCTTTAGTTGATGACGATCTCCACAATATGATCAAAAAACATGCTTTTCTGAGCTTAATGTGGACATGAGCATTAACTGCAGAACATAAACCCAACGTTTCATTATAAAGAGAGCACACTTATGCATGTTTAATGGAAATGACAGCAGTGAATGTGTGAAACATTATAAAAATAAAAAAATTATAGTTTTTCTCACTTCCAACTTGCACAACTCAGAAAAACAAAATATCGTGATGCATATCGTGTATTGTGATATTCGATTTTAGCCATATCGCTCAGCCCCACGCAGAACGGCAAGAGAAAGGTATAAAGATAGCTCATGCTGGTCACACTCTCTCTATATATACTCACACACCCATGCACAGGATGACGTGCCAGAGCCTGCAGACCACAGCCCTCACTGACTTGCCTAAGTACGGCCCCAGATGAACCAGTTGAGGCTTTTAGACCACACCCACTTTCAGTCTTCTTCTGCCTCCTCTACCGGCTCTGACACCAGAGCTCACTTCTCTCTCTTTCTCTCTCTCTTTCCTGTCCTCTTCCGCTCTCCTCTCCATCTGTTGGTCCCTCAGGCAGGCTGTAAACGAGGATGGCGGAGCTGGAGGGCTTCGAGTTCGGCAAGTCGGACTTTGTGCTCCTGGATGAAGTGACCATGGAGCAGTTCCTGGACAACCTGAAGCTGAGGTAAGAGAGAAAGAGAAGAAGCGAAACATGCCGGCACTGCTCAGCGAGGAGGGGAGAGGAGCTGGAACCCGTAATCAAGCTAAAGTGTGCTTACTTCATTGAGATAATGACTGAAGTGGGAGTAAAAGAAGCTGTTGAGTGAAGTATCAGGTCCAGCACTTAGTTCACATGAACTTGAACTTCTTAGTACATCCAGCATCTCTCAGCATAGGAACTGAAGTTTGTTGGCACAATCCTTCTCTTTTTTTTTTTAGATTCTTTTTGGTCTGAAATGAAATACAGGCACCAAAGTGAGGAGAGAGCAGCAGTAAAGCAGTCCAGAAGATAAACCAACACAGCAGAATGAAGTTAACTCCCCCTCCTTCACCCCAAAATGAGCTAAATTAGGAATTAGGCACCAAATGTTATTGAAAAAAGTGCAGTAAAGAAGTCAAAGCAGTACCATTTAATGCTCAGAGTAGTACAAATGCATCAGAATTGTACTTAACCCCTTAACATACAGGCTCATTAGATACAAAGGCTTATTATTAAGTAGCTATAGGGACTGCAGTGCAAACTAATGGAGCTATTCATAGGTTATAGAAGTGGGTAATAATACTTTGGGCCCGCCCATGGCTTGTTAAGGGGCTTGTTAAGGGGAGCTGGTTAGTGCCCACCTCTGGATCTGTACTAGTGCTATCAATCAAAACTGATATTATTAAGTACTAACATGCTAAAATTTACCTTACACCAAAACTGACCTGGCCCAAACGGCTCCCAAAGACCCTTATGGCAGCACTCATTGATTGGCTGACTGAAAACAGTGACCTGAACTGTACCGCTCTGTGGCATTAGCCTTAGCTAAGCATGTTTGCTAACGGCCTCACTGCTAAGCTCAATTGAACTTTGAATGGTGATTAAAAAGATACGTTTCAACAGTTTCTGCTTATTAATCTGACGTTCATTTGGCGTTTTAAGCGGTAATAAATGGCTCTGGCCACTCCCAGTTGGGCTTGGATGGCTTGAAGCATATATGAGTCATTGCGTCTGACTTTCCGCTTTGCGACTTACTTATGAAATTGAGTGACTGACAACTGCAGCACTTTTTTTTCTCTCTGCAACTTTCTGTGCGGGTTGTGTCACTGTATCACTGTAAGAGTGAAACAAAAGAAAACGAAGCCCCGGCATTTTGAGTTTAAGCTGTTCGGCTTAAGACGCAGTGACGCAACCCAGTCAGCGCTTAGTTCTCCTCTCTCTCCATCGCTGTACGGTGACGTCATGGGCCGAGTCTGAAACTATCAGGTGACTTCTTCTTTCAGCGTGGGGTCAAAAACATGTTTCTTCACACTTTTTTGTCCACTCTTCACCTTTATTCCAGCTTCCATTCTTTTCAGGAGACTCACTTCTGCAGGGATGTTTTTCCACACCTCCAAAGTTCAGTCTTAGAAGTTGGTTGATTTTCTGAAGTAATCAAACACATTCAGTGGTGTTGGGGTCTGGACTCTGGGGTGGTCAGTCCATTGTTCAGCTTCTTTGTTTGATGTGTCCGTCTCCTTTTCTCAGTGAGGTTCTTCTTGACAGCTACACATCCTTTCAGACCCACAGCGCTGAGTCGTCTTCTCACAGTGGAAGGATGGACAGAAACACCTGTGGATGTTTTTAGATCTGAAGTAGCTTGATTTTCTCCTCTCTCTCAGAGATGAAAGCTTTAAGTGCTGTTTATCAGATGGGGGCAGTTTTGGGGTCTAACAGGTCTTCCAGGTGGTTGTTAGGAGGAACGTTTTCTCTGTAGATTTTAAACAGGCTTTTAAACCTTGAAGCCTTATTTTTTCTTTATCAAGCTTATTTTTAATAAGCATTATTAAGGGCAATTCCACAGATGTTTCAAAATTTCTCCATAAGTAAACGATAAAGATGTAAACAAAGTCATTCAGAGTAGTTTGAGTGAAATGGTTCGCTGTAGAGAAACTTACAGAGTCAGAATTGTTCACAGTGGTGGTGATAGGAACCAGACGTCCACCTCTAAAAGCTCCCTCACAGAAAGTTACTACATGAAATGGCTATGGATTCACTGCACTGATGACTGAGACATTAGTTGATGATAGTGTTGAAACAAGATGCACTAAAACGTAAATAGTTTTAAATACATTCATGACAGAGGGGTACATGCAGGGTGTTGTGAGGCAAAATAGTCCCCAATATTTTCCATATTTATTACTGTTTTATCATAATCTGCATTCCATATAAACTCAGAAGACTCATGTAGGTTCACTGGTGATTTTGGATAGTAAATAAAATGTCTCTATTTGTGTTGTAGTCATGGCAACCCCAGGTTCCTGTCACTGCCACTGTAAAGTAAAGCTCCTTTCTAAAGCACTGTCTCACATTAAACCCCTCTGAATGACATTGTTTACATCTCAGCGATTGCATTTTGTACACTTTTTGAAAAATCGGTGGAATTCCCCTTTGAGACCTATTAATGGGAAACTAGTGGAAAACTACTGCGTACATTATGTGGTTGGGTGAGGAACTGAAGTAAGGTCCCACAGATCCTTTGTTGTGCAGACAAAGTGGGCAGTTTTAGGAGATAAAGATCCGCTGAGCCGATCAGAAAGAATGGCTAATATGTCGGAGAGCTCGGACCGCGCAGACGCACACAGTCATTTGGATTTTATGAAGTAGAGAGAGCGAGTCATCTTGAGCCGCACTTTACACTTCCTGTTCTCACTTCCCACCCTCGTATCACTTCCTGTTGCATATGGGTGGGTGAAGACTACGACACTGTGAGATATGTGCAATGCTACATGGCCTTTAGCTGAACTGCACACTTCACTATTAGGCCTTAGTTATCACCCAATCAGTAATGCACCTGTATTTATGCATTGAGTTATGAAACAGTTCACAGTATTGAGTGATGAGTGATGCTGTACTTGGTGTGAATGAATGCATCAGTTGTCCTCATTGCTTTTGCTACATTATCTCATGAATTTATGTTTTACAGAGACTGTGAAGGGTTTATAAGGGTTTTTTACTCCTCTGCTCCACTTTTAAAGCAAAATATGAAAAGTTTCCAGTGTTTTTATCTGTACTTTTCCCTTATTTATGGACCACTTTGCATTAGGGATGTGCATTTCAGTCAAATTTCATATTCAAATTTGTAAGGCATTTTTCAGAAAATATTCAAATAATATTCCCTCTAATAATAAAACAAAACAAAACAAACAACAAAACACTAGCCACCACCAGAGACAATGACTCTGCACTGTCCCCTGATAACAAGAGGATGCTGGACCACTGTTGGCCCGCTGATGGCAGAGCTGGTGGTTCACTGGTGTTTTGCTCAGTGTTTTCCAGGCGGCCCACCGGCGGTTAAGCAGAATATTAGACAAAAATCCACTTATCATCGCTCATTTTCCACTCACAGTCCAATTTACTGGTTTTCCTTCCTACTTTTCTTTAATTATACTTTGTAAATTAGTTTAGTAAATGATTTTAATCCAGCACAGCGTCAGCAACCACATTTTCTATAAAATCATTTTATATTAGACCGTTTTTCTCTCAGTTGTTTGTAATATTTGTCTTAGTTTATTTTCTAAAAAGGCAGCACGGTGGTGCAGTGGGTAGCGCTGTTGCCTCACAGCGAGAATGGCCTGGGTTTGATTCCCGGCTGGGTGACCAGCGTCATTTCTGTGTGGAGTTTGCCTGTTCTCCCCGTGTCTGCGTGGGTTTCCTCCGGGTACTCCGGTTTCCTCCCACAGTCCAAAAACATGCAGTTAAGCTAATTGGACACGCTGTATTGCCCCTAGGTGTGAGTGTGTGAATGTGTATGTCTGCCCTGTGATGGACTGGCGACCTGTCCAGGGTGTATCCTGCCTTCCGCCCAATGACAGCTGGGATAGGCTCCAGCACCCCACTGTGACCCAGAAGGATAAGCGGTTTAGATGATGTATGTATGTATTTTCTAAAATTAAAGTTTGTGTGCATTTAAAATCTTTTTGAGGAGATTAAAAGATAGGTAGAGCTTTTAAGCAGGACAGTAATCTGGGTGGTCCGAAGGTGGACCAGCAGTGGCAAGGTCAGTGGGGTTTCGACTGTATTAAGCCAGTGGACCGATATATGCTCGCTATCTGGGTCTCTACTGTATTAAGACCACAAATCCATAGTAGGTGACTTGGTTTGAAATTTACACCAAGAAAGGCAAAAATCTAAAGTCTTTAAGATGAACAGACAAAAGCTAACCTGTTTTCACCTCAGCTAACGTTACTAGCCCTGTCATGTCGTAAGGTCATAGCAGGATAGTGAGGAGTTTGTTAGATGATACCAAAGAAAGGTCTTTCAAGCTGCGCTTTGTGCTATCTGCTAACCAGCACCAGAGAAATTAGCTTTGTGGAGCTTCGCCAGGTGTGTGTTAGCCTTTAGCCGGCTGCAGGAGAACTTCTCTTACCTTTACTGGACCAAACAGATAAGAAACTCTGAACAAAATATAAGATGCAGGTTCTTCACTACTCTCTGGTGGAGATAGTTCTTCAGTATGAGCTAACTGTCTGTTTTTACCTCAGCTAATGTTACTAGCCCAGTTATGTCATATTATAAAACGGATAGTTCCGGTTCTAAAATCTGATTGGCTGAGCTGCATTCAAAGCCATTGTAAAATCCAAGATATATCCACACCTATGACCTCTTCACAACAACTGAACTCTGTATTACTGCGCCATGGCTGCTGGTTTGGTGCTAAATAAGACTTGCGGTGGTAATTTGGTGACCAAAAAGTACTTATAAAGTGAAGGTTTTTGCATTAAACAGTGGGGTGTTATCATATGTTCACTGTTATACGACAAAACGCAATGCAAAATTCAGTAATACGACTGCAATATACAGCGATGGGTGACTGAACGTTCTCCTCATTCAGCAGTCCATGGTTGCTTAGCAGTGATTCCACACTCTAAAGGAACTACATTTCTTGGCGGAATACTTGTCGATGTTGATTATTATTAATAATGACTTTTTTTTCTGAAAAAGTGTGTATTTAATCATATTTCATATTGGCCATTTTATAAAAGCAATAAGCCACTTCCCATGATAAAATAGCAGTGACCCACAGCCTCCTATGGCTTATTGCTTGAAGGTCATAGCAGGATGGAGAGGAGTTAGTTAGGTGATACCAAAGAAAGTTCTTCCATGATGTTTTTATATGCTATAGCTGCGCTTTGTGCTATCTGCTAACCGGCGCCAGAGACCCTAGCTGAGCTTCGCCCAGTGTGTGGTAGCCTTGAGCCAGTTGCAGTAACATTTCTCTTTCCTTTACTGGACTAAACAGATAAAACTCTCTGACAAAAACGTAAAATTCAGGTGGAGTGTAGAGACATCTCATAGTTCGTCAATATGCAAACATGCAGTGTTAGTGATTTAAGATAAACACACAGATGCTAACCGTTTGTTTTCAACTCAGCTACTGTTACTAGCCTAGTCTTGTTGTATTTCTCCTCACACCTTTTAGCTGGCAATCAGTGAGTTTGTGAAGAGCTGGAAAGCTGAAAACAAACAGAACTTTAGCTGACCGGTGTCAGAGACACCAGCTCTGTGGAGCCTCTCGCCCAGTGTGTGGTAGTCTTTAGCCTTTAGTCTTTAGCCGGCTGCAGTAGTCTTTCATTGTTTCCTTCTTTGGACTAAACAGGACCCAGTTTTCCAAAAGCTTGCTAGTCTTAAGATCATCTTAACTGGTAGAGAGAGAGTGTTCAATGTAATGCTTGCTCTATCATTTAGGAATCATCTTTGTGCTAAGATGCTTTCAGGAGACGCAGCCTAGCTAAGAAACTCTGACCACAACATAAGATGCAGGTTCTTCGCTGCTCTCTGATGGAGTATAGAGCTCAGTCATCTCATGATTCTTAAATATGAGAACACATAATGGTAAAAGCAGCTAATTTACTTTTGAAAAATCTTATATTACTGTTCAATTACTGTTTTTACATTTTCATTAATATTCAAAACTTAAAAAATAAGATGATGCTAACTGGTGGGATAGCCTCATTACCTCCAGTTAGAACTGGGCAATATGGCAGAATGTAATCACAATACCTCAAGAGGTTTTTGGTGATAAATAATGTATCACAACATTTATTTTTTGACATCTGATAAGTTAGAACAGACAAAGAAGTGGCTTTTTTAAAAATACTATCAAAAACTATGAATCCAATGATTTGTATTCAACATTTCACACAGTGTGTTTACACGCACTTAATAATCTGATAACTGCAGAAAATCAGATTTTGTCAGTAATAATAGTGGAAACTCCAGGTCTACATGAGTCAGACAGTAATCAGACTTCTGCTTTGCAAGCAGCCAGTAAACTCACAGAACAAGACGTGACGTAAACCTAATGTAAAACTTAAACTTCACGCCGGAGCCTTTTTAAAAACATTGCACCACTTTACCTGAAACTATAGACGTACATCATCTAGAAGATGAAGTATATTTAAGTCTTTCATTTCGTGTTTGGTTTCAGTGCCTCTCCATAAGTGTTTGCTGCGTCTCACGGCAACACTGCTGGCTTATATCTGATGCTGTCCATCTGTTTTCACACATGTGAAGACTTAGAAATCCGAGTAAGAGTTTACTACACTGAGAAATCTGATCACTGGTGAAATCTGATTACTGGTGTTCACACGACCATTTGAATAATCAAAAAGCTGCAGAAATCCAATTATGATCAGATTATTGAATGCGTGTAAACGCACTCACATTGTGCTGCACTAAATATAATCAAACAGGGCTATTTATGGTCTCTTTGTAGTCAAACAAGCAGTTGAGGAGTGTTTAGGTACTGACGATATCAACAATATACTTAGAACAGCATATTGTTACATATAATAATATAATTTATCCCAATAACAGTAATATTGTCATATTGCCCAGCTCCAACGTAAAACTAAAGAAGCTACATTAGGGATAAAGGAGAAACTGTGCAAAAGTGTTGTTTTGTTGAACTGTTAATATTGTGTTCTTGCTCCATTGCATTGTTTCATGGCTGATCGTTGTGATTTCAGGTTTGAGAAAGGCCGGATCTACACGTTTATTGGCGAGGTGGTGGTGTCAGTGAACCCCTACAGACAGATGGATATCTATGGTAAAGATGCGATTGATGCGTACAGAGGGAGAGAGCTGTACGAAAACCCCCCTCACCTCTACGCTGTGGCCGACGCAGCTTACAAGGCCATGAAGAGACGAGCAAAAGACACCTGCATTGTCATATCAGGTAGGCTTGAGGAATAAACACAGTCAGATCAGATTAGTTTTTCAGTTTTTAACATAATTTAAAAACACCTGTTGTCCTTTACATTGTGTGTAAATTTTATGATGAACGGACCAAAAGAAACGGCCCAAAATTAATTGGAAAAAAGTCTGGTTCCATTGACTTACATTAAAAGTAAAGTATGCTTTTTCCTGCTCCTGTAAAGTTACCATTTTGGAGATACGAGGTTTTCTTCTGACAACAGCGATATATATATCAGGCACAGCAGTGCTGCGGGAGTTTTTAAACACTGTGTCCACTCACTGTCCACTCCATTAGACACTCCTACCTTGTCAGTCCACCTTGTAGATGTAAAGTCAGAGACGATGGCTCATCTGCTGCTGCACAGTGTGTGTTCGTCACCCTCTAGTTCTTCATCAGTGGTCACAGGACGCTGCCCACAGGACGCTGTTGGCTGGATGTTTTTGGTTGGTGGACTATTCTCAGTCCAGCAGTGACACTGAAGTGTTTAAAAACTGCAGCAGGACTGCTGTGTCTGATACACTCAGACCAGCGCAACACACACTAACACACCACCGCCACGTCAGTGTTACTGCAGTGCTGAGAATGATCCACCACCCAAATAGTACCTGCTCTGTGAGGGTCCATGGGGATCCTGACCACTAAAGAATGGTAAAAGGGGGCTAACAAAGTATGCAGAGAAACAGATGGACTACAGTCTGTAACTGTAGAACTACAAAGTGCACCTATATAGTAAGTGGAGCTGATAAAATGGACAATGAGCACAGAAACAAGGAGGTTTTTGTTTTTGTTTTTTTTTGTTTTGCTGCTTTTTCTTGCAAAGTGACAATTTGCATTGGTTATAATTGAAAGCCGGAATACATTGAAAGTATGCTTTAAAATATGCAGCATACTGTGAGAGCACAGAATATACAGCAACCTCAGTTTTTTTTTAACTCATTACTGAGTACAAACCAGTGATCAGCATTCTCCAGTGATAGTGCTGTCAGTTATTGTCACACGTGTGATGTTTTCATTTCCAATTAGACATTAATACATTATTTTTATTACAAACTAATACACTGTCAAAACTTACATCAAGTCCATGGCTCTATATGGACTCTGATACATTCTATTGGTTGTTTCAGGCTGAGTCTCATTGCTTCATCTTGGCACGTTTCCTTGTTTAGTTCATGTTTGCGTCAACTGCGCTGTCAGTCCTGTCAAACTTCTTCTTTCCTTTTTAAGCAAATCTATTTAGAGCTTCATCCTGATCTGCAGCACTGTCATCTCAAGCCAGACAGCAGAGCAGGAAAACAGGGCAGTTTGATATAAACATGCTGGAAACAACAAAAATGGTCAAGCAGAAACTTCAGAATTCTCCCAACATTTTTATATGCAGAAAAATTTTAAAACTCAGTGGAGTTCCCCTTTGAGAATGGAATTTCTCTTTGATGAAGTCTCTATTAAGCTGTAGAGGAGGTAAATTTACACTGACCGATGTGTGTTCTGCAGGTGAGAGCGGAGCAGGAAAGACAGAAGCCAGTAAATACATCATGCAGTATATCGCCGCTATCACTAACCCCAGCCAGAGAGCAGAGGTCGAGAGGTGAGTACCTTTGATGCGCTACCTTTATATAAGCTGGTGAAAACAGTTATAAAAGCAGTTTTATACAATGTTCTGACAATGTCTTATTGATACGTCGGTTAGCTGATAATATCAGCTGATATCGGTGATTCGTATTTTAATGGTATTTGCTAAAATATTTTCAGTAATGCGCTGAATGTGATAATGTTGTGACATCATCGGCTTGCGAACTCTCAGTCTCCCAGTTAAATCTTTTGTTGACCATGATGGTGTTCTAGCATGAGTAACAGTTAATTACAGTGGTGCTAGAACCCTTCAGTATTCTGTACATGTCGATATGATAGATAGTGTTTAAAAACTCCAGAAGCACTGCTGTGTCTGATCCACTCAGACCAGCGCAACACACACTAACACACCACCACCACCACGTCAGTGTCACTGCAGTGCTGAGAATGATCCACCACCCAAATAGTACCTGCTCTGTGAGGGTCTATGTGGGTCCTGACCACTGAAGAACAGGGTAAAAGGGGGCTAACAAAGTATGCAGAGAAACAGATGGACTACAGTCTGTAACTGTAGAACTACAAAGTGCACCTATATAGTAAGTGGAGCTGATAAAATGGACAATGAGCGTAGAAACAAGGAGGTGGTCATAATGTTATGCCTGATCGGTGTATATGTATATATAAGTATGAGTATTAGTGGTGTAGTGTGGGTGATGGTGGAGGGAAAGAAGCTGGACCTGAGCCGACTTGTTCTGGTCCGAATGCCTCTGTATCTCCTCCCAGACGAGAGGCGGTTAAATAGTGTGTGGCTGGGGTGGGAGGAGTCCTTGATGATGCTGTGAGCTCTGTGCACATAGCGCTGATGGTGCAGGGAGCCGTGTGGCCAGTGATGCACTCAGCGGTTCTCACCACTTTTTGGAGGGCCTTCCTGTTGGCCACAGTGGAGCTGCTGCACCACACTGTCACACAGTCGGTCAGTACGCTTTTGATAGTGCAGCAGTAGAAGTTTGTGAGAATCTGAGGAGACAGACGTTCCTTCTTTAGTCTCCTCAGGAAGTAGAGGTGCTGATTTGTTTTTCCGGTAGTCCACAATGACCCAAAATGTCTTCCTATGTTCAAGTTAGAGCAATAAATGGAAATCAACAGAACAGCACAAACAGTTACACAGTTTTTATTTTATTTATTGAACAAATTGATCCAACATTAAAAGTCTTTGTTGGCAAAAGTATGTGAACCTAGCATTATCAGTTTAGCATAGGTGATAAATACGGTATAGATAATTAGGTGATATAGAAATCAACTGTGAATTTCAGTGGCCCTATTTATAAAACATCACCTTGAGTCTTCTCTATCAAAGTCTGGTCCACACACGATTGTGAAAGTAGGCCTTGGTCAGAGGAAATTTCTGAGGATGTCAGATGCTCATCAGGCTGGGAAAGGGTTACAAAACAGTTTCTGAAGATTTTAGATTTCACTGATCGGCTGTCAGGCAGGTACAATTGGAGAAAAGTCCACACCGTGGTCACCTTCCCAAGAAGTTTTCGTCCAACAAAAGTCAATCAAGAGTAAAGTGAATAATATTCTGGGGGATCATAAAGAAGCCCAGGGTAACATCTAAGGATCTGCGGGTTCCTCTTGCGCTGGCTAATGTCATCAGGCAAACACTGAAGAAGAATATCGTGCGTGGAATCCACCACATCACTGCCTGTTTGAAGTTTCTTAAAGACCACCTGGATGAACTAGAAAACTACTGAAAGAATGTTATGTGGGCTGATAAGGCAAAATAGGTAATAAGAAAAACGGTTAAAACTGAACATTATGTTCTAGCAAAATAACCTCATCCCAACTGTGACACATGGTGGTGGTAGTATAGCTCATTGGGGCTGATTTGCCATTGTTGGACCAGGACAGACTGCAATTTTTGGCAGAAAAAGGAATTCTAGATTGTATCAGGAAATTCTACAGGAGAATGTAAGGGCATCCATTCATGAACTTAAGTTCAGTGGAAAATAGGTCTTGCACTATGAAGCCAATGATCTGTATTTAACATTTTACACACTGTGCTGCACTAAATCCAATTAAACAGGACTAATTATGCTCTTATTTTAATCAATCAAGCAGTTGAGAAGTGTTTTTTAGGTCCTGACAATATCAGCGATATACTTAAGGAAAACATATTGTTACACATTATAATATAATTTATCACTCTCTCTCTCTCACACACATTTTCTAAGCTGTTTATCCTTCTGGGTCATGGCAGGAGCTGAAGCCTATCCCAGGAAGGCAGGGAACACCCTGGCCAGGTCGCCAGTCCATCGCAGGGTAGACAGACACATACAGTCACTCACACACTCACACCTATGAGCAATTTAGCATGTCCAATCAGCCTGACTGCATGTCTTTGGACTGTGGGAGGAAACCCACACAAACACAGGGAGAACATGCAAACTCCACAGAAAGGACCCTGGTCACCCGGCCGGGGGACTGAACCCATGTTCCTTGTCATATTGCCCAACTCTAGATCCAGTGTAAAACTAAAGAAGCTACATTTGGGGCAAAGGAAAAACACCCTAAACACAACAGCCAGGCTGCTAAAGCATGGTTGAAGCAGAAAAATGGATTCACTTTTTCCAAGATATCAAAGTGTTATAAGTTTAAAACAAGTGGAAAATAAAAAACAAGTAAAATGTAGAACAAGGGCCCTTTAAAGCTTTACACTGCAACACAAAGCTCTGCTGAACAGATACGTTTTCTCTCTGGTATTCGATGTCTTTGTGCTCTGAGAGTTATTATCGTTAGTATAATGGTTCTAGGTTTGATTTAACTAAACGTTTTACCTTTTGTGTCCGTGTGCTTGTTTTTTCATCTGCACACAGTTTTCTCTCAGTTCCTTTCTGGATTCATGTGTTCTATTTGTCACCTGACCTACAGAAAACAAGAAAACTCAAAATGACTGATGATTTCCTCAACTAAAAATCCCCTATTGCAGAAGTTCTGCAGTCTATTAATATATATATATATACACATATACATACAGGATGTATGAGAATCAGGAAGCATGTATATCTGTATATATTTTTATGTTAGACTGATCTCATCATTACCATATTGTTTTACACCTGTGGGTGCACCTCTGATGTGTGTTTCTTTACCCCCCTACTGTCTTGAATGCAGCATTTAAGGTGAATTATAATTTTATTCTAAAGGTTTTGCATAATTCAGTGGTTGAGATGTAAGTAAGGTTTCTCCGTGTGGTTTGGTGTGAAATGGTTCATCATAAAGAAGCTTACAAACACAGATTTCTTTACAGTGGTGGTGATAGGAACCAGAAGTCACAATGTCTGCAACATAAATACAGCCATTTTATTTACTATCCAAAACCACCAGTGAACCTACACGAGTCTTCTGAGTTTATATGTAATGTTGATGATGATAAAATAGTGTTAAACTATTTTTGGGGGGGCATTTTTACCTTATAACCACTCCACCCTGAATGGATTTTAAAAAAGCAAAATCTGATATCAAAACTATCGTAAATCAACATCTCAGACATTTGGCATTATGTGCATAACCATTTTGTGTAATAACTGTCTGTGAGGGAACTTTCAGAGGTGGACATCTGGTTCCTATCACCACCACTGTGTCAATTCTGACTCAGTAAGCTTCTCTAGAACAGAGCCTTTCACACCAAACCACTCTGAATGACTGTTTGTAGCTTGATGTGGGGCAGTCGTGGGCTGGAGGTTAGGGAACCAGCCTTGTGATCGGAAAGTCGCTGGTTCGATCCCCTGAGCTGACAGTATGTGACTGAAGTGCCTCTGGGCAAGTATGCTCACTGCTCCCTAGTGTGTGTGCATTCATTAGTGTGTATGTGGTGTTTCACTGCAAAGATGGGTCAAATGGGGAGGTGAAATTTCCCCAATGTGGGACTAATAAAGGGTAACTTAATGATTGATTCATGCATGAAAGTCCTGGTTTTGAAGGTAATAGTAAATGGGATAGATTCCAGCATCACAGTGACAATATTGGAACACAATACCATCTTAACCTCAATCCTTATTCACTAAAAACTTCTCTTACAGTGTAAAGAATGTGCTCCTGAAATCTAATTGTGTGCTGGAGGCCTTTGGGAACGCCAAGACGAACCGCAATGACAACTCCAGCCGCTTTGGGAAGTACATGGACATTAACTTTAACTTCAATGGTGACCCTACTGGAGGACACATTAACAACTACCTGCTGGAGAAGGTAGGAGTTATCACTGCTTTATAATTATGAAGACTTAACACTGCACCATTACTGCACACATTTAGGAACAAACCTGTCTGTTCTGGCATAATAAACATATTACTGTCCTTTCTGTCTTGAAAAAGAAAAATATTCTTATTTATTTTTTTTTTTTTACATTGTTAGCAGGGCTACGGTCTATGGGAAGTTCTAAGAAGCGGCTCATGGCTAATGAAAAGATGAATGATTTAGATGGCATGTTCTGTGCTTTGTGCTTTTTCATTTGATTGATGTTTTGGGGATAATGTGTCACATCACAGTCCTTGTACTTCCACTCACTGGGCCTTTATTAGAAACACCTGCCTTGTACTTCCACTCACCGGCCACTTTATCAGAAACACCTGCCTTGTACTTCCACTCGCCGGCCATTTTATTAGAAACACCTGCCTTGTACTTCCATTCACCGGCCACTTTATCAGAAACACCTACCTTGTACTTCCACTCACTGGCCACTCTATTAGAAACACCTACCTTGTACTTCCATTCACCGGCCACTTTATTAGAAACACTTGCCTTGTACTTCCACTCACTGGCCACTTTATTAGAAACACCTACCTTGGACTTCCACTCACTGGCCACTTTATCAGAAACACCTATCTTGTACTTCCACTCACTGGCCACTTTATTAGAAACACCTACCTTGTACTTCCACTCACTGGCCACTTTATCAGAAACACCTACCTTGTACTTCCACTCAGCGGCCACATTATTAGAAACACCTGCCTTATACTTCCACTCACTGGCCACTCTATTAGAAACACCTACCTTGTACTTCCATTCACCGGCCACTTTATCAGAAACACCTACCTTGGCCACTTTATCAGAAACACCTGCTATGTGCTTCCACTCACCGGCCACTTTATTAGAAACACCTACCTTGTACTTCCACTCAGTGGCCACTTTATTAGAAACACCTATGTTATAGCTCCACCATGTAGGTGTACAGTTTCAGGCTGTAGTCCATCAGCCTCTACACTTTATCAGCCACTATTCATCACTGATCACAGGACCGCTGTTGTCCAGATATTATTTGGGTGGTGGATGATTCTCAGCAAAGCAGTGACACTGACATGGTAGTGTGTTTGGTACACAAACTGTTCGGTCTCTAATTGTAGGTGTTTCTAACACAGTTGTCAGTGTATATTTAACAGCATTAAATATACTATATACATGATGTATAGCACCTACGCTGCATCTGTTATTTTCAACGTCTTTTCACAGCTTTGTCATACATGAGCTTTACTGGGTGAGTTTTAATGCGGAGGCGTTGATGCAGAGGGTGAGAGATGAGCAGTAAAAAGTTCTGTCTGTGAGCTACAGCCTGTCTCGCACTCTTAGGTGTTATTACATCATTTCCTTAAAGCATGAATCTCCTTATTCAGCAATGAATACGGGTTCCGTCTGCCCCTGAGCCCACGTGAACGGGGTTATTTTTACTGAATGTGAAATGCTGTCACTAGGACAAGTTTAGCTGAGTCTAACGTCTGTGTTGTTTGATTTTGGGGCAATAGGCATTATAGTCTTAGAGAGAATTAGAGACAAAACTGTTACACAGCACTCTTCAAAAGTCAGAGACCACCCTTCACTTATTTATTTCCAGTCAAAACAGCCATTTAGTACTAGTTATTCATAGAGATATTTCTGAAGAGATTAGATGTAAGATAATCCACTTGCATAATGAAGGAGAAAGTCAAAGAAAATAAATAGAGAAAAAAAAATGAAAAAAGCTACAGAGAAAATGGGGCCCCTAACAACCACCTGGAAGACCTGGTAGACACCAAAACTGCCCCCATCAGATAAACAGCACTTAAAGCTTTCATCTCTGAGAGAGAGGAGAAAATCAAGCTGCTTCAGATCTGAAAACATCCACAGGTGTTTCTGTCCATCCTTCCACTGTGAGAAGACGACTCAGCGCTGTGGGTCTGAAAGGATGTGTAGCTGATCAAGAAGAACCTCACTGAGAAAAGGAGACGGACACATCAAACAAAGAAGCTGAACGATGGACTGACCACCCCAGAGTCCAGACCTCAGCATCACTGAATGTGTTTGATTACTTCAGAAAAGGATCAACCAGCTTCTAAGACTGAACTTGAGGCCTACTTTTTTCCTGACACTGAAAAATGAATAACTTGTACTCGGCTGTTTTGACAGAGAATCATTAAATCACTGAATGGTGATTTAAAATGAGGCGCATTTTCAAGTAAGTGAATTCAGTGTAGAAATAACTATGATGGCTTTTCTCCACCTCTTCTTTCTCTCTCCCTCAGTCACGAGTCGTCCAGCAGCAGGAGGGAGAGAGGAACTTTCACTCTTTCTATCAGGTGAGACTTGCAAGTCGTGATTCAGATTAAATATTGGATAAAATCGAGTTTGTGTGTATTTGGACCAAATGATCACATAGTGTGTGTATATTATACAGTCATATGCAAAAATTTGGGCGCCCCTGCTCAACTTACATGTGTTGTTGATTTTCTATGTGTAAATAAGTTAAACCATCCTCTACAGAGACACACTTCTGCAAGTTAATACACAATTACTGTATATTTGATGAATGGGAAAAATAATATGTAAAATAATCTTTTGCATATGACTGTATTTCTATAGTACTATAGTATTACTGTAGTGTTACTGTAAATTGTGTGTATTTTAGGCAGATACACACTGTAAAAAACAGTAAAAATTGTGCAGTAATTGAATATTGAACTTCTTACAGTAAGTTAACAGAGCAAGAATCAGTCATGAACTTTGCCAGATTATTATTTGCGATTCACTTAAAATTTTAACATACTTATTTTAGCTAAAAACCCTTTTTAACAGTGCGGCATGTCGCTGCGGTTGGAACAAAACCTCGTATCTCCAAAATGGTAACTTTACAGGAGAAGGAAAAAACATACTTTATTTCTAATGTAAGTCAATTGAACCAGAATGTTTCCCAAGTCATTTTGGGCCGTTTCTTTTGGTTCATTCATCATAAAATTTACACACAATGTAAAGGGCAACAGGTATTTTCAAATTATGTCAAAAACTGGAAAATGAAAATGGAGATATGAGGTTTTGTTCAGACAGCAGCGATATATATATCGTATAATAGCTGTACAGTACTGTGCAAAAGTCCTAGGCAGCTATGAGTAAAAACATTATTTAACATTAGAATACACATAAAATAACCATGAATACAGTAAAATGGAATAAAAATGTGTTGTTTTCAGTAAAGTTCTGGGTATGTAGGTTGGAAGAACACAGTTAGAAGGACACAGGTTTGGTTTCTGACCTCGCTGCACTCCACTCATCACTGGATCTGTTCAGTTCCATCAGCAGCACCTTGTTTAATTTAATGAAGGACTGATTAGATAAACTGGGTGCTGGATGGTGACTATAGATCCTGGACTTCCTCCAGGAGAGATTTGGAAATGATTAAGCTAATGCAGAACAATTACAATGGACTGTTTATCAGTTTTTGTCCTAATGTTAGTGTTTTTTGAACAAATGAAGTCTCACCACCCAAAATAAAAGCTTTACATTGTGTGAACATGTTGTGATGAACGAACCAGTGAAAATGATCCAAAATGACTTTGAATAAAATCTTCTTAACATTAATATACATGAAAGCATAAATTACTTCAGTGATGTCTGTAAATAATGGTAATTATCAGACTCACTCTAGTGGTTGGATCACATGCCAGGTACTGAGGGTTTTTACTGAACTGCCTTTAGCTACAGAGAACCAGCGAGCTGGACCCTCACTACAGGAACCACTACAGCTCAGCTCGCTGGGTCACTCAGTCACTTTAAACTCTTACTCTCTAACCAGCTCCACTCTGCCTGACACTGTTTTACCTGATTTTTTATCATTA
Source organism: Colossoma macropomum (assembly GCF_904425465.1). Classification (NCBI taxonomy): domain Eukaryota; kingdom Metazoa; phylum Chordata; class Actinopteri; order Characiformes; family Serrasalmidae; genus Colossoma; species Colossoma macropomum. The sequence goes on along the minus strand of NW_023494787.1, from coordinate 5,991,381 downwards.
TTGTCTTATTTTCATTATTTTAGCTATTTTATTTTATTTTTCCCCATTTATTTTTTTTTGTTTATAATTATTCATATTCTTATTTTTGTTTTAATAATGATTATTTTTATTATTACAGTCATTTTAATAAACTTTAATTTAGTTTTTAATTAACTTTAGTTTCCATTTTTGATCTTATCCTCCTTTATCTTCTTTTGATTTGATAAACTTTTTAGTTAAGCTTTAATTATTGTTTTAATATTTTTTACAGTTTTCTAATGTATTTTTTATTAATGTTTCATTTTTATACTTACCTGATTTGAGTCATTTTTATTATTAAATGTACTTTTATTATTTGATATGTTCATCATCATTCCCTTTCCACTCTATTAACTCGGCAACATTATAAAGGAGGGTCACCCTCAATGTTCTCCGAGGTTAAATAAATACTGATGATACTGATGATGATACTGTAGTATTACACTACTAACACTGCAGTAATATGTGGGCCGAGTGATCAGTGATGCAGTAGAGTAAGTGACCCGAACCTGCCCCACTGAGCGGTCAGTGATTTTTAAGGTAAATGTGATGTGTCTGTGTTTGCAGTTGTTGCGCGGAGGATCTGATGAGCTCCTGAAGTCTCTGCACCTGAACAAAGATCCTACAGACTACACCTACACCAGACAGGGAGCCTCCGTCTCTACTGTAAGCTTTTCACGACCTCATGAATACATGAATTCAGCTGCATGTATTATAATTGTAATTATAATAAAAATAATAACAATAGTAGCAGTAACTTTTAAAAAAAACGTATCTCTTTAGCTTAGCGATTAATTAAAATTCTACATCTCTTTTGTATTTATTTAATTCATTATTTAATTGGATCTGTGTTATTGTTCTGTATGATTTTAAATCAATAATCCTAGATTCTTCTGTTACTGTTAAGCTTTACCACCTGTCTGTAAAGCACTGTGAGTTGCCACCAGTATGATAAGCGCTCTATAAATAAAGATATTATTATTACATTATTATTAATAATAATAGTTATAATTTGAAAGTATAGTTAAACTTAATTTTTGTAATATAATATAATATAATATAATATAATCTTTCTCTCTCTCTCTGTCTGTCTTAGTCGTCCTCTGATGACCGTTCCTGTCACCGAGCGGTTATGGGAGCGCTGAAGGTCATTGGTTTCAGTGAGGAGGAGATCAGCTCCATCTATAAAATCCTCAGCACCATCCTGCACCTGGTCAGTAAAATCAGGACTTCATTGCTGAGGGATCCAGACAAATATCAAATCTAGAATGCTGCTATTAATTTTGTTGTTAAAAAATCCAGTTTACATAATTCAAACGCTCAAACCATGTTTGGTATGTTTGGAGGTTTCCCTGCTCAAACACAATCATTAAACCTGGCAATTAACAGACAGGTGTAATTATGGGGGCAGTTGTGGGCTGAAGTTTAGGGAATCAGCCTTGTGACCGAAAGGTTGCCGGTTCAATCCCCTGAGCCGACAGTACATGACTGAGGTGCCCTTGAGCAAGACACCGAACCCCCAACTGCTCCCCGGGTGCTGTGGATAGGGCTGCCCACCACTCTGGGCAAGTGTGCTCACTGCCCCCTAGTGTGTATGCTCACTAGTGTGTATGTGGTGTTTCACTGCACTGATAGGTTAAAATGTGGAGCTGAAATTTCCCCGTTGTGGGACTAATAAGGGTCACTTAATCTAATCTAATCAAGTGTGTTGGAGCAGGTAAATCACCAAACTGTGCTGGACACTGGCCCTCCAGGACTGGAGTTGTGCACCTCTGATCTTGTCTAAACTAACACATACGTTTTGTAGTTGTGAGCGTGTGGAACTGAACTGAGACTAAATTAAATCTCTCCTGAATTTCATTCTAACTTTGTTTCATTGATTCCTGGTGTTGATTTTAGGGGAACCTGCAGTTTGAGACTGATGGAGAATCTGTCCAGCTGGTGGGAGGAGACTCAGTGCAGCACATCTCCGAGCTGACCACTACCGAACCAGAAAGTGTTAATAAGGCGCTGCTTTACCGCACTGTGGCCACCGGGGGTGGAGAGGTCATTGAGAAAGGTCACAGCGAGCAGGAGGCCAGCTATGGACGAGACGCTTTTGCCAAGGTACCACCTAACTGTCAGATCTCACCGTGTACCCCTCACATTTTTGCTGCTTTCTGCTCTCTCATGGCAAAAGCTGCCATCTATACTGTATGTTTCCAAAAAGGAACAGGAGCCAGACCTAAACAGGAATACAACAACAAACAAATAACAAAATAATTTAAACTGGGCCATATATTGTTAATACTGATATGTCAGTGCTTATACCAATATATCAGTGCTGTCACACAAAAAACATCATTTCCATATGTGTAATTTTTTACTTTACGTAATTTGAAAACTCACCTTTCGCAAATTTCAGACAAACAGAAATGGACCACAATTATGAAAAAATCTGCTTTTACACGTTATGAATGTTTTTTCCTTTTCCTGTAAAGTTACTGGTTTGGAAATGAGATTTGGAGATGAGATTAGAGGCACAGTCAACTGTGATATTAAAGGCCACCGCACACCGGACGCATTGTGCCATTGCAGTTTCTCATAGCATCACGTAGCAGAGCACAAAAGAGCACTATGCACTGCAGTGAGAGTGCTAATAAATGTTAAGTTCACATAAATCTTTACACACACATAACCTAACTCACATAAATAAAAATATTAAACTTTCATCATCATTTCTCACTCTTGGCCTCAATTTACTACCTCTTTACAAACTTAGCGTTTTTGAACTGAAGATACGACGTAAAAAACAGACTAGGCTGTAACATTAGCTGAGATATCAGACTATGTTATGGGGCAGTTACAGTACAGGTGTATTCTTACTGCCCGGCTGCTGTATTGAAGATGATAGAAATAAATAACGATCTGAAGTAGAACTACAACACTGATATATGGATCAACTGACTACACATTTCCATGGTTACACTACACCCATTTTCAAGGATAAGCTACATCTGTTGCTATAGTTACATTGCACCCATTTTAGTGGTTGCACTACACCTGTTTACATGTTTTCACAACGCCATTTTTTTGGTTACACTGCGACTATTTTCATGTTTACACAACACAGTTTTCATGTTTGCGCAACACCGTTTCTATGGTTACACTACATCAATATTTATGGTTACACCACACTCTCCTGCAAAAAAAAAAGAAAAAAATGAGCCAAGCCCAAAATGTATCAAAGCAATAAGCCACGAGAGGCTGTGGGTTACTGCGATTTTATCACGGTGAAAGGTGTTCTTTGGCACGACTCGAAACAGAGCGCCTAATTATTTAAATTGTTATTAATAATAATCAACATAAACAAGTATGCCGCCAAGAAATGTAGTTCCTTTAGAGTACAGTATCGTGGCTAAACAACCATTGACCTCTGAATGAAGAGAAGAACGTTTGGTTGTCTGTAAACTGCAAACATTTCATGATTTTATTAAAACTTTTTTCGTATAATAGTGAACATATGATAACACAACACTGTCTAATGCAAAACCTTCAGTTTATAAGTACTTTTTGGTCACCAAATTACCACCGCGAGTCTTCCATCAGTCTGACGACGCCATTTTGCTCAGGCTGGGGCTGAATCTCAAACGGCTCCCTGCTCCCTACATAGTGCACTACGTAGGAATTTAAATGCTGATTCCTGCAGCCCAACAATGGGAAATATCACTAAAAATGGTAATTAGGGATCCATCCACATTCATACTCGACAAGCAGTGCAGTATCTGACAGCAGAATCTAGAATTTCTAAACTTAATGTTACACAGCTCACTATTTAGCTAGGGAGCAAGGAGCCATTTGGGGTTCAGCCTGGGTTTGATGCTACTTCTGACTGAAACATGGACATTTGAAGCATGTAAGCCATTCAGATGACATTCTTTAGACTGTTTTTCAGTTAATCATACCTTAAGTACTTTAATTCAAGCCTGTGATATTAATGATGAAGTTGTTTAGCATGTTTGCTATCTTTTAGCCTGTTAGCTAGCTGAGCAGCTAAAAAATGGGTTCGTACTTCATCAGCAGAAGGGTTTTTCGAGCCCTGGCGCAGTAATACAGCGTTCAGTTGCTGTGAGGCGGTCATAGCTGTGGTATATTGTGGATTTTACAATGGCTTCGAACGCAGCTCAGCCAATCAGATTTTAGGACTGGAACTATCCATTTTATAAAATGGTGTTTACTGATGGTTCTGGCTGCACAGAGTCCAGATTTAAACCCTATAGAGAATATTTGGTCTCACATTAAACACAAACTAGCTTGGCAATGCTTTTCAACTGTTTGACGCCATCAGTGCCGAGTGGAACAGTGTTGACTCTTCTTTCTGTGAAAGGTTGTCTGCAAACTCACACACAAATCTTTTACATTTAAAGAAATCAAAGGGAAAAGCTCTCCCATATCAACTTACTGCATCTGTTGGTTTAATGATTCGTGGTTAAATCCATTTAAAGCTTAATGTTTTACCATTTTGGGCTTGGTCCATGTTTTGCATGCGTGTGTTCACCCATTACCATGATTACACCCCACCCATTTCTGTGGTCATGCTACACCTAATTCTATGGTTACAGTACACCAATTCTATGGTGACACTGCACCCATTTCCGTTGTTACAGAGCACCCATTAATGTGGTTCTGAAAACAAAACTATGGACTTTTAATAGCTACCAAAATAGATGCTAAGCAAAATGAACCAGCGACTCAAAGGCCCACATATACAACAACATATTCTTCCTGAATGGAGCATTCTGGTCCAGGAGGGCCAGTGTCCTGCTCAGTTTGCTGATTTTCCTGCTTCAACACACCTGATTCAACTCCTCAGTTTAGTAGATGTTGGAGCAGAAAAATCACAAAACTGTGCTGGACGTCGGCCCTCCATGACCGGAACTGAAGAACCCTGCGCTAAGCTAATAATGAGAGTTTTTTTTTTTCTTAAAAGGGTCAGTAGTTCACAGTTTTCACCATAATTTACATCTTTCCCCTCAGCTGTCTCTCTGTTCCCATCAGGGCTTGGTTGATAGGTGTGCTGCTGTCTGTCTTCTTTCCGAACAGGAAACATTTCAGCATGTTCTCACTACCATGAGCCTTTCCGTTTGCAGTTCTTTTTATAAGCTGAGGAAGTAAGTAAGCAGGTGTCATGTGAAGCACTGCTGCCACTAACTGCCTGTTTGCGTGTCTGCAGGCTCTGTACGAGCGACTGTTCGCATGGATAGTTGGGCGAATCAACAGTGTGATAGAGGTGAAGAACTACAATCCAGCACTGCATGGCAAAAACACGGTCATAGGAGTGCTGGACATTTACGGCTTTGAGATATTTGACAATAACAGGTCAGTACCAGCAAGTGTGACAGGTATTTTTGCTATTACACTTATCTTTGTCACTGGAGACAATAATCATGTCCTGTGACACTCTAATTGCTGTTTAACTGTTGTTTAACTGATATTACAAGCTACTGAATAAAGGGCTGAATTAATGTGAGTCAAATGCATAGATCATTTCCACATGAGTAACATACTGTATTATACGTCAGCACAACTGTGCCTTGCAGTTCATTTACATTTAGAAGTCATTTTATTGATGTAATCAATTTCCCTCCTCCAGTTTTGAGCAGTTCTGTATTAACTACTGCAATGAGAAGCTTCAGCAGCTCTTCATTGAGCTCATCCTGAGACAGGAGCAGGAGGAATATCACAGAGAGGGCATCACCTGGCAACATGTGAGAACTTATCTAAACACACACACATACATATATATATATATATATATATATATATATATATATACACACACTATATGGACAAAATACTATATTTATAGTGTCCACACTATATGGACAAAAGTATTGGGACATGCCTCCTAATTATTGAGTTCAGGTGTTTCAGCCACACCCATTGCTGACAGGTGGATAAAATTAAGCACATTAATTTGCATTAATTTACATTAATTGCATTAATTTTCTGTTTTTATTTGCAATTTACATTAAAAGCCTTGCAGTCTTGATAGACAAACACTGGCAGTAGAGGGTCGTACTGATGAGCTCAGTGACTTTAAACACCTCTGCCACAAGTCAGTTTGGGAAATTTCTGTCCTGCTAGATCTGCCCCAGTCAACTGTAAGTGCTATTATTGTGAAATGGAAGCATCTAGGAGCAACAACAGCTCAGCCATGAAGCGGTAGACCACTCAAATTCATAGAGTGGGGCTTCTGAGTGCTGAATCGCACAGTGTCTATCCTCTGTTGAATCACTCACTAAAGAGTTCCAAATTGCCTCTGGAAGCAACATAAGAACTGCGAATTAGGAGGTTCACGAAATGAGTTTCCATGGACGAGCAGCTACACACAAACCTAAGATCCAAAGCACAATGCCAAGCGTCGGATGGAGTGGTGTAAAGCGCCGCCAGTGGAAATGCATTCTGTAGAGTGATGAATCACGCTGCTCTATCCGTCAGTCTGATGGATGAGTCTGGGTTTGGCGAATGCCAGGAGAACGTTACCTGCCTGACTGCACTGTGCCAGCTGTAAAGTTTGGTGGAGGAGGGATGATGATATGGGGTTGTTTTTCAGGGGTTGGTCTAGAACCCTTAGTTCCAGTGAAGGGAAATCTTAATGCTTCAGCACCAAGACAGTTTGGACAATTCTATGCTTCCAACTTTGTGGGAACAGTTTGGGGAAGGACCTTTTCTGTTCCAGCATGACTGAGCCCCAGTGCACAAAGCAGCTCCATAAAGTCATGGCTGGGTGAGTTTGGTGTGGAAGAACTTGACTGGCCCTCACAGAGCCCTGACCTCAACCCCATCCAACACCTTTGGGATGAACTAGAACAGAGATTGTGAGCCAGACCCTCTCGTCCAACATCAGTGTCTGACCCCACAAATGCTCTTCTGGATAAATGGGCAAAAATTCCCACAGACACTCTCCAACATCTTGTAGAAAGCTGTGCAGAAGAGTGGAAGCTGTTTTAGCTGCAAAGGGGGACCAACTCCATATTAATGCCTATGGATTTAGAATGGGATTCATAAAAGCTCCTGTAGGTGTAATGTGTAGATGTCCCAATACTTTTATCCATATAGTGTATGTATGTATGTCTGTGTGTATACACACTTGGCTAATACTGAACTTTGAATATATCACATATTTGGTGAGTTTATTTGATTTATGTATTTATTTTATTTATTAATATGATTTTAATATTGAAATTACGTTTGTGCGGTCACTTTGGTTGGGCCAAGGCCCGCTGGGCACAATCATACACTGACAGTGAGTGAAAGCTTTACATCTGCTTTTATATTTGATTGTCTGATCAGAGCCACTGCATTTTTATCTCATTTATCTGGACAGATTGACTACTTCAATAACCAGATCATCGTGGATCTGGTGGAACAGGCCCATAAGGGCATCATCTCCATCCTGGACGAGGCGTGTCTGACCGCAGGAAAAGTTACAGACACCGTTTGCTTGGACAGCATGAACCACAAACTCGGACAGCACCCTCACTATACGTCCCGCAAGGTATGACCACATGATGGTTTCTCAGTCTCTCCGAATTGAAATTTGTTTATAACTGTTTTATAGTGTAATTTAAGTTGGCCTTCTCACTCTCATAGTCGCCGAAGCTGCAGATTAACGGGTTCAGTTGATGCATTTACAGACTAATTGTTGTGTGTGTGGTGTGTTTAAGCTCACTGCTTTATTGGCTTATTATTTCTAGTCTTTTATCCTTGTGATGACTACAAAGTAAATACTGGACCATACGTTGTCTGTACCAGTACACTAGTATTTGTGTCAGTCAATCAGTGCTAGTTCTTCCTGTACCCAAGCATGACCTCATATTTCATAGTTATTTATTAGAAATGCATCTTACATACAGAATGCAGGGTACCCCAACGATGTGTGATGTTCATGCTAAAGTGTGACTGGCCACGTCAAGTGTAACAGTAATGTACTACGTTATTTTCAAGTTGCGACAGACTTGACAGGATGGTTTTGAAGAAGGCCCAGCATCAGGGTGTCATTTATTGTAGCAGTGCTCCACCAACCAATCAGCATGACCAACTAAACCCACTATGCTTTATGCATGTTTTTATACAACCCCAATTCCAAAGAAGATGGGAGAATATGTGAAATAATAATAAAAGCAATAAGTGATTAGTAATTCTGTTTGACCTGTATTAAACTGACAACAATTAAAACATGAAAAGCTTAATGTTTTACCTCATAAAAATAAAGAAATAGAATAGAATAGAAATATTCTATTCTATTCTAATATTAGGTATAAATAGGTACTAAACTGTCACTCTTGTCACTGGGGTGGTACCCTTAAAGGTCCATCTCAGTACCTTTAGTCAGGGAACATAACTGAACCATAATCCACTGAAATGATATGTTCTAAGCTGTACTGACTCCACACACCCCGTCTCGTCTCCAGGCTTTTATTTTACTGTTCTGTTTTAAAACATTCAGTTATAAAAAGGTACAAATACAAACTTTTCACCTGGAAAAACCTACTTATGGTGCACAACTGGACCTTAAAACCACTGTTGTACCTTTGAGGGAACATTTATACTGTTTGTACCTTGATGAACGAAAAGTGTACCTGCACAGAACCTTTATATCTAACAGTGTATGTAAATAGATGCTCATTCCAAATTTGATGCCTGCAACACATTCCAAAAAAGTTGGTTGGGATGGGAGCATCTTTACCAGTGTGTTACATCACTGTAACAGGACAGAATCAGTCAGACGCTCGCGGTAAAATAATCAGAGGATTTTCCAAAGACGTGGTCAAAAAACAGGCATTGGTCAGAAGCAGGACAGATCAGATACACAAAGAGACAAACTTAACAAACGACAAAAATCCAGGCAAACAAGTCCAAAGAGAAAAGGCAAAAACAAAGTCAGAAAGAACAGAAATAAAGTCCAGTTAACAGTGAGACCATGTACAGGAAATAACGCTCAGCAGCTCCAGAACTAGAAGCAACACCTCCCAATGAACTAAACTAAAGCCTGGGCTTGGGCTACATTCACATTTCAAGCCTCATATCTCAAATCCGATCTCTCTGACACTGTGGTTCACACTCGTTTAGGTAAATGATTCAAATCTGTCGTTAATGTGGATGAACCGGCGTCCTGAAATGACCCGCATGAGCTCATCCTACTCAGTAACGTCACGTGAATGAATCATGTTCATCATCAGCACAAACTAACGAGCAGAACGAGCTTCGCTGAGAAGATAATTAACTCTGATCAGCTCTCAGCTTCATTATTAGAGCGAGACGAAGGAGGAAAAGGTGAGATGAGCTGCTTTTCCACCGTTTACAGGCTTTAACTTCTGTTCGGTGCTGTTGCCATGGTAACGCTGAATGATGGCGCAGTGGGTAAAAAGCACATGAATTCCGATCTGAGCGTCACATTAAGGTCGCATGGCTACGAATCAGATAGGAATCCGATCTAGGACTACATATGAAAGTGGCTCAGGTCAGATTTGAAAAGATCAGATTTGTGTCCACACAGCCCTGAAAACATCAGATCTGGGTTACATTAGGGCAAAAATCAGATTTGTGCCACTTCAACCTGGTAATGTGAACGTAGCCTAACAGATCACATGAAACAAGAAACAGTTGAAGCATATCAGTATTTAGGTGAAGCTGAACAACGACTGGTTGGTGGTGATGGTGCCTTAGTAACGTGATCTCCCAGGGAGTTCTGGGATTTGGTGTCCACAGAAGAATCATTTGTGGACTGAAGACACAAACTGATCCAGCTTTGAAAGCGTCCTTTTTTTTGCCATTTTTCTGTTGTACAGGTCTTCTGTGCAGCCGAACAGGGCCTGTTGTTGTATTTTGAGCTTAATAATGCAACACACATTTTCAATAGGAGACAGTTCTGCACTGCAGGCAGGCCAGTCTTGCACCCGCACCCTCTGATTACGCAGCTATGCTGCTGTAACACATGCAGAAAGTGGCTTGGGGTTAACATGTTGAAATAAGCATGGATGTCCCTGAAAAACACGTGTCTCAAAGGCAGCATATGTTTCTCCAAAATGTGTGGAGTGTTAATTTTGCTTTCACAGAAGTGCAAGTTACCCATTAACAAACCAAAGCAAGTTTAAGATGATTTTTTGAATGTTTCATAGTGTTCCTAGTCTTAAATTGCCCCATCCCACATTTTTGGAACATACAGCAGGCCTCAATTTAAGAATGAGTTTATATTAACAAAAAATAGTGGAGCTATTTATATTTATATATAGTGAAGCTGATAATAAAAAGCATTAAATATCTCATTGTTGTACTGTTTTGTTCAAATACAGGTCAAAGTAGATTTAAATATCACTACCTTCTGTTTTTATTTGCATTTTACCAACTGCCCCCAACTTTTTTGGAACTTGGTTTGTAGTGGCACAATGAAAGTTACCTTCACAGGGTTTAAAAGGCTACATCCATTAACACAGGTGTGTTTGCGTGCATCACTTTGTATTGGCTGCATTTTAGGGATGTGCTGAATGTTGTGGACAGATTTCCTCAATGGGCAGATCTTTGGCTGTCTGCTGTACTCCTGAATGTGTGGCCTCTTGGACAGAGCTGTCATGCATTTCTCATCCCACATTTTTCTTAGCCTGTTTTTTGGGCTGCTAAAACACTGCAATCTGGCACGAATAAGCTACACGAATAATGGACAAGCAGGGTATCACACTGTGTTTTACTGAAACTTAAAAACACAGGAGGTGCACAAGATTTTTTGGGGGGAGTTCTCACTGAGTCTGCCCTCATGCATACGACTGTGCCTGTACATGAATTTGCCACTCGGGGACAAATTTCTGATTGATATTTGGAGAATATTGTAATATTTAATGTTATTAATATTGTTATTAGTAATAAGCTGTGGCATTGCTGCTTGACCTGCTCTTTGTTATTGGGTGCTGCTGCAGTCAGTCGGCCTGGTCAGCAGGGAGCAGCATTTCCACAGTATTGCTGGTTAGAGTCAAGACATCACAGCCTAGCCTGGCGCTCAGAAGCTGTAAACCACAGAGTATTTACTGCAGCTGTGGAGATTCTTACTATCACTGCTGAATTAATCACGTCTGTCACTCTTAGTTTGAGAGGATACGGTCGGTGACTGACCATCTGAAGGCTCATTCGCTGGAACAGAATCACACCAACTTCTAGTTAAATGCTCTGCAGTGTTTCAGATCATTCACAATCAACACAGTTTCTCTGGCCACTTTATCAGAAACCCCTCTCTTGTAGCTCCACTTTGCTGGTTCAAGGCTGCACAGTTTGTGTTCTTCATCCTCTAGTCCTTCATCAGTGGTCAGTTTCTGACACAGAACTGCTCTTGTCTGGATATTTTGACTAGACAGCAGCTGTCCTGTGATCAGAAACTGACCGGTAATCAATGAGTAGAGAGGGCTGATAAACTGTGTAGCAACAGATGGACTGCAGTCTGTAACGTGTCTCATCTTTTTGTACTCTTGATGTTGTGACCACATTCAGTTGACCTCTCTTTAACTGTTCTCTCCCAGCTGAACCCGACTGACAAGAGCATGGAGTTCCACCGGCACTTCCGCATCCGACACTACGCTGGTGACGTCACGTGAGTTTAGAGTACTTTCTTCCAGCTCTGAAGATGTTGAAGGGGAAGTCCACTGATTTTCCAAACTTCCCGCACAGTTAAATTGCTGAGATGTAAACAAACTCATTCAGAGTGGTTTGATGTGAAGTGCTTCATTGAAGAGAATCTTTAGAGATTTCTTTGTCTACAGCACAAATATACCATTTTATTTACCATCCAAGACCACCAGTGAGCCTACACGTGTCTCATTAGGTTTATATATAATGTTGATGATAAAATGGTGTTAAATCTGAAAAAACTTTCTTTGCCACCATGAATGTGTATAAAAATACATCTTAGTCTAAATCTTCTCAAAACTATCATAAGACAGTGTCATCAGGCAGTGAATTCATAACCATTTCATGTAACATCTTTCTGTGATGGAGCTTTTAGAGGTGGACGTCTGGTTCCTATCACCACCACTGTGAACAATTCTGACTCTGTAAGTTTCTCTCGAACAGAGCGTTTCACACCAAACCACTCTGAACGACTCAGAATCATTTAATTATGCAGAAATGTTTAAAAATCAGTGGAATCCATCTTTAATTACGTTTTTATGTTTTTCATTTTTTGATACTTTCCAGCTGTCCTTTACACTGTCAACAGTTTTATATTTTCAATTTTTTTTTAATCTTATATTAACAAATCTTTTAAAGATTTTCCTTCTTCCTTTTTTCCTTACATATCATCGCTGCTGTAACAAAACCTTGCATCTCCAAAGTGGTAACAGTAAAACAGAAAGAAGAAAGTGTTAACCTTAATATACATTAATGTAAATAGTTTTTATTTCTACTTAATTTCCACTTAATTTCCACAAAAATTGATTTACTTCACTTTTTTGAGATCAAAAACTTTGACGTAGTCCGTAAACACTGTTAAAATTTCAAAGCATGCAGTAACGAAAACAGCCTGTTTCAAAATTTTTGGTACATAAAAACTCACAAACATCATAAGTGGTAATAAAAATGCAAGAATAATGCAGGATATGAGCTCTTTAATGAAGCACAACATCTTCTCATATTATATATTTTCCAAGAGATTAGAAGCTAAGCAGTGTCAGAGTGGTCCCAAATGGCACCCACTCTGCTGTATGACTCATCTGAATTGTGGTTAAGTGCTTGGCTTCACGTTTCCAGGCCCTCCAGCAGCTGTGGCTGGAATAATGGCCCTGTATTCCCTCAGCGTAAACTTCACATGTGCTAAAAACTCTCAGGAGAACTGGTTGGTACATAAGTGTTAACGGTAATCCCCCAGTCCACCTGCTGTGACAGCACACTGCTCTCAGAGAGACCCGCAGACCGAGATTATTATTAGTGTGGTGATCTTTTTCTTGCTTCTACAAACTGCGCACTGTTCACTTCTCAGTCCATGCGGTACATATATGGAAAATAAGCTGTAAAAACGGCCCATTTTGAGCAGATTTTTTAAAGAAAAATCATCATGGTTGATGCAATACAATACTGAGCCCGTGAAGGGACGTGGTGTATTTTTTTTTAGGTAAAAATCTGGTGCGCACCAGATACTATCAAGTGAGAACCCAATACTATCAAGTGAGCAACCAATACTATTAGGTGAGCCCCAGTTACTATGTGGTGAGCACGCAATACCATGTGTTGAGCTCCTGATACTATGTGGTGAGCACCCAATACTATCAGGTGAGCATCAGATAATATATAGTGAGTACACAGTACTATCAAGTGAGCACCAGTTACTGTGTGGTGAGTGTGCAATACTGTGTGGTTAGCACCTGATAATATGAGGTGAGCACCCAATACTATCAAGTGAGCACCAGATACTATGAGGTGAGCACCCGATACTAAATGAAAAAAAATTATATATGTATATATACTTATATAAAATGGCAACATGTGGCACAAGAACAAATAAAGCGACATAAAGATAATAAAGTAAGTTTATTTGTTCAGACTACCAGTTTCTCCCTTTCGTGATATATCGCTAAATGTAGGCTGCCTTTGCAAGACATAGTTAGCTATAAGTTATGTGAAAACTCCCAGCTGCTGAATGAGTTGATGAAACTGTCTGCTTTTCTCTGTCACTTGAACTTGAAGACATTTTGCCCGCTTGCTCATTTGTGTATATCTTTAATGCAAAAACATGCATTGCATAGAGAACAATGCAGACCTTCTAGCTAGCTAAGTTAGGCAGTCTACATTTAGCCATATATCTTTGAAAGGGACAAATTGGTAAATTATTATGGTTTTTTATAGCTGTCTGAACAAATAAACTTACCTTATCATCGTTACGTCGCTTTATTTGTTCTTTATTTAAGCAATAGAAGACGAGAGGGAGTGTGTTATCATGAAATAACATCACGGCTGTGATTTGGTCGCCGTAGATCATCACATATTTCGCGATAACACACTCCTTGAGCGTTCTATTGCTATTATACAACAGTTAAATAAATGAAGTAATAAATTAATAAACTGGGCCGTGAACGCGGCGTTTAATATGTTTTAATGTTCGCAGTTCCTTCACCAAATTATAGTTCCTCAACAAGCAGGTTGTTGCTACGTCAGAGTAACGAACTCCGCCCACACACTGCTCAGTCTGCTGTAAGCCTCGCCTTTTGAAGTACAGACTGAGCCATAAAACTGCCGCAATATCAAGTTTAGCTCAGTTCTGTCAGTTTTTGCCAGATCAGTATTAATGTTGTTTTGTTCCAGCCAGTCTGTAAAGCATCTTACAGCCCATTTAGTTTGGCGAATGGATTTGGGTTCATTTCTGGCTGATTCCAGGTTGTTTAGCTGTTCTTGTCACAGCTGCCGACTGAAAAGCTGCTCAGTGGTGATGACAGTTTGGGAATTTAGTGTCGTCTCATCTTCAGAGTCTGACCAAATCAACTGTCGGTCAAACGTGATCTTAAAAGTGTCCATTTTCTGTTTGTGGCAAAGTAAGAAGTAAAAACGTTCAAATGGCTTGAGCGTCTCCTACAGCAGTCTAAGTCATTGCTTAGCAACGGCGTCTCGGCGGAGTGATACAGTGTTGTTATGGCGAAATAACAGCACAGTTAGAACGCTTCTCAACCAATCAGCTTGCGTGGCCGGAACTATTTGTTGTATAAATATATATAAAGACTAAAGACTCGTGTAGGTTCACTGGTGGTTTTGACAGTAAATAAATTGTCTATATTTGTGTTGTAGTCATGGCGACCCCCGGTTCCTATCACCAAGATATCTGAACCTTCACATCAAACCACTCTAAATGACTTGTTTACATCTCAGTAACTAAGTTATGCAGAGAAACAAGTCTCAGATGTGCTGTATGAGGACAGCAGAACGCGTTTGAATACAAAGGCAGCAAAGTTGCTGCTGGTGCAGGAATTTTCTGTAACTCCGTAACTCAAGGGCGCTGTCCTAATTTAGGAGCTGGTGGGCCTTTTTTCCCTCACAGAGGAAGGAAGAGCAGAGAGAACGAAAATAGACGACACATTTTTCACCTCATTTTCTCCGCTGCTCTATTATGATGGCGATGACGGTGAGGGGAGCTGTGCTGAGACGTGTTTTATATCCTATGTGCTTGGCGTGCGGTTTGACCTGAACAGGGCCTTAAACTACATCAGTAAATCATGCTGTGGAGAGCTGCGCTGGGTATAAACACACAGTCGCTGGAGTCACTCAGATCATATAATTAGTAAATGGGTCAGATGTGCAGAGGAATCTGCCCCCTAAACACTAAATAACATTAAAGGCCGATTCAGAAGCCAAACCGCTCGTGCTGTGTTCACATGTTGGCTCTGAGAATCCCGGCGTTCCGTGCCTCAGAGCGGTACGCGACCATACCAACATGGAAAGGTTACCATGGTGACAGTGTTAGTGGCGAAAGCGGATGATGATCAGAGCTTTAGCAGTGTCAGTTCATTTGGGCTCCTGTTTGAAAGTGTTTGAGGATGTTGATGTGACCGTGTGACTGAAGGTCAACTCTGTCTGAGCTCCTCCACCTCTCTCCCTCTGTCTGTCTGTCTGTCTGTCTGTGTTGATGCTCGTCTCTTCCACTGTTTATTTCTATCTCTCTGTCTCTTCTTTCTCTGCCTCTTTTCTTTCTCTCTCTCCCTGCCCTCTCTCTCTCTCTCTTTGTAGTCTCTCTTTTTCCTCTCTCTCTCTCTTTACTCTGTCTCTACCCTCTCTCTCTATTCTCCCTGTCTCTTTCTTTGTAGTCTCTCTTTTTCCTCTCTCTCTCTCTTTACTCTGTCTCTACCCTCTCTCTCTATTCTCCCTGTCTCTTTCTTTGTAGTCTCTCTTTTTCTATCTCTCTCCACTCTCTCTCTCTCTCTCTCTCTCTTTCTCTATTCCCTCTCTCTATTCTCTTTTTTTACTCCCTATCTCTCTACTCTGTCTCTACTCTCTCTCTCTATATATTATCCCTTTCTCTCTTTGTAGTCTCTCTTTTTCCTCTCTCTCTCTACTCTCTATGTCTCTACTCTGTCTCTACTCGCTCTCTCTCTATTCACCATCTCTCTCTTTTCTCTTTTTGTAGTCTCTCTCTCTCTCTCTCTCTCTGTCTCTCTCTAAGTCAGGTCCCTGAGGGATCAGGGCTGTCGGAACTGAGTTGTCACCCCTCCTCCTGCCCCCCCACCATCACCTCCCTTCCGACTACACACACACTGTGATGTCCCTCAGGCTCTCCTGTGTGTGTGTGTGTGTGTGTGTGTGTGTGTGTGTGTGTGTGTGTGTGTGAAGGAGGTCTAAATTTACCCTCCCCTTGGCCGCCCCCTCAGTACCCCCCCACTCTGACCTACTTCATTACTTCACTCTCTCTCTCTCTTTCATCTCTCTCCCTCTTCTCTCTTCATGATGCACCTATTGTCTTCTGAAAGAATTCCCTTATTAGAGCAGCACTAATAGCAACAACATCAACAACCACAGTTACAATGAGGGTAACACTTCTTAAAGAATAAGTAATTGATTAAGTAATAGATAATGTGATTGATAAGTAATAAGTAATATACTTATTCATTACTGCTTACATGTGCTGTGTAGTGGTCGGGGTCAGTAGGGTCAATCAATGGTCAGATCATAGATCATAAAATTTTCCCACTGCACGTATTGGTGTTTATAGCGTGGTTTGAAGTTTCTGTCAAGTTTCTACTGAGACATTAAAGCATCTGAGTTTTATTCACCTTCTCCTCTAATCAGGAACAGCAGAGAGCTGATCAGATCTGTGTGATGAGTGCTTGTGCTGCTTGTTTGTTCATTTGTTGTTGTTGTTGATGAAGCATGTGGATCATTTACATGCCATTATTGATTTGAATGTATGCCAGTGACACAAATGTGAACCATTGACCATCAGAAAGATCAGATTCTTTTAAAAAATCGGGAGTAATAAGATTAAATGTAGTAGAACAAGTAATAGAAGCTCATATCCCTCAAATTAGCATCAGACTGCACATCTAAATCATCTCACACTAGTCTAAACCTGCTATTAAGTAATCTCTAATAGACTTGATTGTGTGGTTTCTGATCCTGTATGGTACACTGTTATCTATAAACATGAAATATTAATCTCACTTACCTCCACTGGACATGACTTAAGGAGAATGCTACAGAGTCAGAACTGTTCACAATGGTGGTGATAGGAACCAGATGTCCACCTCTAAAAGCTCTATATGGAAACCTTTCTATTTATATCTATATATGTTTATATCTATCTATATAAAATCTATTTCACTCTGTTTGAAGTGATTATGTTCTTTAGTGTGTGTGTTGTTGTTCCCTGTGTCCTGATCATCGCTGGTCTCCCCTGATTCCAGCCACACACACACACACACACACACACACAATCCCAGCCATGTGCCCATTCACGTGTGTGTGTGAGTGAGCTGTGTGGTTGGGTGGATGTGTGTGAGCGAGAGAACAAGTAAGAAGGTGAAGTGGCTAAAAAAATGTGTCTTTGAATAAAGGTCGCCTGTACACCGGTCGTATGCAAAAGTTTGTGCGCCCTTGGTCAAATGATGTTTTTTTTTTTATTATTTTTCAAAGTGAAAATGAGTTAACACACTTAAATATGACAAATTTTACATACAACATATTGTAAAAAACTAAAACTTTTATATAAAATGTGCTTTAAATTTTGCATAGATTGCATTTTATGTCATTTTTTTCCTCAATTTGTTAAATTCAACAGATCAGATTAAAAGCGTAAAAAACCTTGAGAAAAACAAGCCAATCGAGCTCTAGTGTGCCTTATATTGAAAATGATACCTCCTCTGTGGTGGTCCAGAGGGGGTCCTGATCATTGATAACCAGGGTAAGGGTGGGTTAAAATATTATACATAGAAACAGACAGACTACAGTCTACAACGTGCATCTATATGGTAAGTGGAGCTGATAGAATGGACAGAGTGTAGATACAAGGTTGGTGTTTCTAATAAAGTGGCCAGCGAGTGTATGTGTGTGTGTGTGTGAATGAGCAAATGTGTGTGTTGTAGTGTCAGAGCACATCTGTGATTAATCTCACACACAGGTTCAACACTTTACCTGACCAGCACGATCCCTCCGTCCAGCCTGAGTGAGCAGCGCTTGTTTGTTTGTTTTTCTTTCCTTTCACTGCTTGTTTGATCTGAGTTTGTTTTCACATCCACACAAATTGACAAAGTGCACTTACGTAATTGTGTTTTGGGCTAATTTGATTAGCGCGTGCTAATACGTCGAAGTGGTGAGAGCGGTTGATTAATACGCACTTTAAGCTCCAATCAGTGTGAAACACTGCATTAGTGCAGTCGTACCTGTCCACAGTGACTCACTCTGACCTGCTCAGGCTGACTCACAGTTCAGGCCCTGTTTCAGAGCCTCAGCTCTTCCCCGTCTCTGACTCACTCCGCTGATCTATGACTTGCTCTCTTTGTGTCGAGACCAATCAATTTCCCCCTCTCTTTCTCAGGTATTCAGTGGAAGGCTTTCTTGACAAGAACAAGGACCCGCTTTTCCAGGATTTCAAACGGCTGATGTATAACAGGTAGAGCTGGAGAGGCTTTTTCATGTTTCTTGTCGTCCTCGTCTGTCATATTTTGTAAAATGTCTGAGTGAACATGCAAACGAAAGGGCTGTTCAGATGCCTCGCACTTCAAAAGAGGCAAGATGTGCTTCGTAGGGGGCGGGTTCACGCATTTCATTGACAAGGAGGTCAAGAAGTTAAAGAGAATATTAAAGACCAGTAAGAGAGAGGAAGCTGATATACGCAGTCTCCTCCACAATTATCGGCACCCCTGGTAAAGATGAGTAAAAAGGGGTTATGAAAATTTCATCTTTTGGTGAGTTAGCTTAATCTCACACTGAGAAACTGAGGAAAAAAACAACCTTTAATGGAAGTAAATTCATTCTGAGATAAAAAGATCCCTCATCAAAGATTAATTAATTATTTTGAACAAAACCATAAACCATAAAACTAAGTTGGGTTAGAAAAAAAAATTAAATAGAAAAAAACAAAAATATTAAGACAATAATAGTAATGATAAAATAGTAGAAGGATAAAAATATATCAAATACATGCAACCAATAATAATAAAAGTTTGCATTATTTCAGGGAGACAGGCCTACATACACGTTATGGACAAAAATATTGGAAGACTTAATCATTGAATTCAGGTGTTTCATTCAGTCCCTTTTCTGCAGGTGTATAAAATCAAGCACCTGGTCAAGCAGCCTGCCTTTACACACATTAGTGAAAGAATGGGTCATTCTGTGGGTCACTTCTTCACTGAATCTGAGTGCGGTGCTGTAATAGGATGCCACCGTTGCAAGAAGTCAGTTTGCAAAATGTCGTCCCTCCTAGATATTCTACGATCAACTGTGAGTGGCATTATTGAACAGTAGAAGCATTTAGGAACCACAGCAACTCAGCCATGAAGTGTCAGATCATGTAAAGTTACAGAGCGGGTTGCCGAGTGCTGAGGACCATAGTGCATAAAAGTCACCAACACTCTGCTGATCAATAACTGCAGAATCCAAACCTCCTCTGGCATCAACATCAGCACAAAAACTGTGCATTGGGAGCTTCGTGGCAGGGTTTCCATGGCCGAGCAGCTGCATTAAAGCCTTACATCACCAAACACAATGCCAAGCGTGGGATGGAGTGGTGTAAAACACGACGCCACTGGACTCTGGAGCAGCGGAAATGTATTGTGTGGAGTGACGAATCACACTTCTCTATCTGTCAGTCTGATGGATGAGTCTGGGTTTGGTAAATGCCAGGAGAATGTTACCTGCCTGACTGCACTGTGCCAGCTGTAAAGTTTGGTGGAGGAGGGATGATGATATGAGGTTGTTTTTCAGGGGTTGGCTGAGGCCCCTTAGTTCCAGTGAAGGGGAATCTTAATGCTTCAGCACCAAGACAATTTGGACAATTCTATGCTTTCAACTTTGTGGGAACAGTTTGTGGAGGAACCTTTCCTGTTCCAGCATGACTGAGCCCCAGTGCACAAAGCAGCTCCATAAAGTCATGGCTGGGTGAGTTTGGTGTGGAAGAACTTGACTGGCCCTCACAGAACCCTTCCATTAAACACCAGACATTTTCTGAGCTCTCAGTTGAGGCCAACTATGGCATCACTGGTCTTTGGACAAGTGCTCAAATGGTTAAGGCAAAAATTATGTTGAAAAAAAATTTGGTCGGGGGCAAATTTAAGTGTTTCTAACTTTGAGTTGTTCTGACTACATTTTTTTGTGTTTCTGGTACTAAAGCAGTTGGTTTTGGACTCACTAAAATTGATATTTTCAACCAATATTTTTTCAAATTCCTAATTTATCTAACAAAACATGCTACATAGGTCAATGTGAGTTGGATTTTTTACAGTGCATAGAAATATAAATCTTGCTCAAATAGTTCTAACATTATTCATCAATCAACAAAGTGTGTCAGGTTGTGCCCCCTGCATTTCATATCTACAAACAGGCTTGATATTTTGAAGCCTAATCTGATGATTGTCCATTTTTAAAGATAATAGTATCCACTACTAATGAAACTTGTATTGATTTTTTTACCCTGTTTTGAGCTCCTCTTGTCATTGCCTGTCATTTTCCTCTGCAGTTCGGACCCGGTGCTGAAGGAAATGTGGCCTGATGGTAAGCTGAGCATCACAGAGGTGACCAAGCGACCACTGACTGCTGCTACACTCTTCAAGAACTCCATCATTGCCCTCGTGGAGAAACTCGCCTGCAAGGTAAGGGCTGACCAGACGAACTCTTACCAATCTGACTCGTGTTCAGTGAAATTGTTCTCCATGCTTTTAGATGTAGCTTTTTATAATGTGTCCAAAAGTTTGTAGACACCTGCTCATCCAGTGTTTCAAGGGTGTTAATAGGGTCCTTCTTTGCTTCATCTACTCTTCTGGGAAGGTTATACACTACATGTTGGAACATTGCTCTGAGGATTTGATTGCATTCAGCCACAAGAGCATTAGTGAGGTCAGGTACTGATGTTTTGGATCGCTCCAACTCATCCCAACGGGAGCTCCATCACTCCGGAGAACACAGTTCCACTCCTCCACAGCCCAATGCTGGGAGGCTTTATACCCCTCTAGCTCACACTTGGCATTAGCCATGGTGACCTTATGCTCATGTGAGGCTGCTCCGGAGCAGTTTGACTAACAGACAGTGTCTGATGCAGCAGACACACATTTACCCCTGTTGTTTTTCCCCATACTTTAGAGAGGTGACCCAGATTATCACTTCATTTTCACTCAGAGACCTCATAATATCTCTGGGACATTGCGTTAAAGTTCTGGTGCTGGAGCTCATTTGCACCCAGTGTGGAGGGAAATATAAGTCAGATGGGCTGGAGAAGGTGTCTTGAGGGAATCTGCAGTCCTGGAGACAAAGACTAAGCTGCAGCTGTGTCCAAAATAGTGTAGTTCTATTGTACATAGTAGCCCTCACTGGAAAAAGTGTGGCCTCCAGCTCTGGATTTACTGGACATCATTTTCACATGAGGAACATTTACGTCACCAGTCATGCATTTATTCCCCTACTTACAGAAGGGTCTTGTTTTTAGCCTGCTCTAGAACTCATGATAGCTATAGATTAAAAAAACATTCATGTTTGAGTCACACATCCTCTGCAGAGAACACACTCCTATACATTTTAGTAGACAATTACTGTTTATTTGTTGAATTTAACATACTGGGGGGAAAAACATAAAATATGGTGCAAAGGTTTTGAGATTATATATATATATATATAAATCTCTCTCTCTCTCTCTCTCTCTCTCACTGTCTGTCTTTGTCTCTCTCTCGCTTTGCTGCCTCTTTCACTCTTTTCTCTGTATAAATGTGTTCACTAGGACTGTTGACATATCAAATTGATTAAGTTCAGTTCAGTTCGTGTCTCCATTTCTGATGTTTTTAAGTTTTTGAGATTATTTGAAAAATGCCTGTTGCCCTTTACATTATATGTAAATTTCATGATGAACTGAACAAAAGAAATGACCCAAAATTACTTGGAAAACTGTCTGGTTCCATTGACTTACATTAAAAGAAATATGTTTTTTCCTTCTCCTGTAAAGTTACTGTTTTGCAGATGCTTGTTATATTTTATATATAACATTATTGGTTACATATATATACTCATTACTGGTTACACATTAGACTGTGTGGTTTCATGCTGTGCTGATCACGATAGTCTCAATATGAAAATAAAAACACTTTTGCGCCGATTGGGCTGGCGTTTTCAGCTCATTCAGAACATTCAGTGCTTTGACACTGTACAGACTCTGTGTTTATTCTGTGTGGACAGTAATCTGAACGTGTGCGCTGTATGTCTGCAGACCGGACGGGTCAGGTAATCTCTACAGCAGCGCTCTGAGGAATATAATCTCTAATGGTTGGAGTCTGATTGGATCAGTCTGATTATTTTGAGAGAGAGAGAGAGAGAGAGAGAGAGAGACAGAGAGAGAGAGCGGAGGGGAGAAAGAAGAGAGGGAGAGAGAGAGAGAAGAGAAGGAGGGAGTGTGAGGAAAGAAAAAGTGAAAAAAAGAGTGTGAGAGCAGGAGTGTAGAGGAAAGAGAGAGAGGGAAGAGTGAGAGAGAGGGAGGGAGAGAAGAGGAAAAGAGAGAGAGAGAAGCGGACAGATGATTGATATATATAGCCTATGTATATATGATATACAGAGAGATGAAGAAAGAAAAGTCAAGGAAAGAGATTGAAGAGAGAGAGAGAGGGAGAAAGATCCTCTGTCTCATGCAGGGTTATGTCTCTCTCTCTCTCTCTCTCTCTCTCTCTCTCTCTCTCTCTCACTCTCTCTCACTCTCTATCTCTCTCTCTCTCTCTCTCTGAGAGTGTGATATGTCTGATGTTATGTGGGATGAGCTGTGTGTGTGTGTTTCAGCAGACTTACACGTGCAAGTGTGTGTGTGTGTGTGTGTGTGTGTACTGGGGACACAGCCGGCCGTGTCATGTTTTTTAGGTCACAGTTTAGGACTGCCTGCTCTCTTTCAGGTCCTGTGGGGACACCTGTCCTGAATCTGACCGGCCTGTTCACTTTTCCGCTCTCTCTCTCTCTCTCTCTCTCTCTCTCTCTCTCTCTCTCTCTCTCTCCCTGTTCTCTCTTTTTCTCTCTCTTTCTCTCTCTCTCTCTCTGTCTCTTTGATATTTCCGCCTCTTCTCTTGCTTTCTCTGTCTCACTCTGTCTTTGTCTCTCTCTCTCACTTTTTCCTTTCTCTGCACCTCTCTCACTCGTTTTCTCTGTATAAATGTGTTCACTGGGAATGTTGCAATTCAGTTGCTACTGCAGCTTCCACATCGAATTGAATTGAATCATATCAAATTGATTTAGTTTACTTTATTTCACTTCTCATTTATTTCAGTTCACTTCTATTCGGTTCAGTTCACTTCATTTCAATTCAATTCAGTTCAGTTAAATTCATTTCACTTCACTTAAACTCAAATTCACTTCAGTTCAATTTAGTTCCGTTAAATTAATTTCACTTCACTTAATTTCACTTCAGTTCAGTTCACCTCAATTCAATTCAATTTAGTTCAATTCAGTTCAGTTCTGTTCATTTCAGTTAAATTAATTTCACTTTATTTCATTTCACTTCACTTGAATTCAGTTCGGTTCAAATCAGTTTAATCCAGTCCAGTTCAGTTCAGTTCAGTCCAGGTCTGTTCAATTCAATTTAATTCGATTCACTTCAGTTCAATTCAATTCAATTCAATTTAGTTCAATTCAGTTCAGTTCTGTTCATTTCAGTTAAATTAATTTCACTTTATTTCATTTCACTTCACTTGAATTCAGTTCAGTTCAAATCAGTTTAATCCAGTCCAGTTCAGTTCAGTTCAGTTCAGTCCAGGTCTGTTCAATTCAATTCAATTCAATTCACTTCAGTTCAATTCCATTCAATTCAATTAAAATCAATTCAGTTCAATTCAATTTAGTTCAGTTCAGTTCAGTTCAGTTCAATATCCTCATTTTAATAAGCGTCATCATTAAAGGCTTAAAAATATACATTTAATGCACAAAAATATGATTATTTACTGACACTGTGGAGCCACAGAACATAAAATAGTCTGAAGAGTTTACAAATTAGGCTAGAGTAGACAGAAAAATTTGATTTTAAAAAATAGGCCCTTTGCCACTTAGTTTAATTTTTTGTTTCACAAGCCTATCTGCATGCAAGATTGAAATATGAAATCACAAAATCAAAAGCAAAGAAACAAACAAAACAAATGGAATAGAAATGTTTCCTTACTAGTCACCATGCGACCATTGCGGTGATTGTTGTAGCCGTAGTGACCGCTTGTCTCTCAGATTACATGAGCTTTGTGCTGAAGAGGAGCTGTGCTTTAGTTTATTCTGATCTATATTTGATTGTCTCTGCGTGTTTTAAGAGATTGTGAGTTCTGTGTAGCTTTTCTGGCTCAATGGTTAAAGACAGAGCATCAGGGTCTCCTCTGACAGGCAAACGCACCCAAACAAACTGCTGATGGAGAGAGAGAGAGACATGCAGAGAGGCTGTGGGAGGTCACTGGGTGAAACGAGGGGACGGTTCGCTCTCATTACGGGTTGAACCCCCTCTGTTCTAGGAAGCCCAGTGACGCAGGCCGTGTAACAGACAGTTCACAGAGTTCTTCCACTCATCAGTTCACTTCAGTTTCATATCACGCTGTCTACAACATCTAAAAGCAGCATGTTCTAGAAGTGCGGATGTGGCCCCCAATGAGCATCTCTGAGAGAGACAGTCAGGAAAATCTTGCTTAGACTATGAGGAGGAACATGAGGAGGAGCCGAGACTCAAAAGGAGAAACTCTCTAATGCCAGACATACACTGTGCAATTTAAGCCCATTTTTAAGCCCAGTTTGGTCGGAGCCGACTGAATCTCATGATCGGGCCTGATTTCACCTTCGTTGGCCGTCGTTTGCTGTGCAGTATGAGAAACAGTGCCCGATTAACTGCCCAAATGATCTCCGATCGAGCAGTCGGACGATCGGATGGATTTCTGACATGTCAGAAATTTTGCACACTTGTCTCACAGTCTGAGTAGCCTCACGAACCGATTTCTCAAAGTTGCACCCAAAACCACACACAGTCACAACCACCTGTCCTACACGGAGGCAAAACAAGTCCACATTTGTGGCACCAGCGTCCGTATATGCTGACTTTGCTCCATTTGACTGGGTTGAATTGCGAGGCATAAATAAATATGGTGATTTTTCTGTCTTCGTAGAGCTGCCTGTAGACCGCCTGCTCTTCAGCTTCAGCACACAGTGTGGCACAAGTTAGCAGAGCTGTTGTCGCAGTTTGTCAATGAATCTGGCTTTTACACCAAAATAGTGCCCTGTTTGTCCAGTATGGAACTGTGCACACATGGCTGAATCTCAGAAGGCTGTTTATTAAACATGTGATGCACTTTATGAGTGCAGGAACAAATTTTAATATGTGGTGCACTATGTAGGGAGCAGGGAGATTTGAGATTCAGCCAATGTTTTTGCTCGGGACTCGGAGGCGCAGCATGTTGTTTTGAATGAAACAGTATTAGGGCTGCATTTCATGTGCAGTGTGAGCACCTGTGTCACGTCATGTCAGTCGGACCGAGTGTTTTCATACAGTGTGAGTATATAAATCGCAGACTTTGGCCGTATAGGATGGGCGATTCAAACGTACAGTGTGAGTCACCAAAGAACAAGATTTCTAAAATCACACAGTGTCTGTCTGGCTTAAAAGCATGAAGAAGAACCACTGAGACAAGACTCAATAGAAAAACTCCCTAAGAACATGAGGAAAAACCCCTGAGAGGAACCAAGACTCAAAAAAAGAAACTTTCTAAGAATTTGATAAAAATGGCATTACAGTAACAAGTTATATTTTCAATATTTCACTCGGTATTTAGGGGAAGTGTTTAGAATAAGGTGTCCTATGACTAGTTTGCTTCAGTTTGAAAGTGTGACAGAAAACTGGGATTTTTAATCAATCAGGAAAAATACACATATATAATATATTTGTTCTTTTTTTTACTGCTATATTAGAAAATCCAGTTTTCTCTCACTTCAGAGTAACTAGCACATTTGTTTAGAAAGTAGTGATGTGAAACATAGAACGTTTTACTTTTAAATGTAGTCAAGTGGAAGTCAAAGTCTCAAAAAATACTTTAGTATTTAAAAAGTACTTTAGTAAATATACTCAAAAAGGTAAATAAAGCTACACTACGTAAGATTTTTTGTTAAAATTGAACGAAGTAGTATTACTAAGTCGAATATAAACATTTTTTCTGACCACGTCATACATCACAAAAACTCAGAAAGGAGGTCCAGCTCGATTTTTAGGTCTCAAATGTAAAATCAACATTACACTGATGAAGATATGATGACAGTAGCAGATAATTCACTCACATCGTGAATAAAAAACACAAATAAAGATCATTGTTATCATTATTCTGTTTTATTTTTATGACATGCTGTGTGTTTTGCAGGAGCCATACTATGTGCGGTGTGTAAAGCCCAACGAGGTGAAGTCCCCCATGCTGTTCGATGACGCACGCTGTAGACACCAGGTGGCATACCTAGGCCTGCTGGAGAACGTCCGGGTGCGCAGAGCTGGCTTTGCCTACAGACAACCCTACGAACGCTTCCTGCAGAGGTCAGAAGGTCACACACTCCTCCACTTACACACCAAGCAATCCAGAATACAATCTGGGTTCAATCAAGTTGGGTTAACGTTGATGGATTTCACTTTTTTAATAATTGATCCAAAACTGTTCAACCTTATGGAACCGAGTGTCTTGCCAACAGTCCATTTTGAGAATTTGCAGATGTTCCCTTAACTGGTTTGAATCTGCAGCCAGAAGACATACAGCGCACTCATGGCCATGAACTGGCACATAGAATTGGATCTTTCTGTGTACTACTGTGTTTCCTATCACTGCATAAAAGATGCAGGAGTCTTCTTTTATTATCGGAGTGCAGTTTATATTGGTAAATAGAAGAGGAGAAGAAGAGCAGATAAAACATCAGGAATAGCCACATTTTTGCACTAAAAAAAGAGTTCAAATAAAATAAAAAGTAAACAGTAAAAAAAGTAAATAAAAAGTAAAAAAGTAAATATAAAGTAAAGTTTTCTCTTTCACCCTTAATGTCGTCGATCAGCCGAAACATGTTTGGTCTGAAGTTTGCTTTTTTAGTTTTGCACTGGAGCTACGAAGCTAATGTAGCTAACAAGTAATGGGAGCTCATGTACACCAGTTAGCATCAAACGGCTTGTCTGAATCATCCCACACTTGCCTCATATCCTGTTGTTAGTTAGTTGATAAGTAACCTCTAATAGACTCTAATAGATTATGTGGCTGCTGACACTAAATGAATTCAACCGGTTTTCAGAAGAAACGGGTGATGAAAATCGAGCCAACCCGCCTTTGGCTTTTTAAATGTCAGTGTTAAATGAGTATCTAGTGTTTAACGAGGTGGATGTATCAGAGTTATTATGGTTAACTAAAACTATTACTAAAATCAAAACAAGCAGTGAAAAATATGCTTGTTAACTGTAATAAAAATAAAAACTACAGTTTTCAGAAAAACACAAAGACTAAATGGAAACTATAATGTCCACTGCAAAACTAACTAAAATGAAATAAAATTGCTGAGAAAAAAAAGTTAGGTTCAATTTTTTTCCAGTGTGTGAATGAAAGTTAGGAGTGGATTATTTCTGTGTTCGGCTGTTTTTAAGGAAAGCTGGAGCCGAGCTGAGCTCAGCCGACTGCTGTGTTGTTTTTATTCTACACTTATCAGATTCATCATAATGCTAAAAACTAAAACTGAAATAAAAACTAAACTAAAACTATTAAAGCACCCTTAAAACTAACTGAAATGGAACTGAATCAGAAACCAAGATGAAAAACTAAATAAAAAGAAAAAACTAAACTAAAAACTAAAATTCCACATAATAACCCTGGGCTGTATTGGTTAGTAATGCTGGGTAGTGTAACCCAAATACACAAATGAGTCCAGTCTGGACTGTTACTGCGATGATGCTGCGTTTCGCTCCAGAATTTTGTGAAACGCACTTTATTTTAGGAACATGAACAATTTTGAGATTTACATTAATGGTGTTAAAGTTCTGGATGAAATCGGCACAAAGCAAAATTAACTGCTACCAGAAACAGATTTTTTACTGTCCTTTCTATGGAAGCCCTTTGTTTTATCAAGATTTCAGTTTATTTGTATCATCACTGCACAATGAGTGTTATTTTCTTGAGATCATATTTATGGCATTATCATGACATAACAATATCTTGATATTGTTATCTCGATCAAACAATGTTCGTTTTGTGGTGATGATATAAACAATTCAAGATCGCAAGCAAACATTTGCTTTGTCATGATAATGACAAATATCACGAGATCTCGAGAAAACAAATGTAAATAACTTGTTATTATGGACAAACCATGTAAATGCTTCTGTACAAGTGAACTGACCTTTTTTAAATAATTATTGTTATGGAAAATGGGGCAAGTTCTTATAAATGATTACTTTTGAAATATCAGTT
The DNA here is from genome assembly GCF_904425465.1 of Colossoma macropomum. Lineage (NCBI taxonomy): Eukaryota > Metazoa > Chordata > Actinopteri > Characiformes > Serrasalmidae > Colossoma > Colossoma macropomum. The sequence continues at coordinate 5,962,741 of NW_023494787.1, read as the reverse complement.
TGTCACCTGACACTGATTACCAAATGCTGACACCAATGTAGTTTGGAGATCATTGTTGGTTTTGCATGGATTTACCTGTGTATAAAAATGGAGGGAGTTCTTGTAAGCTCCTCTTGTTGTTAGCTCTATTAGCCTCATAGCTCCACTGAAAAAAACTAAATAAGAAACTTCAGATGCTGAACATTTTCACTGATTGACTACTTGTGGACTGAAAGGAAAATGGTCTAAAATTGAATTCCTGCCAAACTATTCCGGAAAATGCAGGCTGTTTTTTCTTCTGCTGCTGTTAGTTAGCTTTGCAAGATTAGCATGCCCTGAATTAGCCACAGTACTTTTGGTTATCCTTCCTTTCGCCGTCTCCCTCGTACAGGTACAAGATGACGTGTGAGTACACCTGGCCCAATCACCTGATGAGCAGTGACCGAGAGGCCGTGGAGGCCATCGTTGTCCAGCACGGCTTTGAGGGGGACGTAGCATACGGACACACGAAGCTGTTTGTGCGAACGCCGCGCTCGCTGTTCACTCTGGAGCAGGAGAGAGCCGCACTCATCCCCATCCTCGTCCTCTTCCTGCAGAAGGTGACGGACGCTCTTTTTTCCTCTGTCTGTCTCTTCCTCTCTCTTTAACTCTCCATGTTATTCTTTCTCATTTCCAGTTTTTCTGCCCTCAGGGGGGTTTCCGGCATTTCTCTCAGGAGCCGTCACTGTCCTTTTTCTTCGTTCTGTCTCTTGCTTTCTTGTCATTTCAGTCAGTTGGTTCTCTCTGGGTGCCCTCCCTAAATCAAGCCTGGCTGATTTACATTCACTTTGTGTCTTCAGAAGTAGATCTGAGGGTACTTATACGCTCATCGGCAAAAAACATAGTTGCACCCAGAAGGAAGTGTCGGATTGCAATGCTATTCGGAAGGAAGATAAAGGTTACCAGGAACAATAAATGATTCTGTGATAATCCATCCCATGCAGCCTGAATATTCTCACGCAGTTCCTGCAGATTTTGCAGTAGGGGTCATGTGTTGATAGCACGTCCAGTAGCATTCCACACATTTTTAATCTGGGATGGGTCTGGCAATGCGACTGGCCATGGCATAGTCTCTATGTCTTCAAGACAAGCTCTTGAGACGGCAGCAGTTTGCAGACGAACATCGTCCTGTTGGAATAATGCATGCGCTCGGAAAAGGTAGGGCCACTGGTTGCAGGACGTAACTTTAGGATGTCAAAGTGCCTGTAATGAACACCAAAGACCACCGGTCTGCATGCATGTAGTCCTGCGTCGTGCAGCCGTCTGCCAATGGTGCTGGCACTAAGAGGATGACTCAGGGAGGGCATCACTGCATGCTGAATGGCTGGTGGGTCACTCCATGCGTGTCGGACAATCCGTTGGTTTGTGTAGGTCTCCCAGATCCTTCATGTCGCTGGTGCATCCTTCTTCTCGCCACTGCCACCAACCGTGTTATGGTAATATCCGCATGAACCGGTATGGCCCACAATACGTTGATAAGACCATCCCGCTTCTCGGGGCCGTACGATGCGACCCCTCTTGAACTCTTCCAACTGCTCGAATTGCTTTCGAACTGTTCTTCGAGGCAGACGCTGTCGGATGCTACCAACACTATCGAGTCAGAAAGGAAAACGCGCAACGGGACAAACCTATATAGTCAGTCAGGTACAGCGATAAGGCCGTCCTTGCTTACGCCACGCCACATGCACGGCCGAGCGTGAACCTTAAATCATTCGCATGTCTCACAATGTCAAACCTACCCACCAAGTTTCATTCCTGTTGGTTGATTCCTTCTGGGTGCAACTATGTTTTTTGACGATGACTGTATGTAATTATGCTACTTTTTCAGGGCCTTTGCTTGTTTCTGCTGGACCTCCTGAACCCATTTCAGCAACCTCTACTGACCAAATTGTCCAACTTTTTAGTTAAACTGCAGACTTAGTAATCTGCAGAGACTTATTAAACTGCAGAGCTATTAATCTTAAGACATATTATTCATTAACCACTGTAAATTACCCAATAACTACTATAAGTTGACCAGCTCAGCCAATGAGTGCATTATTTCATAGCTACTTGTAGGTTGGACAAGCTTTACAGGCCAATCAAATGATATTTATTTTGTATGTATGTGATAGTGTCATTTTTTTTGTTATGTAATCAAGCTAACGTTAGCACGGTGGCTAATCCATAGACATTTACAACCTGTCTAGTTTAGGTTAGCTTCAACGTTAGCTTCAATGTAGCATTTTAAACTGGAAACTCAACATTGTGTGCTTTGATTTCTCAATAGATTCAATGGGAATGTTGCTAGTGTTATGTAGCTTGTCCAATCTAGCAACAGTAGCAACCAGAGTCTGGGACTTGAGTCAGTGACTCTGACTCACTCAGAAATGACTTGCGAATCAGAGTCGAAATTTTTAAAATTGTGAAATTGAGCTGATTCAGTCTGCCAACCTCAATGCGGTAAATGAATAAATCCCTCTGTTTATATCCTTGCACGTGACTTTGCGTGTCAGTTTTGCTACAATTATGTGCAGATCACCATTACATGCTGTTCACCTGCAGCTCACAGTGGCGTCAGGTTCAATACGAATCAAATAACAAGCCTTTCATCAAAGACAAACCTTCAGTCTGATGGACAGATTGCCGAGGTAAATGCAGTAAATGCAGTGGTTTAAGGAAAGAGACGACACAGTTTGAAACAGTTGGCTAGCATTTTCAGATAGCAGGTATGCTAGGTAGTGCACTAGCTATTGTGGCGGCGCCACTGGACTTAAGGTTTGGGCCAATTGGGAGAACAAAAAGGAGCACGTACATGACTCCTAAGATGCTCTTCGCCTCTCTGCAATGTGGCTTAGTTAAGTTTAATGTGTTAAATGTTGTTGTTTGTGATGTTGAGATGTGTGAATGTGTTGGTTGTTGTTAATCGTGTACTTTTCAGCTTAATTAGCGTGTCTGAAGAGTTCACCCTTTTTAGGTAGTGTTTTTTGGTGGGTGAACCCCCCCCCCCAGAGAGTTCCGCTCTGTGCCCAATGATTCAATTAAGAGCATCTTCAGCATCTAATTTGAGCTTTTCAGTAACCACTTATTACGTATTCAGTATTCATTGTCTGCTATGTGTTATTCAGTAAATGCTATGAATTATTTGCTATTTGATAAATAATTTTGAATTAGGAATTATGATTTATTCAGTATCCACTATAAAGTATTCAGTATCTACTGTGAATTATTCAGTACTTACTAGGAATTATTTAGTACCCACTATAAAGTATTCAGTATCTACTGTGAATTATTCTGTATCTACTATGAATTATTCCATATCTACTCTGAATTATTCAGTATCTACTATGAATTATTCAGTATCTACTATGAATTATTCCACATCTACTATAAATTATTCAGTATCTACCCTGAATTACTCTGTATGTACTCTGAATTCTTCAGTATTTACTATGAATTATTCAGTATCTACTATGAATTATTCAGTATCTACTCTGAATTACTCCGCATGTACTCTGAATTTTTCAGTATTTACTATGAATTATTCAGTATCTACTATGAATTATTCAGTATCTACTCTGAATTATTCAGTATCTACTATTCTATACCTACTGTGTATTATTCAGTATGAATTATATGAATTATGTAGAATGTACTATGACACTAATGTGTGAGCTTTGTAGTTATGAGAGTGAGGAACTGAACTGTGGACCCACATGTAAAGCATTAGAGTTTAAGGGGTTAAAAGACATGTTGAAAGGTCAGCTATACTGTAGGCATCGTTGTTTGAGGAAATCTGAGGATTCCCTGAGCGTATCCACAGCTGCGGTCCTGATTGATGGTTTCATTCCGGTGCGGAGGCTGAACAGAGTGTGGTTGATGATAGCTTCATTTCAATGAGTGTGATTGGCTGATTATTATTACATTACGCTCAATTATTCATCCGCAGTGTGAGCTGCCCTGCTTTCAGCTCTGACCCACTTAACACAGCCGGCCTAAAGTGGAGCATGACTTTAGTCCAAACTCACAAAGACACAGGCGGCACTGCAGAGCAGAGGACCGACTTCAGAAACGCCAGCCGCTGACTGTCCGTCCGTCCGTCCAGTCTGACAGCCCGATACATGCTCGGTCACTGATTCTGAGCCTCATCCTCTATTTCTCTCTCTCTCTCAGTTTCTCTGTCACTCCTCTTTCTTTACTTTCTCCTTTCTTCTTCTTGCTTTCTCTTCTTTCTCTTCCTTTGTTTTCTCCCCCTTTACTGTCTTTGTTTTTCTCTCATTGTCTTCTTTCATTCTTTCTTTCTCCTTATTTCATTTCTCTTTTCTCTTCTTTGCTCTTTTTTCTCTTTCTCTTTCACTCTCTCTCTTTCGTTCTTTTTCTCTCTGTTTCTTAAATTTCTCTCTCTCTCTTTCTCTGCTTTCTCTCTCTCTCTTCACTTTCTCTGTTTATCTGCATTCTTTCTCACTCTCTTGCAGTTTCTCTGCTATCTCTCTGACTCTCTCCTCTCTCTATCTATCTCTCTCTCTCTGTTTATCTGCATTCTCTCTCTCTCTCGCAGTTTCTCTCCTCTCTCTTTTTCACTGTTTTTCTGCTCTCTCTCTCTCTCTCTCTCTCTCTCTCTCTCTCTCTCTCTCTCTAGTGCACTTTATTAATATCACCACATACTGACTAGTCCAGTTTATTATTTCCCTCTACCTGATTCATGATTGGACAGTTTCTGACCACAGTCAGGGTCTGTTTCTGTTTTGGGTCTCTCCTGTAAAATATTCTCTTTTTATACTCCTAATTGCTGTAGTTTGGTTGTGCTTTGTGTCCAAACAGACTTTGTATCTTGTCTGCTTTATTCTGAACGGACTCTCTTTCCCTTCAGATGATGATGCTGCATCCATTGTTTAAATACTGTATAAACACTGCTAGTCAAAGTTCGGACACTCTAAAATGCATGTTTTTTTTCAAAATTGTAAAGATAATTTGAGCTAAAGACTTATTGCTTAAAGCAGGGGTGTCAAACTCAACCACTAAAAGGGCTGTATTACCTCTTGTGTGGTGTTAATGTGTTTGTTACTCAGTGGTCTGGTGGACCCACCACATTATTGTTTTATTAAATCAATACAGCCATAACAGTTTACGTAAAAATACCAGATGTTTAAAATATCGTGAGTGTCCAGCGTAGAGTTCTCCTTTAGCAGCTGTAGCCAGTCAGCAGCCTGTCCCCACCCTCACACACACACAGACACACATACTAACAGCAGGCCATGTAGGAGAACAGAGTGAAGGACACAGCACCTCCACATTTTTGAAATAGGCATTGAATACTTATTCAAAAATAATAATTCACTATAATAAAATAAATAATTCTAAATAAAAACAAATTGTTTTATGTATTTTTTTAAAACTGTCTATTTGCTGGGGGTCAGAGCACACACTGTGTTGCTGTGCATGCTGGGGACTGTAGTGCATCTCAGGGTGAAACGGGCTACTAAGAATCCAAATAGGCCAAATAGGACTGTGTCACGCGTCTGACTTGGTCCACAGGCCTTGTGTTTGACACATGGGGCTTGAAGATTTGAAAGCTGTTTCTAAGGCACATATGACAATGATGATCTAAATAAAATCATAATCATTATCTACCTGTGATCATTTTATCATCAAGGTCAATGTTTCTGAGTGGAGTAATTCTGCATGAACAATTTCAGAATTGTGTCATGTTTATTACTTTAAATTGCAAAACAATGAGTAGATGTGTCCAAACTTTAGACTGGTTGTGTAAATTCACTTTAAACCACCCCCCTCGGACACCACCACTAATATGCTGAACAGAACAAAAAGACTTGCTTAAAATCACTAAAATACACCTTTTATTTACTTTTTCAGTGAATGTGCTAGTTATAGGGTCTCTGTCTTTCTCTGTCTCTCTCTATCTCCCTCTTTTTCCCTTTCTCTCATCCTCTTTCTTGCTCTAGATTCTCCCCTCCAGCCATCTTTATTTTTATCCCTCCCCCTTTCTCTGACTAGTGCACCTTCATCTTTCATTTCCACTCTTAGAAAGTCCCTTCTTTCTTTTCTCCTTTGCTGCTTTGCTTCACAGTGAGGCCTCATTTTATAGACTTACTTATTACTTATCTACTGAGACAACTTTACACTAAATCACTACTGGAGTGAAGAAATACTCAAAGATTTTAATCCAGTATGAATCTGCAGTGTGTGTAGTTTTACGGTCTGACGGTAATAATTGTGGAGCGATTTTAATCCAGTATGAATCTGCAGTGTGTGTAGTTTTACGGTCTGACGGTAATAATTGTGGAGCGATTTTAATCCAGTATGAATCTGCAGTGTGTAGTTTTACGGTCTGACGGTAATAATTGTGGAGCGATTTTAATCCAGTATGAATCTGCAGTGTGTAGTTTTACAGTCTGACGGTAATAATTGTGGAGTGATTTTAATCCAGCATGAATCTGCAGTGTGTGTAGTTTTTACAGTCTGGCAGTAATAACTGTAGAGGAATTTAAATGCATGGTGATGTTATATTTTTGCCATATCACCCACTCTTCTTTTATCTTGTACTAATTTAATCCAGTACTAAAGCCTGGTCAGATGAACCGAATTAATGATCTGCCCTTTTCTGAGTGTCTTCATCACTCCATCCTCTCCCTCTCTCTCTCTGCAGGTGTGGCGCGGTGCTTTGGCGCGGATGCGGTGCAGACAGATGCGGGCGATTTACAAAATCATGGGCTGCTACAAGCGCTATAAAGTGAAGGCTCATTTCTGGGAGGTGGAGAGACGCTTCGCTAACGTCAGGAACATGTCCGACTATGGGAAAAGCGTGGAGTGGCCGACTCCTCCTGCTGCTCTAATGCAGTTCCACAAAATCACACAGCACCTCCACCGCAGGTACAAAGCCAAGGGCCAGTTCAGTCTACAGGACATTAGCATAACTGCTTTATCCTTAAATGTACTCACTCACTGGAGCATTACCATGCATGCTGCTCCCTGTTCACCTGGACTGAGTTGCACCAGGTTTGCATAAGTTTATACTTAAGTGGGCTTAAAGTCTTTACTGAGTCTTTAGTTACACTAGTTAGTTCCAGACTATCCTTTATACTAAATTTGGTTGGACCACAAATCCGTAAGTTGTGTCTTAACTAGTAACAACTAACTAATGCGTTCGTCGCTTTAACATGACGATAACCTGCTCGGTACTAATCAGTAAACCTGCTGCCATGGAAACGCGACAGCAGCTGCCCTTAAGTTAAGTGACCCTTATTAGTCCCACAACGGGGAAATTTCACCTCTGCATTTTGACCCAACCATGCAGTAAAAACACCATGTACACGCTAGTGAACACACACACTAGGGGGCAGTGAGCTCACTTGCCTGGAGCGGTGGGCAGCCCTATTCACAGTGCCCAGGGAGCAGTTGGGGGTTAGGTGCCTTGGTCAGGGGCACTTCAGTCACGTACTGTTGGCTCTGGGTATCGAACCGATCAGCTTCTGGTCACAAGGCTGGTTCCCTGACCTCCTCAGCAGCCTCAGTTTAGCCGTTTGGGCTGCTGAGTCTCACTGAGCTGGAGCTGTGGGTGTTTAGCTTCATGCTCAGAGTTTAAACCAGCGCGATGATTAGAGCTGTGAGTGAAATCACAGCGTACAGCGCTTAGAAAGTCATGTTTTTGGTCTTTTTGGTCTTTCTATGTGGTTTCTGATGGTTTCCCCAACACTTCCGCCTTCTCAGGGGGAGATAACAATATTTAATATCTACTAAGCTCAACATTAAAACTAGTTTGTGTGGTGCAGCTTGTTTTGATTTAGTGTTGCATAAACCTGAACTTAGTAAACACTTACGTTACAACCAGCCAACATTTGAACTTACGCACAGCAACCAGCCACTGGACTCTAAAATTTTCTCATTCTCCCTCTCTCTATCTCTCTCTCTTTTTCTCTCTCTCTCTCTCTCTCTCTCTCTCTCTCTCTCTCTCTCTCTCTTTTCTCTCTCTCTCTCTCTCTCTCTCTCTCTTTTTCTCTCTCTCTCTCTCTAGGTGGAGGGCGAGGCAGATCGTCAAGAACATTCCTCCCTCAGACATGGCGGAGGTCAGAGCGAAGGTTGCGGCTCTGGGAGCTCTGAGTGGAGAGAGAGTGGACTGGGGCTTTAACCGGGCCTGGGAGAGAGACTACCTGGCCAACGTGAGTGTATCAGCACTTTGTGCAAACACCCTATGCACTATATAGCACACTATTTTGAGACTGTGCCATTTTTTCCTGCCATCTGAAATAATAGCAGAAAGTCCAGAGCACTCCCCAGAGTGCACACGACAGCGAACCACCCGAGCAGCCATAATGCTCTGTTTATGCAGTAGAATGTCTCTACTGTGGCAGAGTGATGAGCGAACTCATATAACATTAGCGTACATTAATCACTAATTATCTTCCTTATTATAGTATCTATATGGGCTCCCAGTTTTACAGGAAATGGGCTACAGAGCATGTGAGCAGAGTGGAGTCAGTGGGGAAAAAAGGACTGTCTGACTTGCAGGATGTAGCGATACTGGAGTGATTTCAGAGCAAGAGAGAACACAGTTGCTCCGACTTACTGAAAAGTAAAGCAAAAGCGAAAATCACGTCACTCCGCACCGCTCAGATACTCTGATGGGAAAGAGTGATTAGGAACCCTTCCAGTGCCCTATAATAAAGTTCAGTATAGTACTCTTAATTTGGGGGATAGTGATTCATGACTATTTCTGTTCCCCTATAATAGTTTCCCCCAAAAAAATAGTAATTAGGGACCATTTATATTCCCAATAATATTGGGAACAGAAATGGTCCCATACCACCACCATTTCTGTTCCCAATAATAAAGATTAGGGAACGTTTATGTTCCCTGTAATAGTATTCTACATGGTGTTCCTAATTTTCTACTATAGAGAAGTGGTTAGGGACCATTTCTATTCCTTATAATAGTGTTCGCTGTTATAGTGATTAGGGACCATTTCTGTTCCCTGTAATAGTGATTATTGACCATTTCTGTTCCTTATAGTAGTGTTCCCTGTAATAGTGATTAGGGACCATTTCTGTTCCCTGTAGTAGTGATTATTGGCCATTTCTGCTCCTTATAGTAGTGTTCCCTGTAAAATAGTGATTAGGGACCATTTCTGTTCCCTGTAATAGTGATTAGGGACCATTTCTGTTCCCTGTAATAGTGATTAGGGACCATTTCTGTTCCCTGTAATAGTGATTAACGACCATTTTAGTTCCTTTTAGTAGTGTTCCCTGTAATAGTGATTAGTGATACATAGCGCTGTTGATTTTCCATAAGGAATAGTAATTATCTAGCACTGTTCCCTATAACAGTAATTAAGAAACCATGTTGCCAAAGTAGACCATTCTTGGCTACGTTGAGTGACAAAACCCTTAACTCTCTTAAGTTGGCCGTAAGTCTGACCTGTGTGGTTACTAAACCCTCCGTCCACATTCAGTCATAACCCTGCAGATGCAGTGGTGCTTCTGCACAAACTCTCTACTGGTGCAGCTGCCTTCAGGACACTGTGGCCTATTTTCCCAGCTCTGTTAGTTCTGTGAAACTACTCTCTGAGAAACTTGCAGACTACAGGTACAGAAAATAGGAGCCTGTACAGATCATATTTTATGTGAGGTGAAAATTCTAACCAGCTATGGCGCATAGAGTAACACTGCAGTAGGGTAGCTGCATACAGCAACTTTTTTTGAGTTAACTAAACTCATTTAACCAGGAAAAAGACCAGTGTTGTTGTCCACATGACTGGTGGTGACCGGGTCAGTGGGTTAATGGATCTTATCCACGACTCATTACTGGAATTGATCCAATGACAGTGTGTAGTTGAGTGTATAAAGGGGCTTGTTTAGGGCAGCTGACTCAGATCTAGTTGTTAGGAGCCACAGCTGTAGCCAGGAAGCTCCTTAATGACACACAGCTGAGCCTGGTCACTGTCTCCTGCTTAACATCAGCTTCTGTAAACTCTTTATTCTCTTAACTTCAGACACTCCCGTGCATCATCCATGCATCCTGAAATGTGAGAATAGATCAATTTAATTTGATAGTTGGGTAGCTATGACAGTGGGGGACCATCAGAGAAGCCCTGCTGATTCCCAGAAACTGTTATTTGTGGTGAATTTCTATTTAATAAAATCATCATGCGTATTGTATTTAAACTTAGCAAGTATTGCAGTAATGCATTACTACATTACTATATTAATTTGCTATTAATACATTATTACATAATTACATTTTGGTTGGAAATAAAAGGGATATAATCTTTAAACACCCAAAAGGAAATTAGCCAATCAGAATTGTTTTATCTGTGGTATCTAGGTATACACAGTCATTAGGCCTTTAGATTAACTATCAGCATAATAAGGAACTGACAGAGGAATCAACTAAACATGTTTTAATTTACAGTGGGACTAGTTTTCAGTGAAAATCACTGACTTTTAATACAAGCCATAGTCTAATCAAATTTCGGGTGGTTGTTAGGAATGGAAAACAGCGGCGGCAGCTCTGTGTCAGGACTCTTTACTAAAGGACTCACTGTAAAACTGATACATGCTTGAATGTATGTTAATGTCTGTTACAAGCCTCCAGGTGTTGGGACGGTTACTTTAAAAATGTATTCAGGCAGGTACAGATTACTGTTTACCTTTAAAAAATTATAATCTGGAACTCAATGCAAGGGATTACCGTATAAAAGTAATGCAATCTGATTACTTTTGGATTAGTTGTCTTAACCCCTTAAAATCTCAGGCTTATTACATACTAAGGGTTATTATTTAGTAGCTATAGGGACTTCAGTGCAAACTGGTTGAGCTTTTCTTAGGTTACAGAAGTGTGTAATAAAAAGTAAGTTTGTTGTCCTAAATTTAAGTCCAAAAGAAAATCTGGTAGAAATCTTCTAAATTCTAAATAGAGGCCATTCGTAAAACCTCTGGCCAGCCATCATTCTGTTGTGTTCTGTTAGACTTTAGTGATCACAGATTGCAATATTATGCAACTTGTAGACAGCTTTTCCACAGAAATCAAAACATCCTAAAAGTTTTAATAGACATTAATTTCACACAGCGATAGGAATGTTATGTTCCTCGGTAAGATGATGAGCAAAGGGCAAAACCTGGTTGTCCAGCAGCTCAATGTAGGCACTGTGGTTCGAATTTACTGTCACCTCAACCAAAGAACCCATTTCCGCGTAATTAAAGCACCCCCAGAATATCACAGAGCTCCTATAGCTTGAACCACATTGCTTGCAGTCCTTATTGAAGGCTTCCTGAGTTCTACGATGAACACGACGCTGAGCATCATTCACATACAGGCAGAAACAAGATTCTTCTGACCAGATAACGCGTTTCCAGTCATGAACAGTCCAGTTTCTGTGTCTTCGTCCACTGTAACCGGGCAACTTTGTGAGCAGAAGTGAGCAAAGGCCTCTCGCATGCAGCGCTGCTCCATATGTTCATGGTATGCAGTTCACCGTGGAGCGTTCTTTCAGAAATTGGTTGTGAAGAACCTGCATTGTCTTCTTGAAGCAATTCTTGCCTGGAAGCGAATCGACTTTAATTCACAAGCTGTGAAACAAGCTGACGATCCCTGTCCGTCAGTTTCGTCTTTCAAGAACAATTCTGATGAGAATTTCCTGTAGACTAGGGTTTTTGCCACTGCTGGTTGACCCGTATGCTTTGACCCGTATGCTTCGATACATCTGCAAATTCAGCTACTTCCCTCACACTGTGGCTTTGGCTGCCCAAATGCAATCACTCCTTCTTGCCAATCATTAACATCTGCTTTGTGACCCATATTTCACACATCGAATGAGACATTCACTGCACTGTACCACCTTTTCTCAATCCATGAATCCTGTCACACACCTCGCAGGTATTTATAGCCTGATCACCCTTGTGCAGCACCATCTGCAGGAGCCTGAATTTACTACCACCTTAAACATGTAAGGTGACAATTTTTTTGTCCAGGGAGCTTACAAACTGTACAGAAAGATTGAGGTCTTATAGCAGCATTTATGTAGTTAAACAATTTAAAGTGCAGATGTGCAGTGATGGTAAGGGATGCATGGTCAGTCTATGGTTGATGTAGGAAAGGGTCTAGATTAGTCTAGATTAGGTGGATGTTGGGGTACATCAGTGCGTTCAGTAAAAAACGCCTCTAGTCCCAGTTTGCCACTTAGCTCTAAGATCTCTGACCTACAGTACCATTCAGAGGTTTGGACACGTCTATTCATAGTAGGGACATTTGTTTGAAAAATTTTTTGCTATTCGAATATCCACATTTTTAAAATGTTTACCTAATTTTGGATAAATAACTGTAAGTGAAGAGCTGTTTTGGGAGCCTGAGCTCAGTCAGCTGATCTGGAAAGAGCCATTTCTTTTAATAGACATTAATTTTACTATTTATATTCGCCTAATAAGCTAATTAAAAGAATTTAAGCCATAATGCTTTAGATGAAAACGTCTTTACGGTTGAAAACAGAACACATTCAGTCTGCGGTGCCCAAACTTTTGACTCCTACTGTATTTATGAAGGGCTTCATGTGAAAAACACCTCGACCTTCTTCCTGCGTCATGCTGTTTTGAAAAGTGCGGCTGAAACGTAAACTCCGTTGGGCCTGTGTTTTAGCTCCTGGTCTCGTGTTATCACTCATTTTAACGGCTGGATTGTTTTGTTTCATCTTATGCCACTGACGTTGCTGGCTGTGCGCGAGGCAGCTAAAGCAGCACCTTATTGAATTTCAGTCTAAAGCCTCTTCACTCTGTCTAATTCTCTCTGCAGGAGTGTGAATAGAGGGCTATTGAAAGAGCGTCCTTGAGGATGCGCTTCACACCTTCAGCAGCAGTTTTAGACACGGTTGTGTGTAGCGTTTTAAACAGTAGCTACATTCCTGGTTCATTAGCGTAGTCAGATGCATTTTTGAACTCGGTGCCACACAGCCCTGCTGAGAAATAATGCATTTACTTCATATATATTACTCAACACAGGTGATGCTTTTCAATGTACTTACTTTTTTTTAGCTTAGTAATCTGGCTGGCTTTAAATCCTGAGCTCATTCAGGCTCTAATAGTAAGTTTACAGAACTGTAATCTGTTTCTGTTCTCATTTAGTGCTCAGTAAAATCACTAAAATGTGCAAAAAAAATGTCCTAGTTGAGTTCATTCCCTGCTGAGGAACTTATTTTTTACTTTCTTCTATGCAGGAAGCTTTCGTAATGTGAAATATTTCCTCCCTCCTGTCACCGCAGGTTACGCTGATCGAGACAGATGAATCAGGGCTGCTTTGAAGCTGTCAGGTGCCCTCAGTGAGTCAGATGTTCATATAGCGAGTTAAACACATGCACCATGCATATTCATGTTGCAGTAAAGCCACATTCTTTAATCCTCCCCCATGGCATATCCGCTTTGAAACGCCTCTTCTTACATTTCCTTTAATTATTTCTGGCTTGTAGCTCATTGAAACTAGCGGAGAATGTTCAGATCTTTCAATCCATACCAAATTTGAGTTTATAAATAGAAGTGGAGATATTTTTATGATTTGAAATGAATGAAAATATATTTGCACAAAGAAAAAAACATCAACAAGCAGCAGACTAACAAAAGAGAGAAGCTACAATCACAGAGGAGATGAATCCTTGACTGTATGTATGATATTTCTGATTTATACTAGGGATGCATTGATTTTTTTTTTTTTCAGAACGAGCACGTGTACATAATTTTTAGCACTCCCCAATACCAAATACAATACTATACTGAGTAAGCTATGTAGAATTAAGTAGTTGTTGGCATGAATAAGTGCAATATACCTTAACAGTTTGTTCAAAGTTTTCAAATCTAGCTGATTTCAAATGATATGCATTAGCTAGCTATGCTACATTAGTTATCATTGATCGAGTAGCGCTGCTGGAGATGAGCGGTTTTTGTCAGAAAAGCGTTTCTGTACATCTGTCAGTAAAGTACATTTCATAATTTTGATCCTTACCTGTCTCTTTCAACAACAGTCTCTGTAGTGCAGTAATACCATCGTACAGACAATGTTTATGATTTATATACTCACACTGTACGAAAATGCTCAGTCCGTGCCGAGGAACTGAACAGCGATGCTAACACTGTGCACTGAAGCTAAACCAGGCAGTGCAGTAGGACAATGTGTACAAAAAAAAGTATTCACGTTTATATCTCACAGTTCTATTCAGTCAAACAGAGTAAAGTTGGCATAGACAGACTTTAGTAGAAAATGTTGACTTTTTCGCCTCTGTTTTGTTAGCCTACGTGTGTCCACCCATATTGAGGAGGTGGTTGTGATTGTGTGTGTGTTTAAAAATGGGCTAAAATCATACCATGTATTCCTGGTGGGAATTTGCCAAGGTGGAATGTTTAAAGTGACCAGCGACTTTGTGTCCAACTGCAAAAAAAATATTTAAATTGTGATGTGATTAATCACAACTAATGATTTGAATTGTTTGACAACCTAATTAATAGTAATAATAACTACGCTTAAAAGGGGTAAACAGCGATATTAAACAGGGCTCTGAACCAGTTTGAGGAACAACAAAACAACAACAATATATATATATATATACATACATACATGTGTGTATGTATATCTTCATTACAGGTTCCATTCTTTACAGGAGACTCACTTTCAGTCCCTCAAAGAATCTGCAGACACGCCTCCAAAGTTCAGTCTTAGAAGCTGGTTGATCATTTTCTGAAGTAATCAAACACATTCAGTGGTGTTGAGGTCTGGACTCTGGGGTGGTCAGTCCATCGTTCAGCTTCTTTGTTTGGTGTGTCCGTCTCCTTTTCTCAGTGAGGTTCTTCTTGACAGCTACACATCCTTTCAGACCCACAGCGCTGAGTCGTCTTCTCACAGTGGAAGGATGGACAGAAACACCTGTGGATGTTTTCAGATCTGAAGCAGCTTGATTTTCTCCTCTCTCTCCAAGATGAAAGCTTTAAGTGCTGTTTATCTGATGGGGGCAGTTCTGGTGTCTAACAGGTCTTCCAGGTGGTTGTTAGGAGGCATATTTTCTCTGTAGCTTTTAATCAGTTTTTGAACTCCAGTTCTGGAAACTCCTGTTTTTCTTTGACTTTCTTCTTCCTTGTGCAAGTGTGTTATCTTAGAACTAGACGATAACAGAAATATCTCCTAAAAATGAATAACTTGCCTTGAATGCCGCTCCGCCTGGAAATTAAATAGACTATTGCGCTGTATTGTACACGTCACCAAAGGGCCTGGTTACTATCAGGTCTTCCAGGTGGTGGTTAGGCGCCCCATTTTCTGTGTAGCTTAATCCGTTTTTGAACTCCAGTTTTGGAAACACTGTTTTCTCACTTATTTTCTTTTGCCTTCCTTGTTTATGGATTATCTTATATTGAATATTAATATGTACATAACGATTGTTTTTACTGGAAATTAAATAAATCAAGGAAGATCTCAGAGTGTTGAACAGTACAGTATGTAAGTGCACTGTATTTGTTTTTGTTTGCAGGCCAGAGACTGTCCTTTAACCAGCTCCAATTTTGTGCGAATCACCAAAGAGCTGAAGAACAAAGACCAGTACAGTCAGGTCCTCTTCTCTGGATTCGTCAGAATGGTAGAAAAGCTCTCTCTGTCCCTCTCTCTCTCTCTCTCTCTCTCTCTCTCTCTCTCTCTCACCAAGATAACTCATTTTGCAAATGTACAGACTTCACTCTCTATCACTTTCTCACTTTCTCTCTGTCCTTTTGTGTTCTTTGTGTGTTGTACTTTCACGCTGTCTCTCTCTTCCTCACCCTTTCTCTCTCACTCGTGCACTTTCTCTCTTTCCCTCTTTCACTAATTCTGTACCAAACTCTCTCTCTTTCTCTCTCTCACTCTCTCTCTCTCTCTCTCTCTCTCTCTCTGTGTTACATAACCTACATTTTCCTTTTAAAGGTCCACATAACATTTATGTACCAAAAATAGTCATAATTAATTTTTACATTACCATTTTTCCAACCTCTTTTTCCCTTAAACAGGCTTTCCATCAAACTCACTGCATCCATTAAACAGGCTATTTTTGTTACTGTGCCTTTAAGACTTATATCAAACTCAGCTCATCGAAGCGGTGACCTTCCGGTCACAAGTCTGGTTCCTTAACCTCTAGCCCACGACTTGCCAACTTGGGGAGGTGAAATTTCCCCATTGTGGGACTAATAAGGGTCACTTAAATACATTTCTTTTGGCAAGTCAGGTATCTACTGTGTTTACATCAGAAGTCATTTTAAAACAATCGATTAGAGTCAGATTTATTTAGTCTTTAATTCCCAATAGCACATTTCCAGTGGGTCAAAAGCTTAAGAACAAGTTTACTGTTGTACTCAAGATTCCAGAATTTGATTACTTTTTAAACCTTTATCCAACTGGCCAGCTGTCATAATTAGGAGTGCAGCTGTATTTAGTTGTCCTATTTAAGGGCCCACCTTAGAGACAGTGCCTTTTTGCCCATGATAATTTGGGAAAATCAAGCAACTCAGCCAAGACCTCAGAACAAAAATTGTGGATCTCCACAAGTTCAGTTTCTCCTTTGTAGCAATTTCCTAACAACTGAAGGAACCACAAGTGTCTGTACAAACAACTGTAACTGCAAATGTAAAAAAAGGAACACAAAGACACTGAATCATTCAGGATGGAGGCATAAATTAACGCTGAAAAACATTGGTCCAAAAGGTTCAACAAAGAAACTGGTGAAGAAGTATCTATGTCCACCATCATATATATATATATATATATATATATATACAATGCTTTAAATATTTAAATATTTTTTATTCCTTCATCAGTAAAACTATTATTCACACTTTTATTTTGCAATTTACAACTTCCCTCTGAGTGTTCTGAGTAACACCTGCAGGTCCTGTGACTTTCAGCACTTCTCTCCCTCTCCCTCTGTCTCTGTCACTCCCTCTCTCTCTCGCTCGCTCTCTTTCTCTCTCTCTCATCCTCACTGTCTCTCACTCTTCCTCTCTGTCTTTACCTCACGCCTCCTGTTTCTCGTTTTCTCTCTTGCTCTTTCTCTCAGATCTTTTGAATTGTAGGCTTTATTATGTTTAATATATTAACATTTTTATACTAATATGGTTACAATACTAGCAAAGCCTCATGATGAAGTTATCAAATGACATGATCAAACGTAGAGATTTAAAAACTCTCTGTTTCAATTACGAAAGATTTAGTTAGAAATATGTAAGAAGAGCAGAATAGAATTAGAATGAATTATAGAAATGCAGCAGTGTAGAAAGAGTGAGAAGAACAAATATCAACATAAAGGGGTTTTACAGCATCCTCTCTCTCTCTCTCTCTCTCTCTCTCTCTCTCTCTGTAGCTGAACTGGTTCAACAACACAAAGGACAGAGCTCTACTCATCACAGATAAACACATCTACAGACTAGAGCCGAAGAAACACTTCAAGGTGCAGAAACGGATACCTATAGAAACTGTGAGTACAACATAGATATACGTATATGTACCTGCACTGCACGTCTAAAAATATCCAGACAGCCCTTCTAATGAGTGAACTCAGCTACTTTAAGGTGCACTGACTGCTGACAAAGGCAGCTAATATAACCTCCATATAAAAGAATTGACCAGTAGAATGGGACGCTCTGGAGCAGCTGCACATGAGCCTAAGGTCACTATACTCAATGCCAAGTGTGGGCTAGAGGGATATAAAGCCCCCCAGCATTGGGCTGTGGAGTGATGGAGCTCCATCCAGTACCTTTGGGGTGAGTTTGAGTGATCCAGAACTGATCATCCTACATCAGTACCTGACCTCACTAATGCTCAATCAAATCCAGCAATGTTCCAACATGTAGTATAAAGCCTTCCCTGAAGAGTAGAGGCTGTTACTGCAGCAAATAAGAGGAAACGCATGTAGTGAGAATTTCCTAAGCCTAATCCTAATCTTATCCTGTGATTTCACTAATTTGCTTTTGTGCTGCAAAATTCTTTTATTATTCTTTCCCCAAGACATTAACATTTGTGTGGTTTTATGTGCAAAAAATGTTAATATTTCATTTTTCCAATGTCGATTTTCCAACCTCTCTTTATCCCGTAGAATTAAACAGGCCACTTTTGTGACTGTGCCTTTAAGACTGATGTATGACTGATATATGTAAATGAGTTCTGATTGCGCCTCATTCAAAAAACAGTCCAGACTCAAACACTCCTTATAACTTCACTGTGAATGGGCTGGGCTAAACTGCTGTAGACTGAATATTCAAATTAATGTAAATGTGCTGTTTTTCACAAAGACAGTGAATTTAAAATGGGCGGCTTTGGACTGTGTGAACTGGGGAGCTTTAATTTGAAGCACTTTAGCAAGTTTTCCTACATAGTCAGGGCACCTTTTGTCCTAAAAATTCATGAAAACAAACAGAAGAATTCACACTGCATACAATGCCAATGAATGCAGATTAATTCATGTCCCACGCTGGGCCTGTAACTCGTCCTTTTCTTTGAGCTGTAGGTCACATTGCCTGTGTTAGAGCGGATTTAGGATCACCCCCATCTCACCTGATGGAACACACACGCGCTCGTATATACACGTACTGGCAGAATGGACCAGCAGCGCAGAGTTTCTGCATGGTTTAATAGGGTCACTCCGCCTGGACAGGCCGCATGTCCATCCGTCTGTGTCTGTGTGAACCGAACCACCGGGGCTGTGTTTGTGAGGTGTCTGACCTACATTCTTTTAGCCCCGTGAGCAGAATGGAGCTACACTGTGCAGGAGGGATTTGGTCACACTGCGGCACCGACAGTCTGAGCCCCCTCGCACGTTTACACATACACGTTTGTTTTTTATACAGTGTTGGGACACAGGGTATTGACCTATATATATATATATATATATATATATATATATATATATATATATATATATGTAAGCAGCTACATATAGTAATAATAATAATGTTCTCTCTTTCTCTCTCTCTCTCACATATATATATATATATATATATATATATATATATATATATATATATATATGTCAGAAGAAAACCTCATATCTCAATTTTTGATCTTTTTCAGTTTTTTGACATAATTTGAAAGTACCTGTTGCCCTTTACATTGTACGTAAATTTCATGATGAATTGACAAAAAGAAATGACCGAAAATGACTTGGGAAAAATTCTGGTTCCATTGACTTACATTAAAAGTAAAGTAAGTTATTTTCTTCTCCTGTAAAGTTATTATTTTGGACATACGAGTTTTTTTCCAACAACAGCTATATATACATATACACACACACACAGACACTCACACAGTTTTGGGGTGTATGGGTGTATGGGTGTATGGATGTGTGCTTCACGCATCTCCACCTCTAACAGGATCAGATCTCTCTGCAGCAGAAACAGAGGGACGGCTGCAGTTTAGACACACAGGAATATTTGCTGCAGTGTTTTATTCTCCACTGTCTGCTCTTCTGCATCTGTTACACTCATAGTGTAGTAGATACGTACGTATACGTGCACCCAAACATGGTTAATCAGTGAACACATGTTTTCACACTCGCCTCAAACTGTATGGAGTTGCTCAGGATCTATAATAGACTTGATTATGTGGTTTCTGACGCTGTATGGTACTGTTTAGAGCTCGACTGACTGGCGAATAAAATAGGTCAGTGTTGATCTGCTGTATTGTATGGAAAATATCATCAATGATGCAGCAATAATGACCAGCTTTTGGTATCAGCATCACAAGCTATAGGCAACTTTAGACTGTTCCAGTGGGAAACCCAATGCAGGACACACTTACTATTAACTGTGTGACAGAGATAGACTGAACTGGTAAAGCTAAACACAACAATCCATCATGGTTAGAAGAACAACAGCATGCAGATAATGAGATAAGAATAACTGTATAAAACACAAACTGCTTATTTTATGACTCATTTTTCAAAAAGAGAAGAAACAGCGAGGGACATAATGAAAATAAAATAAACAGAAAGCTCCCCTGTGGAAAAAGGGGAGACCATTAGGATTAACCCTTGTGTGGTGTTCAGGTCTGTGAGACCCATTTTTAATGTTTACCAAAAGAAAAAATGATGTGATTTATTATTATTTCAACCTCAGATTCTTGTCCTTTGTTCATTTTCTGTGAAGAACATATAAAATAACCCATTTTCAGTGTCTTCACTCTGTTCACCCCCCACACATTTATATTACACATGTGGTGTTGGGTGAACCCGCGGACAATAAAAGTGTGGAGGTGCTGTGTCCTTCACTCTGTTCTCCTCCTACATGGCCTGCTGTTAGTGTGTGTGTGTCTGTGTGTGTGAGGGTGGACAACATAGACAGGCTGCTGACTGGCTACAGCTGCTAAAGGAGAACCCTACGCTGGACACTTGTGATATTTTAAACATCTGGTATTTTTACATAAACTGTTATGGCTGTATTGATTTAATAAAACAATAATGTGGTGGGTCCAGCAGACCACAGAGTAACAAACACATCAACACCACACAAGGGTTAAAACCTAATGTTTAGTGTTCTTTTGGGAATTGGCATAATGGTTTCCTTTACACCTTTGCATCCCATTAGAAAATCATTAAATGCAATTTTAAATCAAATCAGCCTTTGGTCTCCTTTTAAAATCATTAGGATCCTTTAAATTGTCAAAACTGGCTTTTTCTCCATTGGTGCTCAACACTGATTCATCAGCTATGATGCTTTTTCATGGCAGTGAAAAAGAAAGGCTTTGAGTTAAGTGACCCTTATTAGTCCCACAACGGGGAAATTTCACCTCCACATTTATCCCACCCATGCAGTTAAACACCACATACACACTAGGGGGCAGTGAGCACACTTGCCCAGAGCGGTGGGCAGCCCTATCCACAGCTCCCAGGGAACAGTTGGGGGTTAGGTGCCTTGCTCATGGCCACTTCAGTCACGTACTGTCAGCTCAGGGGATCAAACCTGCGGCCTTCCGGTCACAAGGCTGGTTCCCTAACCTCCAGCCCACGACTGCCGACTTAGACTTAATACTAAGGTTTAAAGAGTTAATTTGTGACATTCTCTATAAACCCGTCTCTAAATAGCATGAACAGCAATGGACAATACGACTGTAGTATGAACTACATTATTTTCTAACACCGTATTAAAGCGCATGTGATGCTGTCTGAGTCGCTGCGTCTGTCCGTCTGCTCTGTTCGAGAGAAAGTAGACCACGCTGACGGGGTTTACTCAGGCTCAGACAGGAATATTGCTTTGTTTTGTTTTGTTTTTTTATTTTTTTTATCCGGGGTTGCCAGGTCAGTTCTGAATTAATCTCGTTGCACCACGGCCTGACGCACTACTGGAGTGATTAGCACACGGGCTTATTGTGGAGGGAACTTGATGTGTCAGCTCAGAGCCGGTAGGATAACGTGACACACTTTAATCAGCCTGTTTGTGATGATGGCTGGCCGCATTACGTAACCTGGTTTGTGTGTGAGAAGAATTCACGTACATGTTTGTTTAATGGTAATTTAACCCTCTACTGCACATGTTATGAGAGCAATTTAAAAATCATGTTTGATTCTCTTTGCTTTCATAAAATGGACCTGATGATTAAATATCAAAACATTTTTTTTTTAAATAAAGTGTGCAGGGGTCATTTTGGGGTATGTTGCCTTGAGGCAACATTGTGTGACAGTGGGAAGAAATGATATAGAGGCATGTTCCCTGAAGTGGTGACACCTGGCTTGTGACTGGTCAAATCCGTTCCGCTGTTGCACATTGTTGCTTCTAGGCAACAATCATATTTCTGCAAATTCTCATATCAAAAAAAATTGATACTGAATGTTAAAAAAGAGGTTTAAAAGTCTTTAATGTTTAAATGTCTTTAAATAGGAATAATGTTATTGTAAAGTGAGATAAATGGGTTTGTTGCCCTGAGGCAACACTGTGCAATAGAGGGTTAATAGGGATGGATACATGAGGTTACGGTTAGGGTCGAGTCACACACACATACACCAATACATTATACTACGACTGTATAATACTACAACAGCAACATTTACACTGTGCAAAAGTCAGAGATCGCTCTTCGTTTATTAATTTCCAGTCAAAACAGAAATTAAGTACACATTATTCATTTCTCAGGAAGATTAGATATAAGATAATCCACCTGCATAAGGAAGGAGAAGAAAAGAGTTTCCAAAACTGGAGTTCAAAAAATGATTATAATCTACAGAGAAAATGTGGCTCCTAACAACCACCTGGAAGACCTTGTAGACACCAAAACTGCCCCCTTCAGATAAACAGCACTTAAAGCTTTCATCTCTGAGAGAGAGGAGAAAATCAAGCTGCTTCAGATCTGAAAACATCCACAGGTGTTTCTGTCCATCCTTCCACTGTGAGAAGACGACTCAGCGCGGTCTGAAAGGATGTGTAGCTGTTCAAGAAGAACCTCACTGAGAAAAGGAGACGGACACATCAAACAAAGAAGCTGAACGATGGACTGACCGCCCCAGAGTCCAGACCTCAACACCACTGAATGTGTTTGATTACTTCAGAAATGGATCAACCAGCTTCTAAGACTGAACTTTGTAGGTATAGAAAAACATCCCTGCAGACTTCTGTAAAAATCTGAAAGTGAATGGAATGAAGAACAGAAGCTGTAATAAACTCAAAGAGGGGATTCTCTGTTAAATATATGTGTTTTCTGTTGATGCCGAAAATGAATAACTTGTACTTAATGACTGTTTTGACTGGAAATTAAATAAACAAAGCATCATCTCTCATTTGCACAGTATTGTAAATACTGTTTCACTATTGTATATTGGATTGTGTGTGTGTGGACAGCAGAAAAGGGGTCAGGAGTGTGTGTGTCCACTCTGTCTCCAGTAAAGAGGCTTAATAGTAACTGAACTCACTCTGCGTAATGTACAGTAATGTACAGACACAGCACTGACGTCTATACGGCCATTTACTACTATTCATAGTCACACTTACACCCACAGACAGATGCTACACACATTTTATAATCTCCACATTGTACACACAACCTCAGGACACTGTCACTGTACTACAGTTTCACCTTTTTTGTTCTAATTTTTTATTAATCTTTTTTCATTTTTATTAAGTTTTATTAAACGTAGAAATGACCCCAGGTTGTGTTAATCCTATGCTGTATAATGAACCTTAGAAATAACCCATTTATATTAATCCCATGCTGTAAAACAAACTGTACAAATAACCCCAGGTTAATTATAGGTAAATTATATAAAACAAATTAGAGAATTTTTAATGCAAATATATTTATGTTAATATTAATACCCTTGATTCCAGAAGAAGTGCTGGATGAGCAGGTGTCTACAAACCTTTGGAAACTTAACCCTTTTCTTTTTGCCTTAGGTAACCAGCTTGAGTGTAACAAGCGGGACGGATCAGATGGTGGCGCTACACACTTTGTCTCAGGAAGACATACTAGTGTACCTGCAGAGCGGTCAGCTGGGGCCAAAGCAGGACCGTGTGGGGGAGCTGGTGGGGACGCTGTGTGACCACTTCACACGGTGAGATCATTCATAAAACATCATAACTGATTATTACACAGTCACAGGTTGGACCGTGTCTGATCCCTCCGGGAAACAGACCAAATACTCCATGTTTTTAAATCATTATCCTGCAAGAAAAGTGCTGAAACTCTTTTATTACACCAACTTAATCGACTTAAACATGGCATTCAAGATCCCACTGTGTTATAATCACATCACGATATGGTTTTCTGAGAATATCGTGGTTATTGTTGACACTGACCATCTGCATGTTTCATTACTAAGAGCACATAATTAGTCCTGCTTCACTGAACTTACTGCAGTCCCGTATGTGAAATATTGAAGTGGAAGGCCACCAAATTTTCAAAATTTCTACATAATTGGTTTGGTTTGGTGTAAAATTGTTCATTGCAGAAAAACTTACAGTCTCAGCTGTCTTTCCAGTGGTGGTGATAGGAACCAGGGGTTGTCATGACTACAACACGAATACAGCCATTTTATTTACTATCCAAAACCACCAGTGAACCTACACGTGTCTTGAGTTTTTTATATGTAATGTTACATTTTTTATTTGTAATTGATGACTTAAAAAATAGTGATAGATCTGAAAAAATACGTTTTATTTGGGGACTATTTTTTCGTACAACACCCTGCATGTATCCCTCCACCATTCATGGATTTGTTTCAGACCAAAACCTTCTCAAAACATAAAATAGCGTAAAACAATGACTCAGCCATCAGACAGCATATTCATAACTGTTTCATGTAACAAGTTTCTGTGAGGCAGCTTTTAGAGGCATTATAGAGACTTGTTCCTTTCACCACTGTGAAAAAACCTGAGTTTCTCTAGAACGGAGTATTTCATATTAAACCACTCTGAATGACTTTGTTTACATCTTATACGTTGAATAATGCAGGAATTTTAAAAATCAGTCAAATCCATCGTTAACTAATGTGTTAAAAAAGCTACTTACAAAGCTTTTGAGAAGCTCGGGCCAGTACAGTAGTGCAGTTTGAGCTTTAGATCTATATGCTCAGTGCACAAACTACACTGAACTTTACAGATACAGGAACTCAGCCTACCAGAAAGTTTGCTTTTCGTTTTGGGAGATTGACAAAGAGTTCATTCAGAATGTTTGAGTGAAACAATAAAAACAGTGCAGATAATGTTATTTACCACATAACTATACTTAACATGGTCTGTTTGTTAAAAAGAGACACATCTGAAGCTCAGCAGTAATGAAGTTTAATTAATTAGTTTCAGATAAATAAGCTTTAGCTCCGTGAGTCGGTGGGGAAGGGCATTAGATGCATATTAGGATGATTAGTTGGTCACAGATTGGGATAAGGCTGCAGTTTTAGACTTTAATCTCTAGAGCTGGGCAGACTTCGTTTATCCCCAAAAGACAGGAAATCCAAGACATTTAGAGACCTTTCCTAAATCTGTCTCAGAGTACAGAGGGATGAAGGCTGTTGGGCATTTGTAAACATTCTGTCTGTACATTTGAAATATTCTTTGTTGCAGTGATTTGATGTTTGTGTGAAATCCCCACAGTTTCAGACACACCGACACCTACCCATCAAAAGTTTGGGGACTCCTAGCTTTTCTAGATGTCTTTAACTTAAATAAGCATGTTTTCTTTGGGGGTTTGCGAGACCTAACCACATTAAAAACTTATCAAGTTTACTTAGAGAAAAAAACAATATCTTACATGTAAATATTCATACGTGTAAACTTGTTATGCAGGAGAATAATGGCAGCAGAAGCTCATTGTCATTATTCAGCCAACCCACATATATAGTGCTTAATTTTTAATAGCCAATCACGTCTAACATAATTTTGCTGACACATGAAAAGAAAGTAATGTTTCATGGGCGACATCTCATTTTTCATATTCAGATTTCTTTCTTCAAAACAAAGGGTCTAAAAGGTTAACACGTGTAAATTATCATTGTTTATAACCAGGACAATCAGCTTCTGTTTAGTTTGCCTTTTAAATTGTTGTTGAACATGTTGATTTCTGTTAGGAACTGTATTAACTGTAACTACTATGAGAGCATACAAAATACATTGAAAGTGGCAATTACCGGGGTCCAAGCACTGTGTTCCTTTATGGAGCCAACAGAACACAAAAGATGGGCGAAGTTTTAAGAACGACCTCCATATATAATAGAGATGGGGTCACAAAAGGAGATGCCTGTCAATTTTCATATACACTCACCTTTCAATTACAAATGCAGGGTATCTTAAAAAAAGTTTTTTTCTTTCTTCTTTTTCCCTAATTTCATCCAGCACTTCTGACTCATACTAAATGAAGCTAAATTAATCGCTACTAGAAGTGGATTCCCATTTAAGTGTATTGGCTTTTTCACCAGGTGTTGAGTCTGACCGTGTAGTATATGTAGTTGTTAGCCACTAGTTGTTGTTGTTCACAGTGTAAATCTGGAGTAAATCTCTCTTTATGATCCATGCAGTTATTCAGCGTTTAAGAAGTACTCACCTTACCCATCATATATATATTTGTTGCTTATGTTTTTAGACCCACACCATGCCACATTAGACCTCAACTTTCACATCAAGAAAGCAGATATAAAAAGACATATTTATTGATTTAGATGGCTGCATGTGGTCAGTAGTTTCCAGTAGCTTGACCTAAACACTGCCTCACTGAGCTCCATATTCCACATAAAACCAAATTCACAAGAGAAATTTGCTTTTATTCATGTACTTAGACTCTAGTAATGTCATTATCAGGTCAACTATAAATGCAAATAAATACAAAAATAAATAAAATAAAATAGATCACATCCAGTTCTTTTGCAGATCTGAATACTGATGTAGTGGCATTGCGTTACACTAATATAGTAGTATATTGCCTCTCTCTGACAGTGAACCCAGCCCCCCCACGGCCGACAGCAGTCAGTGTGTTTGTGTAGCAGATGTGAGGAGTTTAGGAGTTAGCGAATGTGTGTGTAATCACTGTTCCTCCACGTCCTCCTCGGGTCTGCTGTGCCACCATCTGCGGGTGAATGGCTGGGACGGCTGGGGTCGTGACCCCTGTACGCATTGTCAAAAAGAAGACTTGGGGGGGCAGGTTGGCTGGATCAGATGACAATACACACGCGTGGTCCTGCAGGGGTCATTCAGCAGTTGTCCTCAGTCTCACTAAGAGCTCTGGGGAATTCAGAATAATGAATCATTTATCATATTTAAGACTGAGAGTTTCTGCTGTTTATTTGAGTTTTAGAAGTGGAGCGGGACTTGTTTTCAGACCAGGAGTTACATGATGAACTCCAGCCCACCTTAAACTCTACACACACACACACACACACACACACACATACACACACCTGTGTTTTCATCTTCTTCATTTCTTTCTTTCATCTATTATTTATTTCTACAATGAGATAATCACAGTAGCTTACAACTGAATTATTGAAAGCTTTTATATTAACTATGACATTCATGACAGTCAATGTGCTACAAACAAATGCTAGCTAAGTAAGTTAAGGTCAGCATTTCTCTCTGCATAATTCACATATGAATATTCCTTCATTGGTAATGCAAAACAGTGACTCTGTAGACCTGCCTGTTATCTCACCCTGAACCACATTCACACTGTCACGCTGAATTGAGACACTAATCTCTCAAGGCTGATGTTAGCGTCTTATTCCAATTTCCGTTCCACCTTAAATAGTGCAGCAGTTAAACACTTACAGGCATCTGAATGTGACTGCTGGGAAACAGGAAATGAGAATGAGAATTTAACTTCAGCTTCATCAAATTTTTATCTACTTTGCGAGACTCAGTTACAGTCAGCAAACCGGGGCTGTGGTGCTTGAGGTGGGGCTGCTGGCTAAACCCCTAAATCACTTCTTCTCTTCTCTTCTCTTCTCTTCTCTTCTCTTCTCTTCACTGCTCTGCTCTTCTCTTCTCTTCTCTTCTCTTCACTGCTCTGCTCTTCTCTTCTCTTCTCTTCTCTTCTCTTAACTGCTTTTCTCTTCTCTTCTTTTCTCTTCTCTTCTCTTCTCTTCTCTTTTCTTCTCTTCTCTTCACTGCTCTGCTCTTCTCTTCTCTTCTCTTCACTGCTCTGCTCTTCTCTTCTCTTTTCTTCTCTTCTCTTCTCTTCTCTTCTCTTCTCTTCTCTTCTCTTCTCTTCTCTTCACTGCTCTGCTCTGCTCTTTTCGTCTACTCCAAAACTGACTCTGACTATGTTCACATTACAAGCCTTATTGCTCAAATCTGTGCTCAAATCCGATCTCTCTGACATGATGGTTCACACTCGTTAGGGTAAGTGATTCAAATATGTAATTAATGTGAACGAACCGGCGGCCCGAAATGACCCATATGCACACTTCCTAATCAGTAACGTCACGTGAACGACTCACGTGCGTCATCAACAGCAAACTAACTAACGAGCAGAACGAGCTTCGCTGAGAAGATAATTAACTCTGATCAGCTCTCAGCTTCATTATTAGAGCGAGACGAAGGAGAAAAAAATGAAATGAGCTGCTTTTCCACTGTTTATAGGCTTTAACTTCTGTTCAGCGCTGCTGCCATGGTAATGCTGAATAATGGCGCAGTGGGGAAAAAGCACATGAATTCCGATCTGAGCTTCACATTAAGGTCACATGGCCACGAATCAGATACGCACATCAGATCTGATGTTTTCAGGACTTTCAGATCTGATGTTTTCAGGACTTTCAAATCCGATCTGAGCCACTTTCCTAGATCAGATTTGAAAGTCCTGAATACATCAGATCTGAGTCACATTAGGGCAAAAAATCGGATTTGTGCCACTTCAAACTGGTAGTGTGAACGTAGCCTCTGTCTCTGCCTGTGTTACCTGTAGCACACGGGCATTCAGGGTTACTATCTCTGATTACATACAGACCACTGTGTTCAGGACAGCTATTAGATTAATCTAGACTGATCTAGATTAATTGTGCAGACCTGCATGCACAATTAGATTATTCTGCTTTTTGTTTGAGTTTAAGAAGAACAGTTGAGGAAGACGTGGCAATCATATTAGTCAGTAAAGCACAGTCTAACTAAAAAATCACAAATAAATGATTATATCGGCTGATAATATCGATTATCTGAATTTTGAAACCCCTCAATCTGCATATCGGTCAGGTCATAATACCAGAGTGTTTCCCCACTGCAGTGTCTGAAGGCTGACTTCAGTGCTCAGAATGAGATTTTCTACTTTCACTCTCTTCATTCACTCATTCATTTTAAAGAACTCCTCCTTTCTTCCTCTCTTACTGAGGTCACTTTGACCGTGCCCTCTCACCTGGGTTACACTCATGTATTGATCTGTGTGTGTGTGGGTGTGTGTGTGTGTTTGGGGGAGTGTTTATGTCCCTCTCCGACCATCTGCTGAGACAGCTGGGAGAGTGTTCAGTGAGTTGATGTGCTGATGGGGTGCTGTGTGGAGTTTCTGTGTTTTTGTAGTTTTAGACTGAAGGATTGTGAGGAGGATTTTGAGACCCCCCTCCCCCACACATGCCCCCCCCCCGGCATGCAAACTCCAGCTGTCCGGCGGCTTTAAATTTTGTCCATTTGTGCATTGTAGGCAGTTTTCATGTCTTTTGAAAGTACAATTTACCTAGTTTTTTGTACATTTACCTAGTTAAAATTAGTACAGTTATAGTTATATTTGTACATGTAGGTGTAAATGTAAAGATTTCACATCTCCGAATTAGGAAGAATGACAAATACGTCTTGATTTTAATGTGCATTAGTTTGATTACTTTTATTTCAAGACATTTTTGGACCATTTCTAAATATAATATCATATTTTCAGTATTCAGTCTGTCACTCTTTACTTTTATTCCAGCTTCCATTCTTTTCAGGAGCCTCACTTTCAGTTCCTCAAAGAATCTGCAGACACACCTCCAAAGTTCAGTCTCCGAAGCTGGTTGATCATTTTCTGAAGTAATCAAACACATTCAGTGGTGTTGAGGTCTGGACTCTGGGGTGGTCAGTCCATCGTTCAGCTTCTTTGTTTGATGTGTCCGTCTCCTTTTCTCAGTGAGGTTCTTCTTGAACAGCTACACATCCTTTCAGACCCACAGCGCTGAGTCGTCTTCTCACAGTGGAAGGATGGACAGAAACACCTGTGGATGTTTTCAGATCTGAAGCAGCTTGATTTTCTCCTCTCTCTCAGAGATGAAAGCTTTAAGTGCTGTTTATCTGATGGGGGCAGTTTTGGTGTCTACCAGGTCTTCCAGGTGGTTGTTAGGAGCGCCATTTTCTCTGCAGCTTTTAATCATTTTTTGAACTCCATCTTATATCTAATCTCCTCAGAGTTTTCTCTGGAAAAACCAATAACTTGAACTTAGTAGTTCAGATATTTTATGTATTTTTTTTAATGACGTCCAGCAGTTGTAGTTAAACAATCGTGAGATCTGGAGCAGCACCTCCTCAGCCCCCCACTGTCCACATCTCTTGTTGAGGGTAAACAGTGTATAGAATAATTTTTACTGCTTAACACAGATAAATATTCATTTAAACTTGATTAAAAGTCTTGGAAGGCTTCACTGAGTTGAAAAAGTATAACCATGCTGAAGATCAGCAGCTTGCTAACGCTCTGTAAGCGTATTTATAAACCTCAAGAAAAGCTGGGAAAAAATCAGCAGTTGAAAGTCAGTGTGTGGAGCAGTGACCCAGATCACTGATGGCTTCTCTACCCCAGAATCTAATCTCAGCCAAATGTCAGAGCATCCACAAATAACTTCCACTCTTCTCTTCTCTTCTCTTCTCTTCTCTTCTCTTCTCTTCTCTTCTCTTCTCTTCTCCTCACATATCTTCTCTTCTCTTCACATATCTTCTCACATTTCTTCTCTTCTTTTCTCTTCTCTTCTCTTCTCTTCACATATCTTCTTCTCACATCTCTTCTCTTCTCCTCTCTTCTCTTCACATATCTTCTCCTCACATTTCTTCTCTTCTTTTCTCTTCTCTTCACATATCTTCTCCTCACATCTCTTCTCTTCTCTTCTCTTCTCCTCTTCTTCTCACATATCTTCTCTTCTCTTCTCTTCTCTTCTCTTCTTTCTCTTCTCTTCTCTTCTCACTGCTAGATCATGTTATTAATGAAAATGCATGGAGACCTTGCTGTAATTCCCTGTATCTTCGTTTCTGAGAAAGTGGATGAAAGCCTGTGCTAAGCGCCAGAGAGAATGTTGCCCTTGCTTGATCTTTCATAGCTCAAAAACTCTCAGAAGAAAATAGATGTGTCAGCGTGCTGTTGTTGGTGTGAAGGTCTGTGAGTGCGTATGTTCGTAAGCAGGTCTATGACGCACTCAGAGCTCACTCTCCTCACTTCTCATCCTCACTGAAACACACTCAGTTGATTGAATATGTTTCTGGTTCTTCGACAGCAACGTTAATGTTTTGGAGAACTGTGTACATGTATTTATTGGACCTGAAAGAGGTCAGGATGCGGTATATTCCTGCTATGTTGCTACCATCACTGGCCACTTTATCAGAAACATCTACCTTGCACTTCCGCTCACCTGCCACTTTATTAGAAACATCTACCTTGTGCTTCCTTTCACTGGCCACTTTATTAGAAACACTGACCTTGTACTTCCACTCAATGGCCACTTCATTAGAAACACCTACCTTGTACTTCCACTCACTGGCTACTTTATTAGGTTGTGAGTGGTGTACCACCCAGAAATGTCCAGCTAAATGCAGCTTTGTGGAAATTGACCACCGAGGAAGGGCTAGAGATGTAGCCCCCCCAGAGTTTAGCTCCAACTCTAATCTAACACATCTGATCCAGGTAACGAAGACCTTCATCTGAACATTAGGGCAAAGTGTGTTGGATCTAAACTGTTCAAGGTTGTAGATCTCCAGAACCAGGACTGGGCACCCCTGAGCCACAATCTCTAACTGTACACCTGCAAGGTGGAGCTACAGGGGAGGGGTTTCTAATAAAGTGGCCAGCAGTATATCAGTACCAGCTGGCAGGAAGAAGACAGATGCCCAGAATGAGAAGTGGAAAAGCAGTAAAGCAGGGCTGGTAGGGGGTCATTAGAGGAGAGGAAGATGGAAAGAGTGGACAGACAGGGAGAGCAGCAGGGGGCTGGGGTGAAACATGGGGTACATCAGCACTCACATGGAAATGTCACAACAGAGCGTGTTCAGCACTCACAGATTCGCTTACAGGGCCAAACGTCACCCAGCCAGTCTGATCACTCCACTTTAGCCAAGAACAAACCTCAGCATCTACAGACAGCCTGAGCTCAGACCACCCTGCAGGGAGCCGTATTTGTGCCTGTGTTGAAAAGCTTTATCTCTAAACTGTAGTATAATAATGTTTTAGATATCAGGCAGTGAATTCATAACCATTTCAGGTAATAACTTTGTGTGAGGGAGCTTTTAGAGGCATTAAACTGTTTCACAGACATTTTGTCTTTAATTACATTAATTCATTGTAATACTGCATTAATGTTTATTGCATTTTTATACTTTAAAAACTCAAACAAGAATTTAAGTTTTCCCATTTTTTGTGGCCAACTTCCACAATGTTAGCGTGTGTTTAAAGCACTTCTAGGATAAAATAGTGGCACCGTCACACTGCACACAAGCACCAATGCCATCGTCTCTCCAGTAATGCCGTTACCATGGCTACTCTTACATGGCTGCATGCTGCTGATGACTGATGATTACACCAGTTCTGCTGTGAGGCACGAAATTGTTTTTTTATTTATTTTTTTACGGCATCACATAAACGTCATACGGCATAAGTAATTGGAACTATATATATATGTATATATATATATATATATATATATATATATATATATATAAGAAATTCCCACTAACATTGTCACTGTCACTGTTGTGAAATCCTGGCAATAACTAACAGGGTGGCTTTTGTTATTTACAGACTGTGTCATTATTTTGTGATCCATGCAGTTGTTTATTGTTCTTAGAAAGGGTATTGTGACATAGTTTACCATGACACTGATACAATATCATCATACCGCCCACCCCTTGTCACTACACCCACTGAAAACATCCCTGTAAACTACTCATGATTTTTTTGAACCGATATTAAGTGTGTTTACATGCACCTACAAATCCGATAACTGCAGAAATCAGATTTTGTCAGTAATCCAATCAACACGTTTATATGCACTTGAGTAATCAGATATTGGGAAAACTCCGGGTCTACATGAGTCAGACAGTAATCAGATTTCTGCTTTGCAACCAGCCAATAAACTCAAAGAAGAAGACGTGAAGTGAGCGTAAAACTCAAACTTCATTCCGTGGCTTTTTTTTAAACATCGACTCACTTTACCTGAAAATATGAACATACATCAACTAGAAGACGAAGAATATTTAAATCCTTCATTTCGTCAAGCATGTAGTTGTTTCAGTCATCTCGTGACGACGCTGCTTCCGGTACCGCCGTCTGTCTTTGCACACGTGCAGACTGAAAAATCCGAAAGAAATCAGAGAAAGAGTTTACATGCACTGATTACTGAGCTCCAGCTCTCTTAATTGGATTTATTAATCCTATTTCTAGACCTTACTCCGATCTAAGAAATCAGAGTGTGCTGTTTACAAGACCGTTTGAATAATCGGATAACTGCAGAAATTGGATTATGATCGGATTATTGAGTGCATGTAAACACACTCATTATTGCAGCTTTTAAACCTTTATCAGACTGTGTGTTAACCTTAGTGGTAGATACATTTGGATATCGTCTAGGAGACGAACTGTTCTCCCCTTTGCTCCTGTAAGAGAGCACATGTGACACGAGCTACGCTGAGGGCGAGTCTGTGTACGTGTGCAGTGGGGTTGTTTGTGCTGGTATCATCTGCAGCCATGATGATCAGAATAATCAGCTCTTTTGTTTCCATGTGTGACATCATCATCAGTACGTGTGAACGTGTGTGTGCACATGTGCATGTACATGGTGCCTCTTCAAGAAGGAAGGTCCTGTTGCATAACCTCCTACTGTGCACTGACAGCCCACTGTTTTTCATTCCTCACTACAGGCAAAAAATGTACGATGCTATTCCAGCTGAAAAACAGGCCTAGTCATTAGGGCTGTCACGATTACTTGATTAAGAAAACCAATCAATTAAGTTCACATTTTGGGTGCTTAGTGGTTTCTTTGCAATTTGAACATTCAACACGGTTCACAGGTCATTATACAGCTGTGTTCAGCAGCATGATCATACACCGCAAGGCAGAGCTGTTAGCACTCAAATCACTTTTTTGTGCATCACTGAAAGAGAGGAAACCCACACCAGCAGGATCTCACAAATACACATAGATTGTCAGACACCTAATAACTTTGTTCTGAATGGTGCTTATCAATAAATACTTGTTTACTTACTAACTGTATGAGAGAGCTAGTATAAGAGCATAAGAGTCTGCAATATAGATTATATAGACAGCATAGTTTATATAATGATTTATATAGATAGATAGATAGATAGATAGATAGAGAATAAATACACCTAATAGATAGATAGATAGATAGATAGAGAATAAATACACCTAATAGATAGATAGATAGATAGATAGATAGATAGAGAATAAATACACCTAATAGATAGATAGATAGATAGATAGATAGATAGATAGATAGAGAATAAATACACCTAATAGATAGATAGATAGATAGATAGATAATAAATACACCTAATAGATAGATAGATAGATAGATAGATAGATAGATAGATAGATAATAAATACACCTAATAGATAGATAGATAGATAGATAGATATATAGATAGATAATAAATACACCTAATAGATAGATAGATAGATAGATATATAGATAGATAATAAATACACCTAATAGATAGATAGATAGATAGATAGATATATAGATAGATAATAAATACACCTAATAGATAGATAGATAGATAGATAGATAGATAATAAATACACCTAATAGATAGATAGATAGATAGATAGATAGATAGATAGATAGATAATAAATACACCTAATAGATAGATAGATAGATAGATAGATAGATAGATAGATAGATAGATAATAAATACACCTAATAGATAGATAGATAGATAGATAGATAATAAATAAACCTAATCGATAGATAGATAGATAGATAGATAGATAGATAGATAGATAGATAGATAGATAAAAAATACACCTAATCGATAGATAGATAGATAGATAGATAGATAGATAGATAGATAGATAGATACTGTATACTGTACTGTAAATACTGTATTTACACACAAAACAGTGCACAAACAGTGGGATGTGAGGTGGGATGTAAGTTAATGTGAATGAACATTAAATGTTGTATTTAGAAATAAGACATAATAAAGTCATTTCAGCCTAAAAGTTCATCTGTACTTCCCCCTCAAACACTCAGTTTGAAATAGCCCCCCCCACCGCCCCTCGTCCCTTGAGTGGGCCGCAGATGTTGCTGTTGCCCCGACAGTCGTTGCCTGGCAGCTAAGGAAGTGCTAATTAGGATGTGAGGGGAGATGATTGGGCCGAGGGTGAGGTGTGTACGAGTGTGTGTGTCTGTGAATTTGTGCCGGTTTTAACGTGCCCTGCCGGAGTCATATGAACACTGACGCCTGTCTGGACCTCCTCAACACAAACCACACTGTTTATCAGTGGACAATAAACCTCACAGCAGCGCTTTAACAGTTAGAGAAGAGTTCGATAGGAAACACGCTGACCATTTACAGCCCCCTCGTCAGTCATGATGACGACAGTGACGACGGTCGTGTTACTGACGCATTTATTTTGTAATTTGTAACCGACCTGTACTGAGGTCCTGTGACTTCCAGCCTATCTCTCTCACTCTCTCTCTCCTCACTTTATCTCTCTTTCTGCTCACTTTCTCTTTCTTTTTCTCTCTCTTTCTTTCACTTTTGCTACATAGTGTGACATCTGTTTCTCAGAACAGCATCACTCTTTCCCCACCTCTCCTGCCGTGCCTTCCATCATAGTTTCATCGTCCTCACTCTCTCACTATTCTCTCTTTCTCTCTCTATCATTTTCTCTGTCCTTCTCACTGCACTCTCTCTCTCTCTTTCTCTCTCTCTCTCTTTCTCTCCCTCAGTTTCTCTGCTCTCTCTCTCTCTCTCAGTTTCTCTGCTCTCTCTCTCTCTCTCTCTCTCTCTCTCTCTCTCTCTCCCTCTCTCAGTATTGTTTCCGTTCTCTCTCCACCATAACAGCTGCACTTTTGCAGGTCATCTCCTGAGGCCCAATTATTC
Source organism: Colossoma macropomum (assembly GCF_904425465.1). Taxonomy (NCBI): domain Eukaryota; kingdom Metazoa; phylum Chordata; class Actinopteri; order Characiformes; family Serrasalmidae; genus Colossoma; species Colossoma macropomum. The sequence goes on along the minus strand of NW_023494787.1, from coordinate 5,926,993 downwards.
TTTCATTAGGGCACGAGGGGCTTTGGAGAGAGGGATGATGACTTTAGAGAGAGGACTGGAGAAAAGGCAGGATGTGTGGTCGCATTACAGACGAGGAAATTAGGAAGTTCTGTGTCAGGAAAGATCAGTTTGGTAGCCGGACTGTGGTGAGACATCACGTGAATAGTAGAGGTGATTTCTGGAATTGATCTACTATTGATACTCAGTATTTCTCATTAAGTGGCTGCTTTAACATTATCTTCTCTTCAAAACATATGATGTTATATTTTATATTTTTTATGTTAAATTCAGCAAATAAGTAGAAATTGTGCACTAAAATCTGCAGAACAATACAATATTCAGGTTTGTTAGATGTGTTAGCTTTTTCTCCACTGAAAAGTCAACGAATCATGTAATTGGACTGGGGGTGTTAAATGTTTATATACACCTGTAATCTAACTATCCTGTCTTCTTTGAACATCGTGCAAACTTCTGTCTGTGTGGCGAGGCCTACTTCTTTTATAGTGTGGCCAAATAATAAATGAACAGTTTCATAATCAGAACCTTTGCACACATTTTAATCAGACTGACAAAAAACTTATAGATTCAATCTAATTCGGATTGACGGATCTCTCCATGTAAACTGACAACTGACAGGTTTAGTTGACTAACCGCTGCAGTCCTGATGAATCTGATGAATGGCACAGTTCAGGCAGTGAGATTGAGGTCAGTTGGATTTTTACAATGGCAAGCTTTCAGCCAAGGAGTGACGCGCAATGGAAGTGAGTAATAATCTGAATTAGAGCAGTGCTGAGTACTCAGTGCATTCAGGAATGACTAAGACATGTTTGTCTGGTGCAGAGGCTGAAAAAAGGCCTTACATATGGACATAAACGTAATAGGGTCATTGAGTAGCTGAATGTGCGTCCATTTAGTTCAGCGAGGCTCTGTTTAACATGAACATACTGTCTGCATGTCTGTTTCTGCATGTATGTGTAGTGCAGTGTAGGTGGGTGATACAGTGATGTGTCTCAGTCTGTAAGAGTCACAGAGCTTTGTGTTATTAATAAAGCCAGAGAGTCATCATGGCTCTTCTTCAGGAGCTTCACTCTTCTCTTCTCTTCTCTTCTCTTCTCTTCTCTTCTCTTCCATTTTCTGCCCTTCTCTCTTGTTCTCTTCTTATCTCTCCTCTTTTCTTTTATTCCTCCCTCTTCTTGTTTCTTCTGTTCTATTCTTTTTTGTTTCTCTTCTCTTCTCTTCTCTTCTCTTCTCTTCTCTTCTCTTCTCTTCTCCAGTTTCTCCTTACTTCTTCTCTTCTCTTCTCTTCTCTTCTCCAGTTTCTCCTTACTTCTTCTCTTCTCTTCTCTTCTCTTCTCCAGTTTCTCCTTACTTCTTCTCTTCTCTTCTCTTCTCTTCTCTTCTCTTCTCTTCTCTTCCATTTTCTGCCCTTCTCTCTTGTTCTCTTCTTATCTCTCCTCTTTTCTTTTATTCCTCCCTCTTCTTGTTTCTTCTGTTCTATTCTTTTTTGTTTCTCTTCTCTTCTCTTCTCTTCTCCAGTTTCTCCTTACTTCTTCTCTTCTCTTCTCTTCTCTTCTCTTCTCTTCTCTTCTCTTCCATTTTCTGCCCTTCTCTCTTGTTCTCTTTTTATCTGTCCTCTTTTCTTTTATTCCTCCCTCTTCTTATTTCTTCTGTTCTATTCTTTTTTGTTTCTCTTCTCTTCTCTTCTCTTCTCTTCTGTGTAGTTCTCTTCTTGTCTCTCCTCTTTTCATCTCTTCTCCCTACTCTTGTTTCTTCTCTTTTTTCTCTCATTTTCACCTCTTTTTCTCTTCTCTTCTCTTCTCTTCTCTTCTCTTCTCTTCTCTTCCATTTTCTGCCCTTCTCTCTTGTTCTCTTCTTATCTCTCCTCTTTTCTTTTATTCCTCCCTCTTCTTGTTTCTTCTGTTCTATTCTTTTTTGTTTCTCTTCTCTTCTCTTCTCTTCTCCAGTTTCTCCTTACTTCTTCTCTTCTCTTCTCTTCTCTTCTCTTCTCTTCTCTTCTCTTCCATTTTCTGCCCTTCTCTCTTGTTCTCTTTTTATCTGTCCTCTTTTCTTTTATTCCTCCCTCTTCTTATTTCTTCTGTTCTATTCTTTTTTGTTTCTCTTCTCTTCTCTTCTCTTCTCTTCTGTGTAGTTCTCTTCTTGTCTCTCCTCTTTTCATCTCTTCTCCCTACTCTTGTTTCTTCTCTTTTTTCTCTCATTTTCACCTCTTTTTCTCTTCTCTTCTCTTCTCTTCTCTTCTCTTCTCTTCTCTTCTCTTCCTTTTAAAAAGCAGTCCATGCCGAAACACTCCTTGTAACTTCAGTGTGAATAAGCAGGGCTAATCCTCTGTAAGCCAAATAGCCAGTTATATGTAAATGTGTTGGTTTTTGTAACATCACAGCAAAAGTTAATTCAGAATGGGCTGTTTTTGTAGCTTAATTAGTGTGTATAGGCTGTATTGACTGGAGAATAAAAGGAACATTTTAAAACTATAGAGAGAGATTGTTTATATAGTGCATCAAATTATCATATTTAATAAAGCAAAGAAATCCAGGATATGGGCCCACAGTCATGGAGAATAGCGCAGCAACATTTAGTGAAAAAATGATCATGTTTACTTCAGTAAAAAACATTATGTGCAGCCATAATGTGGAGTGTATCTGTGATGTTACTATACACATCTTTGTTTCAGACTCACTTGTTTCTCCAGTTTCTCAGTTGCACTGATCTTACATTTTTGGAAGCATCCCCTGAGCCAGTGCCTGATGGCTGTTACTTTACATAATCCAGCTGTATTAAATCTTGGCATGACATTATGCTTTGGAAAGCCAGTAGGGCGACAAAATCCTGAAGAAAATCTGAAGGAGAGACTTCTCCGCTGAGCGGGTGACCCAGCCAGCGAGCCGTCGGCAGGAGAATAAAAACATGTACGCATGCACACAGACGCACAAGCGATGGTGCTTCAGTAAACAGTGCACACAGTCAGTGACAGCAGGGGCCCCGGGGGGCCGGCGTCTGTGGCTCTGCGGCTCTCTGAGTGGGTTTCGGCGCTGACAGACCGAGTCGTGGCAGCTGCACTTGTGGAGCCGTCTGAAAGCCTAACAGACCATGGCATGATCACGCTGGAGGTGCAGCGATGTTCGGCCAGACTCAGACGCCCAGAAAATGGCCCCTAATTCACAACAATACAGACCAGAGGCTCGTATTCACTTATGATTACAGCCATACAGAGCAAACCTGGGTGACACGAGAGGGAGGAAATGAGGGAGAGGAAGAAAGAGTGGGAGAACAGAAAGGAAAGCTGGTCCCACGTCTTAAGCCAGGGGTCGTAAACTACCAGCCTGTGGGTCACGTCCAAAATAATACATTGAATTTATTTATTTATTTAGTTAATTAGCCTTCTGCCCATTGACCACTGGAATAGGCTCCAGTTTCCCCCGCGACCCAGAAGGTTAAGCGGTTTCAGAAAATGTGTGTGTGTGTGTGTGTGTGTGTATTTAGTTAATTATGGCACCTGCTTAAAGTGCTTTACAGTTAACTTTAAGGAAACTAATATGCATCCACAGTTTAATATCCTGCAAACATATGTATTCAAAGTAGATGAAATAACAGGCTTGATATTTGAGAGTTGTAATCATGTAAATCACAAGTCAAGACGAATAACGTAACCAAGAGGGAGCATATAAATGATGAATAAAAGTGGTCCGAGTACAGACCCCTGTGGAACACCATAGGTGACAGTAGTTTAGACTGACTACATTCTTGTAGCTCTCAAACTGCTGCCGACTATTCAAGTAAGACTGAAACCAAAACAGTGCAAGTTCAGTAACACTTGAGCGCTCCAGCAAAGTTGAGTGATGCTCTGTATTAAATGCAGCTGTGAGGGTTAACAGAATGAGAATGTCTAAACAATCAGATTCAGCACTGAAAAAGAGATGACAACTTCATATTTAAAATGTATCCTTAAATCTTTTTGCAGGTAAATATTGACACCTGACAGGTAGATTTGCTTCCTCCACCAAACACTGTATAGCTGATGATTATGTTGTTAAAAGCTAAAATAAAGCAGGAAGGAAGCAACAGGAACAAACAAAACATGATGCTGCCTGAATGCTGCATATTGAACATTATTATTCTTAGCTATTCTGCTAATTTTGATCAATAGTTAAACTTGGCTTTGTGTACTCATTAAGGACTCGGTGATAGATATGTCATGTCAAAATTGATTAATGAAAGAAATTATCAAACAAATTAACTGAGAATGCAAGTTAAACTGCTCTCTTTTGTCACCGTTTTGACATAACTTTACTCACGTTCAGCAGGAATGCCAGTGCTATCAAAATAAGAGTCCCATATAATTCTACTGTTAAAGCTAAGTTTACTTGATTTAATTGAACACAATAATATCACTTCATACTACTTTATACTACTACTGCTAATGATAATAATAATTACTAGTAGTAAAAGTAGCTGTTGTTGTTGTTGTTGTTTGTGGTGACCCCAAATGAAGTCAATCAACCAAGACATGCTTGGTGCTTGAGGTTTGCTTCTTAGAAGTTTTGCATTGGGCCAGACTAATTGTAGCTAACAAATAGTGGATGGTAATATGCCACCATTTAGCAGCGTCAAATGTTGTTAAGTTGTGATTTCAAATAGACTTGGGGTTTCTGATACCGTATGACAGGGGTGCACAACTCCGGTCCTGAAGGGCCGGTGTCCAGCAGAGTCTGGAGGTTTGCCTGCACCCACTTAACCTGGCAATTAACAGATAAGCATAATCAGGTGTGTTCGAGCAGGTAAATCACCAAACTGTGCTGGACACCGGCCCTCCAGGACTGGAGCTGTGCACCCCTGCCATATGGCATTCTGAATCTGTGCACAGTTTGTATTAACATCAGTCTCAAGTGATCTGATGAATATTTAGTCCTGATGATGATTGGTGGGGTATTAACCTTTGCTGCTTGTTAGCGGGATTAGCCTCGTACATCCAGTACAAAACTAAAGAAGCAAACTTGAGACACCAAACGTGGCTTGGCTGACTCACTTCACTGGGGTTGGGTGAGCTGGAGACTTTTTTTTGCTTCAACTATTTCTTTAACATGTTGTCGCTGCGTTCCAGTTCTATATGAAGTGAACTACTGCATGGCTTTAGTGGCCTCTCATTGGCAGTAGAGCATCCCATGTGGTGCAAACCAGGTGAAAGTGGGTCATAAGAGCTGCAGATAGGCCTCACTCAGAAAATCTGGACCACTTGTAGCACAGGGGCTTCCATCACGAGCAGCTGATCTCAGAACAGCATCTCTGCCCCAAGCTAATATTAGCAAGACTTCAAGCGTGTCCTCAGAACAGCATCTAAGATACTAACCCCGAATCCCCAGCACAGCTTGGCTTCAGACTAAAGAGAAGAGTCCCAGAGGAGATCCGGTTTGAACTTCAGTCAGGCCGCCCTGCTGGAGGCTGAGGTGGCGAATCGCTCAGGAGAGATTGATGTCTGATGTAAATAGAAGCGCTGAGAAGGAGGTCAGTGGGTTTGTGGGTGCAGGGCGTGGCCTCGGGCGCTGCAGTAGGAGCAGCTGGGTTGGGGGGTTGTTGTGTGGAAGGGGTAGCAGAGAGTTGTGAGTGGAGGGTGGGTAGCGTGACTACGCAGCTTGGCTTTTGGGAGGGTATGGCATTCTGCAAGCCCACCTGTTAGAGGGGCTTATGAAGGGCAGCCGATCAAGTCTCTGAGGGGTTAGAAAGAAGAGAGAGAGGGATTAAACTGCAGATAGCAAATAAACTTGGGACAGAGAAAGAGGCTGTGGGGGTTGGGGACAGAGAGAGAGAGTGTAGAGAGGAGAGAGAGAGAAAGAAAGAAGAGAAAGCGAAGAGAGAGAAACAAGAGAGAGAGAAGAAAACGAGTAAGATAGATAATTTGGTATTTGTACTTACGTTCTTTGACAGTTTCAAAATAAATTCTTTATAAAATGAAACTGAAATCAGGGCCCATATCCTGCATTTTCCTTGTATTTTATTTAAGAGCTCAACTTACAAGCTTTATGTGGTTTTATGTACCAAAAATGGTCATAATTAATTTTTATATTAGCTAATAACACCATTAAAACATGCTTTCTTCACTTTGTCTGAATTTGCTTCCATCATCGCTCAAAGTTCTGTTCATTCAACAAATGATTTCTTTTGTGGTGTAATGAAACAGTAAAAGCCATATCGCCCCCTACACTTCCTGTAGAGTATTACAGTCTGTCAGAATGACTGTGTGGATCATATGAACATTATAGAGGCTTTTTAAATGAAATTATAGAAGCCATATCGCCCCCTACACTTCCTGTAGTGCATTACAGTCTGTCAGAATGACTGTGTGGATCATTTGAACATTATAGAGCACTTTTTAAATGAAACTATAGAAGCCATATCGCCCCCTACACTTCCTGTAGTGTATTACAGTCTGTCAGAGTGACTGTGTGGATCTTATGAACATTATAGAGGCTTTTTAAATGAAACAGTAGAAGCCATAACGCCCCCTACACTTCCTGTAGTGTATTACAGTCTGTCAGAGTGACTGTGTGGATCATATGAACATTACAGAGGCTTTTTAAATGAAACTATAGAAGCCATATCGCCCCCTACACTTCCTGTAGTGCATTACAGTCTGTCAGAATGACTGTGGTTCATTTGAACATTATAGAATGATTTTATTTTTAAATAAATTACTTTTTTGTCCCAAATGGCCCTCCATTCTCTATAGTCCAGCTGAGGTGGAGGGTAGCAGTGTATTCCCCCAGCATGTGCTGACGATGAGAGAGATCAGTGCTTTTAGGGAACGGGGACAGAGGATGACATCTGATGTCCCAGCTCGCCTTTCCTGGCCTACATGTAATATTATTTTTGCCTGCTTCAAATGGGATATATTCAGCCCCACTTCACAGTATGTGGACCACTTACATAATAATCACACATACCATTATGTTACTTTACTGTATTACACTACTGTCCTCGCTGTTTTCAGTAAATACTGATGATCCTAAACCCTAAAAAAAACTTAACTAAACCATAAACATCATTCTAGGGTCATTCTACAGAAATGTCCACTTTTCTCTCCATATCTGTCTCTCCTTTGGAGTCACTGGTGTTACCGATCCTCATTGGTGTTACGCATAAGAAAGGAAACACCAGAGACATTTTAATGAAAAATGCATTTTACGAAATGGTTGCTACAGAGTATCAAACCACATGTTGTCAATCATGGAAGATCCACTAAAATATGTAATTTAATCCATTTATATTCTATTTTTTCACAATTACCTCAGAATAAAGTCGGTCACACCAGTGACTTCAGCTAAAAGCTTCATATGAAATCATGAGCTAAATGAGAAAATCTCTGATAACTGAAAGACTCAGTGGACTCACCATGTGCTTTTCTTCATAGATCCTCAGAAAACAGGTAAAAGGAAGTGAAGTGATGTCATCAGTGTGACTTTTATTTCAAAATAAGAGATTTTTTGTTACCTGGTAACACCAGTGACACGACTCCTGGGGACCACAACTTTCATTTTATATTTTATAATATTTATTTGCCATTTGTTTTCTTTGTCATTTAATGTATATATTCCATAGCCATGTATAGATTATTGTAGTTAAAATTGCAGAAACATTTGTTTTTTCTTCAAAATTTGTCCTCAGCCTTCACACATGACTGTGAGGACGAGCACTTCTGTGGTGCTTGGAATTCTGTATAACTGATTTTAGTAACCAAAATTGCTGAATTGAGGCTCAAGAAGGTGTAAGTGTTAAAATAACATTGTTTTATTTTAAAATATAAATAAATTGTAACACTAACATGTTTTTCAAGTGTAATATATCTGTAAGCACTAAGGACACAGAAATGGACGCTTCTGTAGAATGACCCTCTAACTCAAAATTCAACTATCTCCATAGAAAAAATGCCAGATGTTTTTACATTTTAATGTAAGTTAACTGAACAAAACTTTAAATTAAAGCAATGTTGGACCATTTCTGTTAATCTGTTCTTCATGACATTTTACACAACGTAAAGGCCAAATTATGTAAAATAAATAACAGATTTAAATAATATACAACAAAAATCATCGTACAAGCTTTTGTCCTGACAGCGACAGTAAAACACTGTAGGGGTGAACTGTAGTTTAACAGGCTCAGGAACAAAGTGCTTTTAGTCCTCTTCTATCAGAGTGATATTTCTGCACATTCACCCTGAAGACCATAAAAGTCACTTTTTTCATTATTAGTGTTTTAAATACTGAGTTGCGTGTTTAAGTCACAGCACACCC